>NC_137614.1:48751346-49306346 GCF_963280865.1 Gymnoscopelus braueri
TTTTCTGACAGTACTCCTACAGATTTTGTCCAAAAATCCCGCAAATCGGTAAACAATATCTCTATAGTCATTAAACAAAACAGCTCTTTCAGATTGTTCATATTCCATCCTGATTGGCTAAAAATGTCTTTCAAAGTTTGCAGGAGTGCTCCGTTTTGAACAAAATGCCTCAAATCATGAACACAGGATGCAATTTCCGTGAAATTTTGCACGCACATTCCCACTAGGCCGAGAAAGAAATGCCATTTGACATTTTTTAAATCAGCCTCATGGTGGCGCTATAACATGCCGATTCGTGTTTTTACCTATAACTGCACCGATCTGTGTAAAACTTTGTATGCACACTCCCTAGAGGTCAAGGAAGAACCTTTGCCCTGCATTTTTCACATCTGCCTTTTATAGCGCCACCAGGAGGCCGACTTATGTAAAACACATTATTTTATACTACTACTTCCAATTTTATCCAAATTTCATGCGAATCGGTACACATGATCTCTATAGTCATGTGATCAAGACGGATGTGTTTGATTTTTCATATTCCATCCTCATTGGCTAAGATTGACATCAAAAGTTTGCATTATTGGGGCTTGTTTTGAACACAATTCCGCAAATCATGAACGCACCGTCCGATTACGGTCAAACTTTGCAGGCACATTCACACTATGTTGAGGAACAAATGCCACCCTTTTAACATTGGCCTGTTATAGCGCCACCAGCAGGTCTAATTTAGCAAAACAAATGTTCTTAACAAAATGCCTCAAATCATGAATGCAGTCATTGTCCGATTGTCGTGCAATGCCTAAGAAGAAATGGCACCCTTTTCACATTGGCCTATTATAGCGCCACCAGGAGGCCACAATAGCCTACCTGACCTGGCGGAGACCTGTGCTCCGAGGAGCACTTTATTTAGTTTATTTATCCTTCACATTCTTTTCTACTGCTGGACAGGATATCAACATGAATCAGTCGTTTTCATAAGTAGGATTTTAACCACATGTTTGTATTATTGTTCTGGGTATAATATATGAAAAGAATTTTAAAAAGAAAATACAGTATTGGTACATTAGTCTGATACATGATATAGTAAAACTACAAATGCAACACAAATCAGAATATACATTAAATTATTATATGTTTCACTGTTAAACCAGGTATTGTATTTTAAATCTACAAATAGATGTAGCCACCAGTTCGAAACACATTCATGGGTATGGTGCAAATGTGGCCATAAATGAATGACAGTTTGTCCAAACATCAACAAACTAGGTGTATATGTTTAATGAAGCTGTTGAAACCCATAAATGTCCCCTTAAATTGAACAGTAGGGGTGATGGCATTGCTGAGGCCATGCCATGGCACAGATTTTACCATAAAATGATTGAAATGTCTGATGGTCGTAAAATCTGTTAATTATCTTTAATACAGTTGTGAAACTGTCAAAGGACCCTTGCAATCTATGTGGGCTTGAAACCCCAAATTGCAGTTATTTGTAATTTTGATAATTTAACTCTGAACCTAAAATATTATAATAATGACCATCAGTAACAAACAATCATTAACATTATTAATAATTAAAAAATTACATAATTTTTAGCATTGCTATTATTATTGATAATAGACAGGTGATAATATGATTATAATTATTGGTTATTAACTAATAACTGTGATATTATTCATAACAACATAATCATCCCATCATATGAACATGTTGATGACATCACAGATCCGAGACTAGTGTTACTTTATACACTTAAGTTGATTGTTATCCATAGACCAAAACACATCATCTCGTCTCTGTCGGGTGGAAACCTCATATGTTCCAAAACTGCTACTTTTCAGGATTCAAAAGCATATTTTTTTACACTTTTGTGTGACGCTATAGTATGATCAAGTAGGGTTTACGAAATTACGAAAATAAAAAGGTTTCTGCCTGACAGCGACGAAATAGATACTATACTAGTAGTAATGTTTTTTTACTTGTTCCCCTTTAAAGACTCTACTTCTTACCATCCATCATCATCATCATCATCATCATCATCATCATCATCATGTCTAACTATCCAGAATTACACTGATCTTGCCTGGTAAGATCTTCAGAGGGACAGTATGACGATCAGTGCCAATATATGGAAAGAGTGTCTCAGTGAAAGTGTGTGTGAAGGTGTGTATGTGTGTGTTAGTATCAGGATCAGAGAATGACAGCTTTCCTTTGTTCCAGGTCATCTGGACTCTGATCCTCTGAGGTTTCTGCTTAAATGAGAGATCAGTGAGAGACCCTGATGAGGAGCGTGCTGTGTATTTACCTTTATTTAACCCTATTCTCCATAATTTACCCGCTCTGTTTCCCTTCCTCTGAAAGGACTCTGCTAACACACCTACTGTCCAGTATGTATTGTCTCTAACCTCAACATCCCAGCTGTGAGTCCCTGAGTTAAAGCCCTTAGAACCCAGGACGAAGGCATAGTGGTCAAACCTCTCTGGGTTGTCAGGAATGTGCTGTTTCGCTCCAAGTCTCACACTGGTCAGATCATCAGACAGGATGAGGTCTGGATGGGCAGTGTTGGGGTCCAGAATGACAGGGGTGTAGGAGACAATGTCCTTCATCTTGTCCCAGACTCTGAAGGTCAGGTTGCTCAGGTGTTTGGTCACGTCTATCAGTGCTCCTGAGACCGGCTGTGGGTCCTGCAGTGTGAACTGGACTCTTTGCATTGTGGTCTTGTAGTTCTGCAGGAATGAGATGTGTTCAGCTCTCAGCTCCTCCTCTATGGCTCTGATTGTGTTTGAAAGGGTTGAGATGTCTCTGTTCAGACCCTTAATCTTCTCCTTCATCATCTGACTTTTCTTCGACTCTTCCTCCCTCAGTGCAGTGATGCTGGCCTCCTCTTCCTCTTGTAGAAACTGACGCATCTTCTTAAACTGTTCCTTCATCTGCCTCTCTGTGTTCTGAGTCTGGACCTGAATGTGTTCTGCTGTTTGATCATAGTTTGTTTTAACTTTATTAAAGACCTCCAGTTTCTCATGCAAAGGCTTCAGTGACTTCTGGACTTCCTCCTTGTGACCTAGTGCAGCTTCACCAATGGGTCTGAATCTGTGGTCGGTGTGTTTTTTAGAATCTCGACACACAAGACAAACTGGCTGTTGACATTCCAGACAGAACAGTTTGAGTGTCTCAGCATGCAGACTGCAGAGAACCTCAGACCCTGTTGAAGCTCTCTGATGTCTCTCCTGTATGAAGGCCTCACACATGTTCTTCAGAGCCAGGTTTCTGGGTGGATCCATTGAATGTCTCTTCTTACAAACTGGACATTCCTTTATTACCTTCTCTCTCCACCATTCCTGCAGACAGGCTTTACAGAGGCTGTGGCTACAGGACAGGATAACAGGATCTTTAAAGATGTCACAACATACAGGACAGGAATAATCCTCTTCAGGGCGAGACAACGTGGAAGCCATTTGGTCTCCGAGTGAAGCTACTAACACACTGTTCAAGCCAGGAAATGCGCCAGGCAGTGGTGGCAACACTCCCTCCTCTAGAATGTTCCCTGAAGTTTACTTTCACTGTGAATTCCAGTGGTCTGGGTCAGTATTCCCTCCTGTAGCTGTAGAAAGACGTCTGTCCTCCACACTGGAAGTTGTATTTGATCTGAAGGTGATTCTTATTATCGGTCTCTCCGTGTGTGTGAGGATGATAGTAGCCTACTGCAGTGTGAGGAGTAAGGTTAACAACCTCTCTGTTTCCTGTTTTAGGTCAGGTAGGACTGGCAACGGGCAGAGCCTTGACAACACCATAAAGTTGTTTCAAAGTTCAGTTATAATCACCTTTTCACCCACTGAGGGCGGAGGCAGCAATGCAAGTCACCTGCTGCTGCATGTCCACTCAGCGGGAGCAGTTAGGGGTTCAGTGTCTTGTTCAAGGAAATTTTTAAACGCAGTGTCAGGAAGAGAGCTTTTCAGAGGATATCAAGACATCACAGAAAGACAGGAGAGACACAGTCATGTGAAACGTCTTAAAGAGCATATTGAAGTCAACAGAGAAAAAACAGGAGCTTTTAAGGATTTGAGTTTATGGCATTGAGTGGACCTGGTGACATAGTGGTAAGCAAATGGCCCTCTTGCAAAGATTTCCGTACCGGAAACCACGGCAGTGGAAGAGACTTTAAAGAGAAGATAAATACAGGTATCCACGAGTTCATGCTGAAACACAAGAAGTGATCTCATACATGGAGATTCTGACCTCTGTCCCACTAGCTAATAATTGAATCGAGTTTCATCATGTGACTTCACATTACAGCACCAAACCACAACCAGACCTGCCAACCTTGGGAAATTCTGTGAAGTACCACAATGCGGGTGTGCAAAGCCCCCGCCCCACAAATTTTGGTCCTGCAAGCCATTTTTGGGGGGATTTTGGGGGACCTTTACAATTATGTTATTTCACACCAGAAATGTAGTACTTTGCATGTCTTACACTAATGGAGGCAAGATGTTACAACCATGTCATTCCTGCGCTGTAGCCATTTAGGATAATAATAATAAGGTTGATGGAGTCAGTTCTTCACTAGATAAAATTAAGTTTTCATTAAGTGTTATTAATTAATGAATTATTTAATTAATTTAATTATTTAATTAATTAAATAAAAATGCCAGGCAATACTTGCTTGAAAAGTAATGTTGCCATGGCAATACTGTAGATAAACCTTTAATAAAATATACTACTGGACTTGCTCAGACTGAGTTAACATATAGTTACTATCAATAGATATAAATATAAATGTCAATATACATTCAATCATTACATTACGGTCACATTTTAAAAAGTTTGTTCTTAGTTCTTATTACTCTCCCGTATCCCATTCAGTCAGTGCACCACGGTGGATGCTGCTTTTCACGGTCTGTGTGTAAGACTCACGCAGCTGCGTTCAATTTGTGGAGATTTTGGGTCAGGGAGGGGAGGGGTAGGCAGAAACTCTTCCACCAGCACTCAGCTGAACTCCTGCGGCCACGAGTTGGGTAAATACTGAATGTAGCCTCTTTTTGGTTTAATTGTTATACCGCGCCCATCCGCCGAATTGCGTAGTTTTCAGCAGGCATTTCGTACCTGCGTACCGAGACCTAAAATTGCAGCATTAAGGCATTAGTCCACATACCTTGATGAATGCTTCATACACGTTCAGCATGGTGAGATGATCTCCCTCAGCCACAGCAAACTTCCTGTGTTCTCTAGCCTGCAGAGTCAAACGTCAGACAGATGTGATTTATGTTTTATGTACTTCTCTGTGACAATGTACATAACAGTGATTCTCAACTAATTTTTTCATTTCAAGGACCCCCCAGTTTGAATGATATGCATTAGGCCAAGGACCCCCACTTAATACAATGTGTTATCTCTGGGACCCTGATCTACACTCAGGGTTCCCTCACATTTTTAACAATTAATTTTCAAAACTTTTCCAAAGGATTTTATCCCATTTCCAGGCCTATAGCAATCATATAGTGCAATAATGAGGCTCTTCCACATGTGTGCTATCAATGACCCAAGACAGAGTCGAGTAAAGGTGTCACGTGACAAAAAGGAACAGATCTACAAGATAATAACGTATCATGGTCCAATCCAATCCACTTTATTTATTGAGCACATTTAAAACAACAGTGTTGAACATAAGTGCAACGTGTTGTCAGCTTGTAGATCCATGTGTCAATTGTTTTGAGACAAATTAATTTAAGTCGACTCCAATTAATAGTAATTAATATTTACCATTTGAGCAAAATACCTGCACTCCTCCATTCGTACTCAAATGTTTTATGTTTATAATGTAACAGTGAAACAGTCTTGAGCCCATATTTATAACATAATGCAATGTGTTTTATCAGTGACCTATGGAGTGGTGGATATCAGTTAAGATAAGATACTGTATACATGTATAGGCTCATTTAAAAGTTATTGACGTGGATTGTTTTATGTAAGAAATCTTTTCATTGTAACCTCGTACAGAGTACACCAGAGTGATACAGTATACTACAGCTGTAAAAAAAAAAAAATCTTATTGTGAAAGCAAGGACCTTATTGTAAAGTAGTCTGGCATGTCTACCAAATTCATGCAGTTTTAACATAATTCAGCACTAATGTGTGGCCCTTTACTCACTTTAGTGAGTCAGTATGGCATTTATTAATGGAAATAAATGCTGCCCACCCCTGTACATCGTAAAATCCTGAGTTTATTTAATTCCATTTGTACACTCTAAGGAGTTACAGACTCGTAAGGGTCCCTTTTGGACCCCTGGTGGTCTCCCAGACCCGATGATGAGAAACGGTGATGGTACAACGTATTGCTTTAGAAAAACCCCCGTTTCAACTCACGGCAGCTTTCTTCTGATTCGGCGGCACCACGAAGATGTTCTGAATCTGCATCATGGCGGCGATGGTGACGATCTCCAGGAGCATCTTGGCAGCATCTTGGCAAACATGGGGCTGAGAGGGAACTCTGCCATCCACACGCCCATGGGGTCAGTCAGCCGGCCATACTGGTCCAGGCCTGCCAGTACACACACACACACACACACACACACACACACACACACACACACACACACACACACACACACACACACACACACACACACACACACACACACACACACACACACACACACACACACACACACACACACACACACACACACACACACACACACACACACAATCAAAAAACCCTACAGCGTACAATAAGTCAATGAGAAGACCGTTTTCAATTGTAAATCTCTAATCAACAAAGCAACTATAATTGAAGATATTATATTTGGAATTACATGTTTTTTATAACTGTTTTTTGAAAAAACTTATGTTACTATGTCAGTGGTTCTCAATCTTTTTCATGTCAAGGACCCCAAAATGCACTCAGTGCCGGGCTATGAGCTTGTATATCTGCTATTTTTGAATAGCCAAAGTGTAAAATAATGCTTTTTAAGTCAAATCTAAAAGGAGTAATTTCTTACCTCCTAGAGCGTAGAGCAGCTCCAGAGCCTGGACCATGGTCTGGGCAGGGGGAGGCTGTTCAATGACAACACAGGAGGTTATGTCAAGTCCAGCAATTTAATTACAAAGTTTAACATTTAAAAACATAATGCCACATGCCTCTAAAACCACTTTATTTGAATCATATAACCCAGGGGTGGGCAACTTTGATGATGGAGGGCCACTATAATTCCACACTCGCACTTCCACATTGCAAATACTGTTGGGCAGACACCTCTCGTCTCCGTATTTTTCGTAAATTAATGCCATACTTCGCCATTCTATGTCACGAAAAAGTAGCAAAAATAGCCGATCTACAAGCTCAAAACGCGTCGCACCGCAACGCGTTTTGAGCTTGGAAATCTGATTTTCTTTTGCCATTTTTGAATTGGAATCCTGAAAAGTAACATTTTTATTTAATTTCAAATGCATTTAGTTATACTTATGTTACAAATACAAATACATTGGACATAAAAAAGACAATAGAATTTGAATACTAGTCATTATGCTACTAATATAGACTGAAGTAATTAAAGCGGGTCATTGCATGTTTGGAATTGTAACAGCTGATTGTGTTGTTGTGTATTTTTCTGTTGGAACAGACTGTGAAGATGAATACCCCTGAGGGGACAATAAAGACTATTATTATTATTATTAGTGCCCCTGTTCTGGGGCGAACATTCTGTGATAACATTCTGTCAAAATAAGTAAGTAGGTCAGAGTGGCGAGAACGAGGGAGTCCATCCCCTTCTCAGTGCCCTGGGAGATGGACTGCTGAGGTGGAGCACCACACCTACCATCAGCTCCCAGTAGTTACCGCACAACTTAGCCAAGCCCTGCCATTCATATGCTGAGTTGGCTGTGCCCGGGATTGAACCTAGAACCTTGTGGTCCAAAGCTGAGTTTTCTGCCGACTAAGCTATGTGACATGTTGTGATTTTGTATATCGGCTATTTTCAGCGAATATATAGGGTTTAAGTGGTTATTAAGGAAACATTTTCTCAGTGATTTCAGGAGCACCACTATACAGGTATAGCTAACACAGACTGTGTCAATTTCACAGATTTAATTCCAGCAGTCCTCTCGGGGGGGGGGGGGGGGGGAGTCAGTCTAAGTTAAAGGATCTACACCATGAATTTAAAAAATATATTTGATATTTAATATCATATGGTGTATGTCCCTCAAACCTTTTTCAAAAGGTTTGAGCCTAAATCATCACTCAGATATACTCATCCCAAGTCAATTGTCTCTGGCTTATACAGCACTTTCAGCTGCAATACCAAAACGTCCTCTTGGGCAGGGGGGGGCTACTGAGCAATTCTGTTTTTTATTTTAAAAAAGTATTTAAAAGAAATATTAAAAAAATAAATAAAAAAAGGAAAAATTCTGCATAAAAAGAAGCATCTAAGAAAAATACAAAATCGAAAAAAAAACACTTTGAACATTTTTGAACAATTCCACCAAGTGTTTGAGGTGCCTGTTTCACCCACTTCCGGGGGGCGGAGCCAAAATCCGAGCCCGAAGTATTTGTTCGTAGACCCCCACGTAGAAAAAGTTTCGGAGCGATTCGGGCACTTTTCATTTAACATTGGGTTTGCCATCATTAATGTTTGTGACATCAGAAACATTGCCATTCTGAGATCGCCTGTTCAGACACGCCCATTCTGGAAATCCATGAAATGAGAACGAATGACTGAATTTTAAAAAAAAACATTTTTTTGGGTACAAGAGACACTGGGGACCCCAAAAAATACAAAAAAACAAGAGAAAAGTGATTTTCATGGTGTAGACCCTTTAATTAAACAAGCAGAGATCAAATCACAGCCACCTCTCCTTCTCTCTCCCCTGTGTAAAACCAAGAGTCAGTTATACTCACAGAGAGGAAGCTGAATCTCAGTACGTTGTCGATGCCCAGGGCCTTGAGCTGCAGGATGACGGGGGCCAGGTTGGTGCGCTGCATCTCTGGCACTGTGGTGGCGGGCAGTTTTTTCACTACTGTTGGAGCCCTCGCAGGGCAGTGGAATTCCTTGTACTACATGCGCAGAGCCCAGGGTCTGGCAGGGCGTAAGAGAGAACTCCTCACTGAGCATTTTTCGGGCTATTAGACGTCTAAAATACGTCTGAGGTCTAGAATAAAATCGGGTTATAATTGGTCTAACAGTGAACGTTTTTTCAACGTCTATTCTTAGCCTAGACGTTGATTAGCTGTTTTTTAAGCGTCTATATAGACCGTCTATATCATAGCCAAAATGACGTCTATATTAAAAAATATAAAAAAAACTGCTAATCAACATCTAGGCTAAGAATAGATCGACGTTGAAAAAACTGTCACTGTTAGACTAATTATAACCCGGTTTTAGACGGAGGTCTAATAGACGACTATGGGCTCACTGGGTCACTAACGCTCTGAACCAGGGCTAGTCTGGACCAGACCTAGCTGTAGAATACAACTCTCGTAGATGTATTTATGATTCTGACGTTTTCAATCTACGAGAGCTGTAGGGTTCACGCCCCATGGAGACATGGACTTTCTGCACTATGCCCCGTAGACACTCCAAACATGTACAAAAATAAAGGTGCTTACCCCCACGCCCCAAATGTTAACTGTCTCTACGGGGTAGTAGTTTAATGTAATAATCCATATCTTTCAATAAAGAAGTGTTTTAATGCCGTATGTGGCCGAACGCCATTTTTTCACCCTCGTTTACTTCCTGTTTACATTGAGTGTAATTCCGGGTTTCACCGGATGCGCCCCGTCACTACCCGTCACTACCGCCCATTGGGAACTTCCGATAGAATCGGCCACAGACGGCATTAAAACACTTCTTTATTGAAAGATATGGATTATTACATTAAACTACTACCACGTAGAGACAGTTAACATTTGGAGCGTGGGGGTAAGCACCTTTATTTTCAATTTGTACATGTTTGGAGTGTCTACGGGGCAGCATAGTGCAGAAAGTCCCTGCGTCCATGGGGCGTGAACCCTACAGCTCTCGTAGCGAAAATATTAAGTACAGAATCAAATAAAAAACCAACATCAGTGACTTCATGATTAAGATTAATGGAAATATAACTTAAAGAAAACCAAACAAATCTTAAACTGACCTCTTGTTGGTGCTGAAGTGAAAGCTGCTGGTCCTCCTGGAGTCCTGATGGTCTCAAGGTTGCATCATTCACACACCTGGAGATGATAAAAACATTTTTAAAGTGGCACGAATCTGAGAAAGAAGTTCTCTGGTCCTATCCAGTGGTGGAAAAAGTACTCACATTTGTTACTTAAGTAAAAGTATCAATACCGCAATGTGGATATACACCCTGTTACAAGTAGATCGGTTCCGTATTCAAAATGCACTCGAGTAAAAGTACAAAAGTATCAGCATCAAAATATGCTTAAAGTACCAAATGTAAGATTAATCATTGTGCAAAATGTCCCATTTCACAAGTTCAATATGTATACAAATATTTTGAAAATAGCAGATCTACAAGCTCACTCACAACACATGTGATTTGTAATAATAATCCAAATCTACAAAGTAACTATACTTAACGTTTTCAAATAATTGTAGTGGAGTAAAAAGTACAATATTTGCCTCTGAGATGTAGTGGAGTAGAAGTAAAAGTATTGAAATTTGGAAATACTCCAGTAAAGTAAAAAATACCTAAAAAAAAATCTGCTTAAGTACAGTACTTGAGTAGGCCTAATGTACTTAGTTACTTTCCATCACTGGTCCTATCAGACAGTATAGTAGCCTACTGTACTACTAGAAGGCCTACTGTCCCTATGGCAGTGGTTCTCAAACTTTTTCAAGCCAGGCAAGGACCCCAAAAATTGATATGTATTTGGCCTCGGACCCCCATCTGAAAAGGTTTTGTGCCAGGGACCCCCAGAAAAGATGTAGATCTTCTATTTTTGAATAGCCAATGGATGAAGTGATTAAAATGATTGAGATTCTATATTAACTACGTTTGCTGGGGACCACTGTTGGTCCCTCCACTGGAGGAAATAGTCCTTTCTTGTTTACCACAGTATTGTCTATTTTATTTTGAATTTGAACATAATGATCGCATTGTATTTTAATTAGTGTGTAGTAGATGATGTCCATGTTTCAAGCTCACAATGGTTTAAAAGAACTATTTCTCTTAAACTAAAAAGGATGATGTGTGGGAACTCTCAAAAAGTTCCAAGTTCCAATTTGAGTTAAAGGGTTAGGTATAATAGCCTATTATTACAAGCTAGATTTATATGTACACATAGGCCATTGCATTAAATAAGTCCTAAATTAAATCTAGACACACACACACACACACACACACACACACACACACACACACACACACACACACACACACACACACACACACACACACACACACACACACACACACACACACACACACAGTTATGTATCATTGAAGTAGACAGCTGCACTGGTAAGTGGATCCTCAGCCAGCTTGAGTTAGCTACAAGCAGGTTCGATGGCAGGTGTCTAAATCACTACACCACCTTCCATGAACATTTCACATTCATTTTAATAACATGGGACATATAAACCGACTTTTGTCAACGACACAACAACCCTATACTCCTACCATAATCATCATTACATAAACTGATAGCTACTATTACTCTGAGCATATTTTATCATATGCCTAAGAACACGTGGTGTGTGTGTGTGTGTGTGTGTGTGTGTGTGTGTGTGTGTGTGTGTGTGTGTGTGTGTGTGTGTGTGTGTGTGTGTGTGTGTGTGTGTGTGTGTGTGTGTGTGTGTGTGTGTGTGTGTGTGTGTGTACATGGATGTTGGAACCAACATCATAGACCAGGGGTCCTCAACATTTTTCAGGCCAAGGACCACTTAGCTGAGAGAGATGAAGCAGGGACCCCCACTACATATTGTATACAATTGTGTTGCGGGAACTTGCGGATTAAACTTTTTCATAGATTTCATACTCAGCTTCATAGACTATCATCAGTGTCGTGTAAATGCATGTTTTGTTATGTTTATTTTAGACATTTAACCACTTAAACATTCAATGCTTAGTAAACTTGACCTTTGGCTCTGTACTTGGTTTGCTCTTTTTTCCCTCTACACCAAACCCTCCAAAAATAGCCGATCTACAAGCTCACATGTGAGCTTGTAGATCGGCTATTTTTGGCTAAAGTTCTCCTCAGAATAGGGATGCTATAGGGTTCAAGTGGTTAATGTAAAATAAAATATATTATATCACACAAAGATTTGGCGGGCCCCATGTAGTAACTCTGAGGAGCCCCCTAGGGGTCCTAGACCCCCTGTTGAAGACCCCTGGCATAGAGAGAAGTACAGACATTTCTAATGATAGGGCTTTAGCAGTGAAAATACAAAGTATAAAACTCCTCCAAATAGTCATCATGATACAGTGGAGTAAATTCCCATTTATGATTAAACACTGCCACCTTCTGGTAAAAATAACACACTACAGGACTTGAGGAGTGAGTAGTATGCTTCACTGGCAGACAATAAAAAACATGGATTCAATGTAATAAAGCCAGTGGTTCTCAAACGTTTTCATGTCAAGACCCCCAAATTAACATGTGTTTTGGCTGCGGCGCACCCCATTTTGAAAAGATTGTATGCCAGGGACCCCCAGAAGAGAAGATTTAAAAACAGAATTCTATATTCCAATTTCTTTCATAAATAGCCGATCTATACGAGCTAAAACTTTGAAATGTTGATGCTATATTAACTTATTTAGCCGGGGGAACCCCTGGAACACCTTCAAGGAACCCTGGGGGTTCCCGAATCCCCCAACCCACTTTGAGAACCACTGTAAATAAAGACTATAGGGTCAGTTATTTCAGTGCACGACCATAAGGCTTTATTTGAAGATGTGTGTTTTAGAGATGTCAAGGGTTACAGATCTCTTTCCTCGGCGGTTGAGTTAACTACAGTTCTACAGATTGCAGCAGAGTGTCGTCTGCATACAGAGTCAGGAGTAATCAGCACAAATGGGAGTAAACAATTTCATTTTTTTTGCGGCTACATGTTTGGCTACGTCATTGTTTTTGTTTTTTTAAGCTACAAGGTGATCTTAAAGTGTACCTTAAGAGTACCATTTTAACATGCAAGAGTACTTCACTTATAGACTCTACTAATTGGATTGCACTTATTTTTGATGGCGTTAATTTCTCCAGAGTTTGATTACCGTGTTTCACTGATCTGAAGTTAACCTACTGTTATGGAAAACCATGCAGACATAAGTCAATAAAGTTCAGGACAAGTAACCTTTACCGATATGAAAGCAGGTCCTACATATGGATCAAAATGACACCCTTGGTTCAATTGCTCCACTGAGACCTTCTGAAGTTTTCAGAGCCAAATACTTGTCCAGATTAACACAATTTACTAAGTATACAAATAAAGGCAAAAGCAGGAATGTAAAATGCATGTTGTCGTCATGGAATGGAAGGGGTTGACACTAAACGGTTGCCCGACTGCCCCGTGGTAAATAAAACGTTCGGGTTTGCTTTCAGATTGCCCGACGGGCAAGTGCATTCCGTCTTTATTAAATATTACTGGCTATTCATGAAGAACAATGCTAACTTTTTACAACTAGCAGTTGCGCTCATTCTGGTATTTCAAAGTGACTGTCACCAGTCGGCAGTTATCGATTGGATTTAACATTTATTAGTTCTACAAGCTATCATTTCATAATGGACAATGTACTTTTCGGGCAAGTAGGCATGACCTTTGGGGCAAGTAGAACATGACCTGTACTTGCCCGACGGGCAAGTGCCTCCGAGACCATAGTGTAAACCCCTCATAATACCAAATATCAAGCGATTATGGCAGTATTAATTAATGAAATGTGCATGCCAATGTGATGTAAGAACCACTGTCATGATTGGCCAAACAGACATGGCTTAAAAACATGAGCACTACTGTTTCATTGTTGCTTCACATCATCATAGGAACAAAATGGCACTTGATTTTTTTGAGTTTTTTCGATTGCACTGCTTTGTATCTGCGCGGTTTATTTGCACATTCCATATGAACATGAAATGTGAAATATCATGGCTAATAGAAAAAATTTGGCACCAAGAGGTAGAAAGGCCACTGCGTTTCGAACTAGTCAGAAGTTAAGTGGCAAGAAAGAGTTATCGGACAAACTGTCCCAAGTCCTTTTTTCACAGTTTCACATCAGCTGTACAATCTTCAAGGTCAAACAAAGAAAACCGCATTACACAGTTTCCACTGCAGCAAAAGTCCTGAAAATTTCTTAAATCTCGGGGGGCCAGAAATGAAAAGGATGAGATCTGATTCGAAGCTTCGTTTCTGTATCCAACAGGTTGATATCGCAAACCAATTAATAAACATAAAGGCACCCAGGCGTTTGGGGTAAAGCAAACTTTAAAACCGAAAGATAAACCACGTTTAAGTCCCTCAAAATATAACATCTTCACTTTCCACTTTGTCTTTAGTTTATTTTCCGAGTTCTGCTGCTGCCAACTGGAATAACAACAAAAATACTACAGCGTTAAAAAAATAAAAATGGAAGCTGAGAACCAGAGGAGGAGCTGTGACAGGACAGTCATTCCCTGGATCTCAGCCTTGCTCTGATATGTACACAGGTGGAGGGTCACTACTGTATGGCCAATGCTAGGAATGGACACCAGTGGTGAACATTGTGAACCGATCGCCATTTAAGCCGGATTTAGACTGGGCAGCGCATTGTGTCTCGACACCGAAAGATAGCCGATCTACATGAGTATTCTGTTCATTCAAGTGTAATGTGCAAACAATCGTTACTATCTGACCATTTATTCCAGGTCTTAGCCTGGTAAACCATAGCCTGGCATGGCAAACCATCCCGGTCGCGTGAATTCACATTATCATTGTCTTCTGCAGAAACCAAAAAGTGGAAGAGCCAATCAACGTCTGCGCTCAGGGCCCTGTGATTGACAGACACTGAATGGCTCTTCCACTATTTTGGTTTTTGGGGGTGAACTATCCCTTTAACTCTTACTTTGAGGAAAATAGATGATATACAAGCTCACAACGCATTGTGAACTTGTAGATGGGCTCTTTTCGGTGCGAGACACCAGCGTGCCAACTAAATCAGTCGATATACTATACTATCACTTCATCTTCCTCCGCAGAGGGTCATCAACAACAATCAGATATTAAACTGATAAGAACAGATTCTACACTTGATCTTTAGCCAAAAGGCAGAGGAGAGTGGAGGCTCAACGATGTGCCACTCACCGGTGTCCATTCTAACAAGATTGGGCCCTTGGATGGAGATGGAAAGTAAATACATTGTACAATCTTTTTTTATATACAGTGTGATGGATAGGGCACAGTGTGTGTTAAATGAGGTGCTCTCCATTTTCTTTCTGTCACAGCAGTGAGTGTTGGGCCGGCTCCACTTCTCAGAGGATCCGAGATCTCTTGCTGGCCAGCGACCCATGCTGAAAGAAAGAAGAGACACATTCAATCCGGGAAAGCATCTGTGTCCTTTTAGAGTTTAGAGCAGGGGTCTTCAACGTTTTCAGGCCAAGGACCCCCTAGCTGAGAGAGAGATGAAGCAGGGACCCCCTCAATATTGTATAATATTGTGTTTCAGATAACATTTTGCTGCTCTTTTTTTCCCCTTGACACCTATAATAACTCTTTGCCAAAAATAGCCGATCTAGAGCTTGTAGATCTGCTATTTTTGGCTAAAGTTCTCCTCAGAAAAGTGATGCTAGGGTTCAAGTGGTTAATGTAAAAAATAAAAATCATGTCACACAAAGATTTGGCGGACCCCCTTTAGTAACTCTGAGGACCCCCTAGGGGTCCCGGACCCCCTGTTGAAGACCCCTGGTTTAGAGAGAAGAGAGAGATAGTGAGATAAGAGAGAAAAGACAGACACACACACACACACACATACACACACACACACACACACACACACACACAGAGTTGAATGGACAGTTACTGTATGCTGCGCTCACAGCAGCTACAAAAGTTACAAATCCAAATGACTGAAATCAGTTGGGGCGACTGAGAACTTTAATCCATGTGCAGCCCTGGAAACCTCCACATTTTTCAGACCGAGGTGCAAAACAAACAAAGGATGAGTGTGTTAGTTTCTACGGCCTACCTTAGCCTGCTTGTAGAAGTGGGGAGCCAGTTCAACCAACCAGGATGATTCAACCGCAGTCACGTCACGCATGTAGTACTTTGAAGTCTGAACCACTTCATTGAAGATAACCCTGGAGAAGGACAGAATGTGATAGATTTAATTTGATTAATAATCATATCGTCACTGTCAGGTGCAAACCTATCTCTGTACTGCTACTTTTTTATTTTCTTTAATAAAAAGAACAAAAACATTGCTAGAATATACAGTATGTGTATTGTATGAATGAATTTATCGTTCCCCGCTTTCCTAGGGAGAGCGGGGAACATAGGACCTAACCTAAACCTAACCCTAACCCTAACCTTAGTGGGGGAACATAGGACCTAACCTAAACCTAACCCGAACCCTAACCTTAGTGGGGGAACATAGGACCTAACCTAAACCTAACCCTAACCCTAACCTTAGTGGGGGAACATAGAACCCGGGGAACATAGGGATGACCCCATATATACAGTGGTGGAAAGTGACTAAGTACATTTACTTAAGTACTGTACTTAAGTACAATTTTGAGGTGTTTGTACTTCCAATTTCCAATACTTTTACGCCACTACATCTCAGAGGCAAATATTGTACTTTTACTCCAATACAATTATTTGAAAACTTTAGTTACTAGTTACTTTGCAGATATACATTATTGTATTATAAAACATACAGTAACCACTTCAGCCCTATTTTACATACACAACGCGTCGCAACGCGTTGTGAGCTTGTAGATCTGCTATTTTCAAACATTTTAGTACCATTACGTTTGGTACTTTAAGTACATTTTGATGCCAATACTTTTGTACTTTTACTCAAGTAAATTTAGAATTCTGGACTTTTACTTGTAACGGAGTATGTCTATATTGCAGTATTGAAACTTTTACTTAAGTAAAGAATTTGAGTACTTACCACCACGTGTATGAATGAATTTATCAATGATATATATGGACAGACTTAACGTACCATTTTGGAGGCGTCTCCCCAAACAGCACAGAGTTGGGGTGGATGAGAAGCTCACGGTCGTCACGTAGAGTCCTGAGAGGGAGAGGCAGTGGGTTATTATTATCATTGTGATCGCTTAAATCAGACATCAAGCTCGCCATGCCTTAGTTTAAGGGTTCCCAAACTTTTCAGGGCGTGACCCCCCAAAATAATTATAATATTTGAACTGGGGACCCCCCACCCTGACAAGCACTTGGAATTGTATAGGAGTTGAGGCATTTACATTTAGTTTGACTCGGTTCCCACAGATAAATATTGTGAAAATAGTCGCTCAAAAATTAAAAGTCATTAAATTGTAACTTTAGAAATGTGCAGATATACCCTGTACAGTTATACTGTATGTTGGTTTGTTTACTGTTAAGTGAGAAAACAATGTTGCACATTAAGCTAATCGCCTGAGGACCCCCCAAAATAATTTGGGTCCCGACCCCCAGTTTGGGAACCACTGCCACGAGTTAGGAAACAACACAAAAACATAACAAAGTGCCACGACAGATACGCCCGAGTGTGTGTTTGGTGATGACTGACACAACAGGTGTGCCGTCTAGCTCTGACTCAGGCCATGTGTGACTGCTTAAATCAGCCATCATCCCATCTGAGAAATAGTTTCATATTGTACGTTTGACACATAAAAATCATTTCTCTTCCTTTGTCCATGGTCGGTCTCTCACCTGTAGGATCCTGAATGGTGAATGCGGGCCGCGTTGGCAAAGAACCCGACAGCAATGCACTTCAGGATCACATCAGGGTCACCTGGACAGCAACACAACGGCAGGAAAAAGAAATTCAACGCCTTCAACTCCACATGATACTGTATGATGGTACTGGCACCACATGACACACATGCAGACACACACACACACACACACACACACATACCTTCACTGGTGTTACGCGGCACTTTGAACTTGTTCATGAGCCGACGCAGCTGCTCTCGGACCGTCACGGCTCGCAGGAGACCCTTGTAATTGAGGGAGTGTTCCTGACACCACTGGGAACTCTTCAGGTGCTGAAGACAACAGAGAGAGACATGGGTGCAAGGTTAGCCAATGGAATACAACCACTATAACGACTACTAACCACTGTGTTTCCTGCACTATCTGTACCGAGTGGACCTCTGACATAGACCTACTGCACATATAAACGGAGCAGCTACCTTTAGCTAGGCTTTTTTGTATACTATTTAAATAGTTTTAAGAAAAATGCTGTTAATTATCCCAAAAGTGACGCAGAAAGTTCCCCCCAGAATAGGCATGCTGGGGTTCAAGTGGTTAATGTGGTTAAAGACAAATGTATTGATATTCAGAGGATTAGACAAAACACACTTATTGTGTA
This sequence comes from Gymnoscopelus braueri, assembly GCF_963280865.1. Taxonomy (NCBI): domain Eukaryota; kingdom Metazoa; phylum Chordata; class Actinopteri; order Myctophiformes; family Myctophidae; genus Gymnoscopelus; species Gymnoscopelus braueri. The sequence goes on from NC_137614.1 coordinate 48,769,840, forward strand.
TCTTACCTAACACCTTGGTGGTTTCATAAAACATCTGTAACATTTTAAATATTGACCTCTGCTAACATAAAAAAATATCATACTGTATGATGTCATAACATATAGATATGTTATTTTATGCAGCTGATCTGAAATCACACGAAATGTGTGGCAGCTCATTTTAACTTTATAAGTTTCTTTACAGATCTTTCATTAGAATTCATTCATATCTCAGAATTAGAGTGACAGGATATCAAAATGGTTCAATAAAACTATTTGACATTCATCCAAACTCGTTCAGCGATTCTATAATTTATGAGGACGCTTTGTAGAAATAGATTAGAATATAGTATAGTTTATAATAAAATACATGTTAATCTTCCTTTATGCACTCATTATTATGACACTGCAAAAAGAAAACACAAAATGTTGAAAATGTTTGTACTTCACCATTTATGAAACTATCTTTTCAAATACTAAATAATAATTACTCACCAGTGTTACTAAAATATTTCATGCCAACACACCCTGCGGTAAGACTAGACTAGAATCACACATGCAGTCATGAACATCCACTATTGTACTTCACTATAAAACAACCATGACTTAAGATCAGTTTTCGATAGTCAGACTTTAATTATGAATGCAGTCACATTACACATTACATCAGAAACACTGTGTCTCCCATCTCATTGAGTGTGAGTGATATAAACAGTTAACAGGGCATTTCAGTGAGCATGTAGACCATAGTACAGTTAAAACAACTCTACAGGATGGCTCTCTATCATTGTAGTTGAGTGTCTTGTTTTCCTGTTCATTTCCATCCTTCTATTATCTATCCCTTTAAGTGTATTCATACATTTCACTCCAGTTATTTATTTATCCTTCACATTCTTTTCTACAGCAGGACAGGATATCAGTATGTAAATCAGTCATTTTCATTAGTAGGATCAATGCTTTTAACCACATGTTTGTGTTATTGTTCTGGGTATAATTACATGAAAATAATGAAAAAAATAAAATACAGAATTGGTACATTAGTCTGATACATTATACAGTAAAACTACAGATGCTACACAAATCAGAATATACATTACATTATTATATGTTTCAGTGTTGAACAAGGTGTGTAAAATGAATTTTAAATCTCCAAATAGATGTAGCCACCAGTTCCAAACACATTCATTCATGGGTCTGGTGCAAATGTGGCCATAAATGAATGACAGTTTGTCCAAACATCAACAAACTAGATGGATATGTTTAATGATGCTATTGAAACCCATAAATGTCCCCTTAAATTGAACAGTAGGGTGATGGCATTGCTGAAGAAGGCCATGACCTGGCACAGATTTGACCATGAATGATTTTTAGGATATGTCCTTTTGCACACCTACAAACGGACAGGTGCGTCGGAGTATGAATGCTGAATATGGAAGAGAGAGGGAGTCCCGCACACTGTCTTCATTTATAAAGAGGTTTTTATTTAGGATGCAATGTTTCGGCTGCTTGGACCTTCATCAGGCATAAAAGTAAATGATTGAAATGTCTGATTGTCATAAAATCTGTTAATTATCTTTAATGCAGTTGTCAGAAACTGTCAAAGGACAAATTGCCGCTTTGCAGTAATATTTATAATTTTGAAAATTTAACTATGAACCTAAAATATTATAATAATAACAATCAGTAACAAACAATCATTACCATTATTAATTATAAACATTACATCATTTTTAGCATTACTATTATTATTGATAATAAACAGGTGATAATAGGATTTATAATTATTGATGTTATTAACTAAAAACTGTAGATATTATTCATAACAACATAATCATCCCATCATATGAACATGTTGATGACATCACAGATCAGAGACTAGTGTTACTTTAGACACTTGATTGTCATCCATAGACACAACACATCATATGGTCTCTGTCGGGTGGAAACCTCATACAGTATGTTCCAAAACTGTTACTTTTCAGGATTTAAATAAGCATCATTTTTTATGCTTTTGTGTGACGCTGTAGAATGACCAAGTACAAGTAGGGCGTTCATTTACGAAAGAAATGTGTTTAATATGGAGATAAGAGGTTTCTGCCCGACAGCGACGAAATAGACAATATACTACTAGTAATTTTCCTTTACTTGTTCCCCTTTAAAGTACTTCTTACCATAATGAATGAATTGCATTTACACTGACCTTCCCTGGTAACATCTTCAGAGAACCACCAATCTGACCAGTGTAAATATATGGAAAGAGTGTGTCAGTGAAAGTGTGTGTGAAGGTGTGTAGGTGTGTGTTAGTATCAGGATCAGAGAAGGACAGCTTTCCTCTTTTCCAGTCCAGCTGGACTCTGATCCTCTGGGGTTTCTGCTTCACTGAGAGATCAGTGCCTGACCCTGGTGAGTACCATGCGTTGTATTTACCTTTATTTAACTGTATTCTCCAGAATTGACCCCTTCTGTCTCCCTTCCTCTGAAAGGACTCTGCTAACACACCTACATCCCAGTGTGTATTGTCTCCAACCTCAACATCCCAGCTGTGAGTCCCTGAGTTAAAGCCCTCAGAACCCAGGACAAAGCCATAGTGGTCAAACCTCTCTGGGTTGTCAGGAAGCTGCTGTTTCTCTCCCCATCTCACACTGGTCAGATCATCAGACAGGATGTATACTGGATGGGCAGTGTTGGGGTCCAGAATGACAGGAGTGTAGGAGACAATGTCCTTCATCTTGACCCAGACTCTGAGGGTCAGGTTGCTCAGGTGTTTGGTCACGTCTATCAGTGCTCCTGAGACCGGCTGTGGGTCCTGCAGTGTGGGATAAAGGATAAAGGATGTGAACTGGACTCTTTGCATTGTGGTCTTGTAGTTCTGCAGGAATGAGATGTGTTCAGCTCTCAGCTCCTCCTCTATGGCTCTGATTGTGTTTGAAAGAGTTGAGATGTCTCTGTTTAGACCCTCAATCTTCTCCTTCATCATCTGACTCTTCTTCGACTCTTCCTCCCTCAGTGCAGTGATGCTGGCCTCCTCTTCCTCTTGTAGAAACTGATGCATCTTCTTAAACTGTTCCTTAATCTGCATTTCTGTGTTCTGAGTCTGGGACTGAATGTGTGCTGCTGTTTTATCATAGTTTGTTTTAAATTCATTAAAAACCACCAGTTTCTCCTGTAAAGGCTTCAGTGATTTCTGGACTTCCTCCTTGTGATCCAGAGCAGCTTCATCGATGGGTCTGAATCTGTGGTCGGTGTGTTTTTTAGAATCTCGACACACAAGACACACTGGCTGTTGACATCTCAGACAGAACAGTTTGAGTTTCTCAGCATGCAGACTGCAGAGATTCTCAGATCCTGTTGAAGCTCTCTTACGTCTCTCCTGTATGAATGCCTCACACAGGTTCTTCAGAGCCAGGTTTCTGGGTGGATCCACTGAATGTCTCTCTTTACAAACTGGACATTGCTTTATTACCTTCTCTCTCCACCATTCCTGCAGACAGGCTTTACAGAAGCTGTGGCTACAGGACAGGATAACAGGATCTTTAAAGATGTCACGACACACGGGACAGGAATAATCCTCTTCAGGGCAAGACGACTTGGAAGCCATTTGGTCTCCGAGTGAAGCTACTAACACACTGTTCAAGCCAGGAAATCAGCCAGTCAGTGGTGGTAACACTCCCTCCTCTAGAATGTTCCCTGAAGTTTACTTTCACTGTGAATCGTGGTTCTTGTTAAAGTCCATTCAGCTGACAGAGTCAGCAGCAGGTTCAAGGTCTGGGTCAGTATTCCCTCCTGTAGCTGTGGACAGACAGTCTGTCCTCCTCACTGGAAGTTGTGTTTGATCTGAAGGTGATTCTTATTATCGGTCTCTCCGTGTGTGTGAGGATGATAGTACTGCAGTGTGAGGGGTAAGGTTAGCAACCTCTCTGTTTCCTGTTTCATGTCTGGCATCACTGGCAATGGGCAGAGCCTTGACAACGCACATTTGCAATGCAAAGTTCAGTTATAATCACCTTTTCACCCAGGGAGGGCAGAAATGCATTTGCATTTGAGATTATGGCAGTGATTGATTGATTGATGTACTTTTATTTAGTAAGACATGAGAATCACAGTACATGGAAGTACAAATTCACAATACAAGGTCTAATAAACTGGAAGACTCAGTTAAGCACGTAGCTTTTTTAAGATGAGAAACCCATGCACACAAATCATAATGACATATAGGAGACAGACAGATATACACACTACTATACAGAATGTCATACAATCAGCTTTCAGGTAGCCTGAGGCTACGAGCTCAATCCATGGTCTTGAAGGGCGGACCCAAACACAGCCGCCTGGATTTGTGCGTGGCTTCCTATTGATTCACCAATCTATGTCCCCGCCTCCCCTCCCCTCCCCCCCTCGGCCTGTGCACGGAACACGCTGACGTCACCAAATTTAGAGCGACGCCCCTCTGCACTCTGATTGGTAGGGAGATAACAAGGTCCAAGACCATCGTTCGTGCATCGCTCCCCCAGGCTTTTCTTTTTTGTAACAAAAAAAAATGCATGGGTTTCCGAGGCTAGCTTTCAGGTTACTGGCATGAAGAGAGAAAAAAATATATACAAAAGAAGAAAATGAAAGAGGGGGGGGGGGGGGTAGGGGGGGTAGATTAAGACTTAGAAAGTCACAGGGGCCATTTTCGAATTGCAGCCTCCTGAAGGTGTATCTTTAGGGCAGTTTTGAAAGTGAGTAGGGTTTTACACTCCTTTACTCCTTTTGGTAGGGTGATGTAGTGTTGGCGGACATAGTGACATTAATGGTAAACAAACGGCCCTCTAACAAAGATTTCCGTACCGGAAACGGAAACCATAGAAGAGACTTTAAAGACAAGTTAAATATAGGCGAGTTCATGCTGAAACACAAGAAGTGATCTCATACATGGAGATTCTGACCTCTGTCCCACTACCTAATAATTGAATCAAGTTTCATCATGTGACTTCAAATTACAGCACCAAACCTGGGGGGATTATATCTCCACCCTGGCCTTGGAACGCCTTAGGATCCCCCAGGAGGGAAGTGGCTAATGTTGCTCTGGAAAGGGAAGCTCTCTGCTGGAACTGTTACCCCCGCGACCCGATTCCGGATAAGCAGTTGAAGATGGATGGATGGATGTCTGAAGAGAATGTCCGAGTCCAGCCTTAAACTTACTGTACCTGTGTGCAGTTATTGCACAACGAACCAAGTATTAAGGCATATAGTCCACATACCTTGATGAATGCTTCATACACGTTCAGCATGGTGAGATGATCTCCCTCAGCCACAGCAAACTTCCTGTGTTCTCTAGCCTGCAGAGTCAAACATCAGACAGATGTGATTTATGTTTTATGAAGTACTTCTCTGTGACGATGTACATAACAGTGAGTCTCAACCTTTTTTTTTTTTCATTTCAAGGACCCCGCAGTTTGAATGATATGCATTAGGCCAAGGACCCCCACTTAATACAATGTGTTCTCTTTGGGACCAAAGGATTTTATCCCATTTCCAGCAATCACATTTATAGCAATCATACAGTGCAATAATGAGGCTCTTACACCAGTGTGCTATCAATGCCCCAAGACAGAGTCGAGCGAAGGTGTCACGTGACAAAAAGGAACAGATCTACAAGCTAATAACGTATCACGGTGCAACGTGTTGTCAGCTTGTAGATCCATGTGTTAATTGTTTTGAGACTAATTAATTCAAGTCGACCTCAATTAATAGTAATTAATATTTACCATTTGAGTACTATACCTGCACTCCTCCATCCGTACTCAAATGTTTTATGTTTATAATGTAACAGTGAAACAGCCTTGAGCCCATATTTATAACATAATGCAATGTGTTTTATCAGTGACCTATGGAGCGGTGCATATCAGATAAGATAAGATACTGTATAAATGTATAGGCTCATTTAAAAGTTATTGACGTGGATTGTTGTATGTCAGAAATCTTTTCATTGTAACCCATGTACAGAGTACACCAGAGTGATACAGTATATTACAGCTGTAAAAATTCATGCAGTTTTAACATAATTCAGCACTAAGTTTCAATGTGTGGCTATTCACTCACTTTATCAGAGTCAGTATGGCCCTCTGGAAATAAATGCTGCCCACCACTGTACATTGTAAAATCCTGGGTGTTTATTTAACTCCGTTTGTGCACTCTTGGAGTTACAGACTCGTAAGGGTCCCTTTTGGACCCCTGGTGGTCCTCCAGACCCGATGATGAGAAACAGTGATGGTACAACGTATTGCTTTAGAAAAGCCCCCGTTTCAACTCACAGCAGCTTTCTTCTGATTGGGCGGCACCACGAAGCCCCATGTTTGCATCTTGGCAAACATGGGGCTGAGAGGGAACTCTGCCATCCGCACGCCCATGGGGTCAGTCAGCCGGCCATACTGGTCCAGGCCTGCCAGTACACACACACACACACACACACACACACACACACACACACACACACACACACACACACACACACACACACACACACACACACACACACACACAATGTAAGTCAATGAGAAGACCGTTTTCGATTGTAAATCTCTAATCAACAAAGCAACTATAATTGAAGATATTAGACATATCATTGAAGATATTATATTTGGAATTACACCATGGCCAGATAACTACAACAACCTAAACCTCTACCGACGTGTAAGGTTTGTTTTAAGGAGTCATTTCTTACCTCCTAGAGCGTAGAGCAGCTCCAGAGCCTGGACCATGGTCTGGGCAGGGGGAGGCTGTTCAATGACAACACAGGAGGTTATGTTAAGTCCAGCAATATAATTACAAAGTTTAACATTTAAAAACATAATGCCACATGCCTCTAAAACCACTTTATTTGAACCATATAACACAGGGGTGGGCAACTTTGATGATGGAGAGGGCCACTATATTTCCACACTTGCACCTCCACATTGCATACACTGTTGGGCAGACACCTCTTGTCTCCGTATTTTAACTTTTTTTCGTAAATGAATGCCGTACTTCGCCATTCTATGACACACAAAAGTAGCAAAAATAGCCAATCTACAAGCTCAAACGCATATTTGTTAATTGGAATCCTGATAATTTGTTTTGCTATTTTTGAATTGGAATCCTGAAAAGTAACATTTGTATTTAATTTCAAATGCATTTAGTTATACTCATGTTAACTTTTTTTTAACTTAAATACAAATACATTAGACATAAAAAAGACAATAGAATTTGAATACTAGTCATTATGCTACTAATACAGACTGAAGTAATTAAAGCAGGTCATGTTTGCATGTTTGGAATTGTAACAGTTGAAATCAATAATAATATCAGTATTCCGCCATTTGCCCATGTATGATATAACCCCTAGTGCCATCTGGACTGAACTTTGAAATGGGAAAAGTTTGTTTTAGTAGGAGTTTTGTCCCTTCAGCCATTAACTGCACTAAACAAGCTGCCTCGCCGACCGGATGGTTTTTGTTTATTTTTGTTGGGGACTGTCGTGTGCTATGTTGTTCTGTGCTATATGGTTGTGTGTTTTTCTGTTGGAACAGACTGTGAATACGAATATCCCTGAGGGGACAATAAAGACTTTATTGTCCCTGAGGGGACAATAAAGACTATTATTATTATTAGTGCCCCTGTTCTGGGGCGAACATTCTGTGATAACATTCTGTCAAAATAAGTAAGTAGGTCAGAGTGGCGAGAACGAGGGAGTCCATCCCCTTCTCTGTGCCCTGGGAGATGGACTGCTGAGGTGGAGCACCACACCTACCATCAGCTCCCAGTAGTTACCGCACAACTTAGCCAAGCCCTGCCATTCATATGCTGAGTTGGCAGTGCCAGTATAGCTAACAGACTGTGTCAATTTCACAGATTTAATTCCAGCAGTCCTCTCGGGGGGGGAGCTAGTCTAAGTTAATTAAAAAAGCAGAGATCAAATCACAGCCACCTCTCCCTCTCTCTCCCCTGTGTAAAACCCAGAGTTAGTTATACTCACAGAGAGGAAGCTGAATAACATCCGTGACTCGGGGGTAAGCACTTTATATTTGAAATCTGAACCTTTATGTACATGTGAGAGTTGGCAATGTAAAAAAAAATCTAACACCGCTATAAACCAGGGGGACTCGGCACCATGACGCTTGTAGGCTACCATGGCTAGTCTGGACCAGACCTGTTCAGTGGGGTTGACCGGTCACCAGAGATTTCGACCCAGGACGATTCGACCCGGACCATTCGACCCGCTTTCGACCCGCTTGGACCTGACATTTCGACCCGGACCGCGAGAGAGAGAGACAGAGAGAGACAGAGAGAGAGAGACAGAGACGTAATAATAATAATATGTACATTGATTTACCAAACAATTATTATTTGTCTGTCAGGGTGAAACAAGCCCAAAGGCTTTCAAGCACAGCCATTGAGATAAAGTATAGTTTTGGACCATGACGGAGGCGCGCCGAATCAGCAGACCTTGAGGCCAAGGAGTCGCGCCCGAGCGCCTCCAGGCGCGAGTGCCCGCGACGACCGGCCGATGGTCTGCTATTCGACTAAGCGCCGTCCGAGTTATGTACCGATAGGCACAGAATCGTAAATAATATTGGTGGGGACTGCGTTACACAAACGCAGCACACTCCCAAAGCTGGCGCCGCCGGCAGCTCCGCGGAGCTGTAAGGCATACATTATTATTTCATTTAGAAAAGAAGGTTTACAAAAAAACTTCTTTAAAAAAAAGTATGCAACTGGGGGAGCATGCTTACAATATTTACTCTTAAATATACTCAGGACCTCACCGTCACCTTGTACCTTCAGGACCTCACCACCGTCACCTTGTACTCTACTACCCTCTAGGGGTTACACAGATAATTCGACCCGGTAAATTTGGGTCGAGCTGACTCAAATTCGCGGCTGGGCGAATTGTCCTGGGTCGAAATCTCTGGTGACCTTCAGTGGGAGGACGGGTGGCTTCGAGCGAAAATATTAAGTATAGAATAAAAATTAAAAAAAATATCACTGACTTCATGATTAAGATTAATGAAAAAATAACTTAAAGAAAACCAAACAAAAAAAATCTTAAACTGACCTCTTGGTGGCGCTGAAGTGAAAGCCGCTGGTCCTCCTGGAGTCCTGATCGGTCTCAAGGTTGCATCATTCACACAGCTGGAGATGATCACTTTTTTAAAGTGGCACGAATCTGAGAAAGAAGTTCTCTGGTCCTATCCAGTGGTGGGAAAAGTACTCACATTTGTTAAAAGTATCAATACCGCAATGTAGATATATACACCCTGTTAAGTAGATCGGTTCCGTATTCAAAATGCACTCGAGTAAAAGTACAAAAGTATCGGCATCAAAATATGCTTAAAGTACCAAATGTAAAAGTAATCATTGTGCAAAATGTCCCATTTCACAAGTTCAATATGTATAAAAATATTTTGAAAATAGCATATCTACAAGCTCACTCACAACACATGTGATTTGTAATAATAATCCAAATCTACAAAGTAACTATACTTAACGTTTTCAAATAATTGTAGTGGAGTAAAAAGTACAATATTTGCCTCTGAGATGTAGTGGAGTAGAAGTAAACATATTGAAAATTATACTCCAGTAAAGTAAAAATACCTCAAAAATTGCTTAAGTACAGTACTTGAGTACATGTACTTAGTTACTTTCCATCACTGGTCCTATCAGACAGTATAGTAGCCTACTGTACTACTAGAAGGCCTACTGTCCCTATGACAGTGGTTCTCAAACTTTTTCAAGCCAGGCAAGGACCCCAAAAATTTATATGTATTTGGCCTCGGACCCCCATCTGAAAAGGTTTTGTGCCAGGGACCCCCAGAAAAGATTTATATAAAAAAAAGAAATATCTAAATTATTCAAAATCTTCCAAACGCTTTCAAGATTTAATCTAAAATGTTCAAAAATAACAGATGTACAAGCTTGTAGATCTGCTATTTTTGAATAGCCAATGGATAAAGTTTGCTGGGGACCACTGTTCCTCCAGGAAATAGTCGTTTCTTGTTTACCACAGTATTAGTGTCTATTTTATTTTGAATTTGAACATAATGATCGCATTGTATTTTTATTAGTGTGTAGTAGACGATGTCCATGTTTCAAGCTCACAATGGTTTAAAATAACTATTTCTCTCAAACTCAAAAGGATGATGTGTGGGAACTCTTAAAACGTTCCAAGTTCCAATTTGAGTTAAAGGGTTAGGTATAATTTAGCCTATTATTACAAGCTAGATTTATATGTACATGTACACATACTGTAGGCCATTGCATTAAATAAGTCCTAAAATAAATCTAGAGACACACACACACACACACACACACACACACAGACACAGACACAGACACACACACACACACACACACACACACACACACACACACACACACACACACACAGTATACATACTGTTAAGTATCATTGAAGTGGACAGCTGCACTGGTAAGTGGATCCTCAGCCAGCTTGAGTTAGCTACAAGCAGGTTCGATGGCAGGTGTCTAAATCACTACACCCCCTCCATTAACATTTCACATTCATTTTAATAACATGGGACATAAACCGACTTTTGTCAAAGACACAACAACCCTACTCCTACCATAATCATCATTACATAAACTGATAGCTACTATTACTCTGAGCATGTATTATCATATGCCTAAGAACACGTGGTGTGTGTGTGTGTGTGTGTGTGTGTGTGTGTGTGTGTGTGTGTGTGTGCGCACATGTGCGCGTGTGTGCATGGATGTTGGAACCAACATCATAGACCAGGGGTCCATTTTTCAGGCCAAGGACCACTTAGCTGAGAGAGATGAAGCAGGGACCCCCACTACATATTGTATACAATTGTGTTGCGGGAACTTGCGGATTAAACTTTTTCATACTCAGCTTCATAGATATCATCAGTGTCGTGTAAATGCATGTTTTGTTATGTTTATTTTAGACATTTAACCACTTAAACCAGGGGTCTTCAACAGGGGGTCCGGGACCCCTAGGGGGTCCTCAGAGTTACTAAAGGGGGTCCGCCAAATCTTTGTGTGATATGATTCTTTTTTTTTACATTAACCACTTGAACCCTAGCATCACTTTTCTGAGGAGAACTTTAGCCAAAAATAACAGATCTACAAGTTCACAACGCCTCGCGCTGCGAGGCGTTGTGAACTTGTAGATCGGCTATAGATCGGCTATAGATCAGCTTGTAGATCGGCTATAAGAGTTATAGGTGTCAAGGGAAAAAAGAGCAGCAAAGGTTTATCTGAAACACAATATTATACAATATAGAGGGGGTCCCTGCTTCATCTCTCTCACAGCTAGGGGGTCCTTGGCCTGAAAACGTTGAAGACCCCTGACTTAAACATTCAATGCTTAGTAAACTTGACCTTTGGCTCTGTACTTGGTCTGCTCTTTTTTCCCTCTACACCAAACCTCTTTGCCAAAAATAGCCGACCTACAAGCTCACATGTGAGCTTGTAGATCGGCTATTTTTGGCTAAAGTTCTCCTCAGAATAGGGATGCTATAGGGTTCAAGTGGTTAATGTAAAATAAAATATATCATATCACACAAAGATTTGGCGGGCCCCATTTAGTAACTCTGAGGACCCCCCTAGGGGTCCTAAATCCCCTGTTGAAGACCCCTGGCATAGACAGAAGTACAGACATTTCTAATGATAGGGCTTTAGCAGTGAAAATACAAAGTATAAAACTCCTCCAAGTAGTCATCATAATACAGAGGAGTAAATTCCCATTTATGATTAAACACTGCCACCTTCTGGTAAAAATAACACACTACAGGCCTTGAGGAGTGAGTAGTATACTTCACTGGCAGACAATAATAAACATGGATGTATTCAATGTAATAAAGCCAGTGGTTCTCAAACGTTTTCATGTCAAGGACCCCCAAATTAACATGTATTTTGGCTGCGGCGCACCCCATTTTGAAAAGATTTTGTGCCAGGGACCCCCAGAAGAGAAGATTTAAAAACTAAATTCTATATTCCAATTTATTTCATAAATAACCCATCAATACAAGCTCAAAACTTTTAAATGTTGATGCTATATTAACTTATTTAGCCGGGGGAACCCCTGGAACACCTTCAAGGAACCCTGGGGGTTCCCGAATCCCCCACCCCACTTTGAGAACCACTGTAAATAAAGACTATAGGGTCAGTTATTTCAGTGCACGACCATAAGGCTTTATTTGAAGATGTGTGTTTTAGAGATGTCATGGATTACAGATCTCTTTCCTCGGTGGTTGAGTTAACTACAGTTCTACAGATTGCAGCAGTGTCGTCTGCATACAGAGTCAGGAGTAATCAGCACAAATGGGAGTAAACAATTTCATTTTTTTTGCGGCTACATGTTTGGCTACGTCATTGTTTTAGTTTTTTTAAGCTACAAGGTGATCTTAAAGTGTACCTTAAGAGTACCATTTTAACATGCAAGAGTACTTCACTTATAGACTCTACTAATTGGATTGCACTTATTTTTGATGGCGTTCATTTCTCCAGAGTTTGATTACCGTGTTTCACTGATCTGAAGTTAACCTACTGTTATGGAAAACCATGCAGACATAAGTCAATAAAGTTCAGGACAAGTAACCTTTACCGATATGAAAGCAGGTCCTACATATGGATCAAAATGACACCCTTGGTTCAATTGCTCCACTGAGACCTTCTGAAGTTTTCGGAGCCAAATACTTGTCCAGATTAACACAATTTACTAAGTATACAAACAAAGGCAAAAGCAGGAATGTAAAATGCATGTTGTCGTCATGGAATGGAAGGGGTTGACACTAAACGGTTGCCCGACTGCCCCGTGGTAAATAAAACGTTCGGGTTTGCTTTCAGATTGCCCGACGGGCAAGTGCATTCCGTCTTCATTAAATATTACTGGCTATTCATGAAGAACAATGCTAACTTTTTACAACTAGCAGTTGCGCTCATTCTGGTATTTCAAAGTGACTGTCACCAGTCGGCAGTTATCGATTGGATTTAACATTTATTAGTTCTACAAGCTATCATAATGGACAATGTACTTTTCGGGCAAGTAGGCATGACCTTTGGGGCAAGTAGAACATGACCTGTACTTGCCCGACGGGGAAGTGCCTCCGAGACCATAGTGTAAACCCCTCATAATACCAAATATCAAGCGATTATGGCAGTATTAATTAATGAAATGTGCATGCCAATGTGATGTAAGAACCACTGTCATGATTGGCCAAACAGACATGGCTTAAAAACATGAGCACTACTGTTTCATTGTTGCTTCACATCATCATAGGAACAAAATGGCACTTGATTTTTTTGATTTTTTTTCGATTGCACTGCTTTGTATCTGCGCGGTTTATTTGCACATTCCATATGAACATGAAATGTGAAATATCATGGCTAATAGAAAAAATTTGGCACCAAGAGGTAGAAAGGCCACTGCGTTTCGAACTAGTCAGAAGTTAAGTGGCAAGAAAGAGTTATCGGACAAACTGTCCCAAGTCCTTTTTTCACAGTTTCACATCAGCTGTACAATCTTCAAGGTCAAACAAAGAAAACCGCATTACACAGTTTCCACTGCAGCAAAAGTCCTGAAAATGTCTTAAATCTCGGGGGGCCAGAAATGAAAAGGATGAGATCTGATTCGAAGCTTCGTTTCTGTATCCAACAGGTTGATATCGCAAACCAATTAATAAACATAAAAGGCACCCAGGCGTTTGGGGTAAAGCAAACTTTAAAACCGAAAGATAAACCATGTTAAGTCCCTCAAAATATAACATCTTCACTTTACACTTTGTCTTTAGTTTATTTTCCGAGTTCTGCTGCTGCCAACTGGAATAACAACAAAAATACTACAGCGTTAAAAAAATAAAAATGGAAGCTGAGAACCAGAGGAGGGCTGTGACAGGACAGTCATTCCCTGGATCTCAGCCTTGCTCTGATATGTACACAGGTGGAGGGTCACTACTGTATGGCCAATGCTAGGAATGGACACCGGTGGGGAACATTCTGAACCCATCGCCATTTAAGACGGAATTAGACTGGGCAGCGCATCGCGTCTCGCACCGAAAGATAGCCGATCTACATGAGTATTCTGTTCATTCAAGTGTAATGTGCAAACAATCATTACTATCTGACCATTTATTCCAGGTCTTAAGCCTGGTAAACCATAGCCTGGCATGGCAAACCATCCCGGTCGCGTGAATTCACATTATCATTGTCTTCTGCAGAAACCAAAAAGTGGAAGAGCCAATCAACGTCTGCGCTCAGGGCCCTGTGATTGACAGACACTGAATGGCTCTTCCACTATTTTGTTTTTTTGCAAAACGCCCACCCAGAGCGTCTGGGGCCACAGACCAGTCATTGTTGTTTTGTCCTCCTGCGCGAAGCGGTGGAAAAAAAGCTGACCACAATCCAGCTCTTGCCGCCCCGCGGCCGTGTGCACGAAACAAGCACAAGCGGGAGAATTTCACAGGGCCGCGCCCACTTGCCTCTCCGCCCCTCAACTTCTCCACACGTCCCAAATAATCACCCGTCTCTCATTGACTCTTTGTGTCTCCTACCGGAACCCACTGCTCGTCATCAAATTATTGGCTTAGGAATGCGACAAAAACCAAAAAAAATATCCATGAATTCAAGTCTCCATGGGGTGAGTGATCGATAGGAAAAAAATTTTTTTTGGGGGGTGAACTATCCCTTTAACCCATTAAGACCTGAGGCGATTATTGAAAGTGTTTTCTAAATCCTAACAGTTTTTTTTTTTTTTAATACATTTTTTTTTTCAAGATTTTCGAAAAATAGCAGATCTACAAGCTCATAGCGCGGCACTCGGTGCCGCGCTATGAGCTTGTATATCTGCTATTTTTGAATAGCCAAAGAAATCTAAAGTGACACAGATGCGTTCCAGGTCTTAATGGGGTAACTCTTACTTTGAGGAAAATAGATGATATACAAGCTCACAACGCATTGTGAACTTGTAGATGGGCTCTTTTCGGTGCGAGACACCAGCGTGCCAACTAAATCAGTCGATATACTAAACTATCACTTCATCTTCCTCCGCAGAGGGTCATCAACAACAGTCAGATATTAAACTGATAAGAACAGATTCTACACTTGATCTTTAGCCAAAAGGCAGAGGAGAGTGGAGGCTCAACGATGTGCCACTCACCGGTGACCATTCTAACAAGATTGGGCCCCTTGGATGGAGATGGAAAGTAAATACATTGTACAATCTTTGTTTATATACAGTGTGATGGATAGGGCACAGTGTGTGTTAAATGAGGTGCTCTCCATTTTCTTTCTGTCACAGCAGTGAGTGTTGGGCCGGCTCCACTTCTCAGAGGATCCGAG
This sequence comes from Gymnoscopelus braueri, assembly GCF_963280865.1. Lineage (NCBI taxonomy): Eukaryota > Metazoa > Chordata > Actinopteri > Myctophiformes > Myctophidae > Gymnoscopelus > Gymnoscopelus braueri. Next base: position 48,785,161 of record NC_137614.1, read on the forward strand.
ATCTCTTGCTGGCCAGCGACCCATGCTGAAAGAAAGAAGAGACACATTCAATCCGGGAAAGCATCTGTGTCATTTTAGAGTTTAGAGCAGGGGTCTTCAATGTTTTCAGGCCAAGGACCCCCTAGCTGAGAGAGAGATGAAGCAGGGACCCCCTCAATATTGTATAATATTGTGTTTCAGATAACATTTGGCTCCTCTTTTTTTCCCCTTGACACCTATAATAACTCTTTGCCAAAAATAGCCGATCTAGAGCTTGTAGATCTGCTATTTTTGGCTAAAGTTCTCCTCAGAAAAGTGATGCTAGGGTTCAAGTGGTTAATGTAAAAAAAAAATCTTGTCACACAAAGATTTGGCGGACCCCCTTTAGTAACTCTGAGGACCCCCTAGGGGTCCCGGACCCCCTGTTGAAGACCCCTGGTTTAGAGAGAAGAGAGAGATAGTGAGATAAGAGAGATAAGAGAGAAAAGACAGACAGACAGAGGTTCTCAAAGTGGGGTCACAGCAGGGTTTCCGGCAGACCATTTCTGCCTCGGCGCCCCGCAGAGGCAGAAATGTGTAGCGCCGAGCCCAAAGTTTCTGGTGAAAATTATGCAATGTTGCAATGCACACGGCTCAGGAATGTGCATTTGCAAATATAAATAATGTAGCGCACGTTAGTTAACAAAAGGACTCAAATCTGTCTTCATTTTAGTTCACGAAAAAAGACGAGACGAAATGTTTTATATTGTTTTCTTCTCATCTTTCCTGTGATGCGCAGCGCTCTGTTTATAAACAGCTGCTGCTGACGTGCAGCGGCACACACACACACACACACACACAGAGTTGAATGGACAGTTACTGTATGCTGCGCTCACAGCAGCTACAAAAGTTACAAATCCAAATGACTGAAATCAGTTGGGGCGACTGAGAACTTTAATCCATGTGCAGCCCTGGAAACATCCACATTTTTCAGACCGAGGTGCAAAACAAACAGAGGATGAGTGTGTTAGTTTCTACGGCCTACCTTAGCCTGCTTGTAGAAGTGGGGAGCCAGTTCAACCAACCAGGATGATTCAACCGCAGTCACGTCACGCATGTAGTACTTTGAAGTCTGAACCACTTCATTGAAGATAACCCTGGAGAAGGAAAGTGTGATAGATTTAATTGTATTAATAATCATGTCGTCGCTGTCAGGCGCAAACCAAACCAAACAAATCTCTGTACTGCAACTTTTTTATTTTCTTTAATAAATCACTGCTATTGAACACCCTTTACGTCTGTCAGTGGGTTTTACAAATATTGAACCATTCACTAACTCCTTATGAAAAGGAATAGTGATAGTCTGCACACTACTAGAACATGCTCCGATAGCATCTCATAATTCATGTTCGAAAACATTACTTCAGTTTTCACTTTAAATTGACCCATAAAATGTTAAATGTAAAAATAACCCCCCCCCCCATTATTTTGTCATAAATTGCTAGAATATACCGTATGTGTATTGTATGAATGAATTTATCAATGACATATATGGACAGACTTAACGTACCATTTTGGAGGCGTCTCCCCAAACAGCACAGAGTTGGGGTGGATGAGAAGCTCACGGTCGTCACGTAGAGTCCTGAGAGGGAGAGGCAGTGGGTTATTATCATTGTGATCGCTTAAATCAGACATCAAGCTCGCCATGCCTTAGTTTATGGGTTCCCAAACTTTTCAGGCCGTGACCCCCCAAAATAATCATATTTGAACTGGGGGACCCCCGCCTCTGACAAGCACTTGGAATTGTATAGGAGCTGAGGCATTTACATTTAGTTTGACTCGGTTCCACAGATAAATATTGTGAAAATAGTCGCTCAAAAATTAAAAGTCATTAAATTGTAACTTTAGAAATGTGCAGATATACCCTGTACAGTTATACTGTATGTTGGTTTGTTTACTGTTAAGTGAGAAAACAATGTTGCACATTAAGCTAATCGTCTGAGGACCCCCCAAAATAATTTGGGTCCCGACCCCCAGTTTGGGAACCACTGGCACGAGTTAGGAAACAACACAAAAACATAACAAAGTGCCACGACAGATACGCCCGAGTGTGTGTTTGGTGATGACTGACACAACAGGTGTGCCGTCTAGCTCTGACTCAGGCCATGTGTGACTGCTTAAATCAGCCATCATCCCATCTGAGAAATAGCTTCATATTGTACGTTTGACACATGAAAATCATTTCTCTTCCTTTGTCCATGGTCGGTCTCTCACCTGTAGGATCCTGAATGGTGAATGCGGGCCGCGTTGGCAAAGAACCCGACAGCAATGCACTTCAGGATCACATCAGGGTCACCTGGACAGCAACACAACGGCAGGAAAAATAAATTCAACGCCTTCAACTCCACATGATACTGTATGATGGTACTGGCACCACATGACACACATGCAGACACACATTCACACACACACACACACACACACACACACACACACACACACACATACCTTCACTGGTGTTACGCGGCACTTTGAACTTGTTCATGAGCCGACGCAGCTGCTCTCGGACCGTCACGGCTCGCAGGAGACCCTTGTAATTGAGGAAGTGTTCCTGACACCACTGGGAACTCTTCAGGTGCTGAAGACAACAGAGAGAGACATGGGTGCAAGGTTAGCCAATGGAATACAACCACTACAACGACTACTAACCACTGTGTTTCCTGCACTATCTGTACCGAGTGGACCTCTGACATAGACCTACTGCACATATAAACGGAGCAGCTACTGTACCTTTAAACACACATAGGCTTTTTTGTATACTAATTAAATAGTTTTAAGAAAAATGCTGTTAATTATCCCAAAATTGACGCAGAAAGTTCCCCCCAGAATAGGCATGCTGGGGTTCAAGTGGTTAATGTGGTTAAAGAAAAATGTATTGATATTCAGAGGATTAGACAAAACACACTTATTGTGTATTTTACCTAACACCTTGGTGGTTTCATAAAACATCTGTAACATTTTAAATATTGACCTCTGCTAACATATAAAATGTCATACTGTATGATGTCATAACATATAGATATGTTATTTTATGCAGCTGATCTGAAATCACACGAAATGTGTGGCAGTTTATTTTTTGTTTATCTTTACAGATCTTTCATTAGAACTCATTCATATCTCAGAATTAGAGTGACAGGATATCAAAATGGTTCAATAAAACTATTTGACATTCATCCAAACTCATTCAGCGATTCTATAATTTATGAGGACGCTTTGTAGAAATAGATTAGAATATAATATAGTAGTTTATAAAATACATGCTAATCTTCCTTTATGCACTCATTATTATGACACTGCAAAAATAAAACACAAAATGTTGAAAATGTTATAATTCACCATTTATGAAACTATCTTTTCAAATACTAAATAATAATTACTCACCAGTGTTATTAAAATATTTAATGCCAACACATCCTGCAGTAAGACTAGACTAGAATCACACATGCAGTCATGAATCATGAAAATCCACTATTGTACTTCACTATAAAACAACCACGACTTCAGATCCTTTTTCGATAGTCAGACTTTAATTATGAATGCGGTCACATTACACATCAGAAACACTGTGTCTCCCATCTCATTGAGTGACTATACAATAAACAGTTAACAGGGCATTTCAGTGAGCATGTAGACCATAGTACAGTTAAAACAACTCTACAGGATGGCTCTCTATCATTTTAGTTGAGTGTCTTGTTTTCCTGTTAATTTCCATCCTTCTCCTTATCTATCCCTTTAAGTGTATTCATACATTTCACTCCAGTTATTTATTTATTCTTCACATTCTTTTCTACTGCAGGACAGGATATCAGTATGTAAATCAGTCATTTTCATAAGTAGGATCAACGTTTTTAATCACATGTTTGTGTTATTGTTCTGGGTATAATTACATGAAAAGAATGAAAAAAGAAAATACAGTATTGGTACATTAGTCTGATACATGATATAGTAAAACTACAATTGCAACACAAATCAGAATATACATTAAATTATTATATGTTTCACTGTTGAACTAGGTATTGTATTTTAAATCTCCAAATAGGTGTAGCCACCAGTTCCAAACACATTCATGGGTCTGGTGCAAATGTGTCCATAAATGAATGACAGTTTGTCCAAACATCAACAAACTAGATGGATATGTTTAATGATGCTGTTGAAACCCATAAATGTCCCCATAAATTGAACAATAGGGGTGATGGCATTGCTGAAGAAGGCCTGGCACAGATTTTACCATAAATGATTGAAAGGTCTGATGGTCATAAAATCTGTTAATTATCTTTAATACAGTTATCAGAAACTGTCAAAGGACAAATTGCCGCTTTGCAGTTATATTTATCATTTTGATAATTTAACTCTGAACCTAAAATATTATAATAATAACCATCAGTAACAAACAATCATTAACATTATTAATTATAAACATTACATAATTTTTACCATTACTATTATTATTGATAATAAACAGGTGATAATAGGATTTATAATTATTGGTTAAGGTTATTAACTAAAAACTGTAGATATTATTCATAACAACGTAATCATCCCATCATATGAACATGTTGATGACATCACAGATCAGAGACTAGTGTTACTTTAGACACTTGATTGTCATCCATAGACACAACACATCATATGGTCTCTGTCGGGTGGAAACCTCATACAGTATGTTCCAAAACGGTTACTTTACAGGGTTTAAATGAGCATAATTTTGTGATGCTTTTGTGTGACGCTGTAGAATGATCAGGTACAAGTAGGGCGTTCATTTACGAAAAAAAATGTGTTTAATATGGAGATAAGAGGTTTCTGCCCGACAGCGACAAATAGACACTATACTACTAGTAATGTTCCTTTACTTGTTCCCCTTTAAAGTACTTCTTACCACCCATCATCATCATGTCTAACTATCCAGTGTTACACTGACCTTCCCTGGTAACATCTTCAGAGGGACAGTACAACCAGTGCCAATACATGGAAAGAGTGTGTCAGTGAAAGTGTGTGTGTGAAGGTGTGTAGGTGTGTGTTAGTATCAGGATCAGAGAAGGACAGCTTTCCTTCATTCCAGTCCAGCTGGACTCTGATCCTCTGAGGTTTCTGCTTCACTGAGAGATCAAAGAAGTACCCTGGTGTGGAGCCTGCTGTGTATTTACCTTCTTTTAACCCTATTCTCCATTTTTGACCCCCTCTGTCTCCCTTCCTCTGAAAGGACTCTGCTAACACACCTACTGTCCAGAGTGTATTGTCTCCAACCTCAACATCCCAGCTGTGAGTCCCTGAGTTAAATCCTTCAGAACCCAGGACATGGCCACAGTGGTCAAACCTCTCTGGGTTGTCAGGAAGCTGCTGTTTTTTTCCCCATCTCACACTGGTCAGATCATCAGACAGGATGAGGCGTGGATAGGCAGTGTTGGGGTCCAGGATGACAGGAGTGTAGGAGACAATGTCCTTCATATTGTCCCAGACTCTGAAGGTCAGGTTGCTCAGGTGTTTGGTCACATCTATCAGTGCTCCTGAGACCGGCTGTGGGTCCTGCAGTGTGAACTGGACTCTTTGCATTGTGGTCTTGTAGTTCTGCAGGAATGAGATGTGTTCAGCTCTCAGCTCCTCCTCTATGGCTCTGATTGTGTTTGAAAGAGTTGAGATGTCTCTGTTCAGACCCTCAATCTTCTCCTTCATCATCTGACTCTTCTTCGACTGTTCCTCCCTCAGTGCAGTGATGCTGGCCTCCTCTTCCTCTTGTAGAAACTGATGCATCTTTTTAAACTGTTCCTTCATCTGCCTCTCTGTGTTCTGAGTCTGGAACTGAATGTGTTCTGCTGTTTGATCACAGTTTGTTTTAACTTTATTAAAGACCTCCAGTTTCTCCTGTAAAGGCTTCAGTGATTTCTGGACTTCCTTCTTGTGATCCAGAGCAGCTTCATCGATGGGTCTGAATCTGTGGTCGGTGTGTTTTTTAGCATCTCGACACACAACACACACTGGCTGTTGACATTCCAGACAGAACAGTTTGAGTTTCTCAGTATGCAGACTGCAGAGAACCTCAGACCCTGTTGAAGCTCTCTGATGTCTCTCCTGTATGAAGGCCTCACACAGGTTCTTCAGAGCCAGGTTTCTGGGTGGATCCATTGAATGTCTCTCCTTACAAACTGGACATTCCTTTATTACCTTCTCTCTCCACCATTCCTGCAGACAGGCTTTACAGAAGCTGTGGCTGCATGACAGTAGAACAGGATCTCTAAAGATGTCACAACACACAGGACAGGAATAATCCTCTTCAGGGCGAGACAACGTGGAAGCCATTTGGTCTCCGAGTGAAGCTACTAACACTCTGTTCAAGCAAGGAAATCAGCCAGTCAGTCGTGGTAACACTACCTCCTCTAGAATGTTCCCTGAAGTTTACTTTCACTGTGAATGCTGGTTCTTGTTAAAGTCCATTCAGCTGACAGAGTCAGCAGCAGGTTCAAGTGGTCTGGGTCAGTATTCTCTCCTGTAGCTGTGGACAGACAGTCTGTCCTCCCTCAGTGGAAGTTGTGTTTGATCTGAAGGTAAATCATATTGTCCGTCTCTTTGCGTGTGAAGAGGCAGAATAACAACCTCTCTGTTTCCTGGTTTCCCTCAGATGAGTCTGGTAGGAGTGGCGCTATGACACTAACGCACGCACGCACGCACGCACGCACGCACACACACACACACACACACACACACACACACACACACACACACACACACACACACACACACACACACACACACACACACACACACACACACAGTTGTTTGTGCCTCACTCAGGTATGTTATCTAACAGGTATGTGGTGTGATTTCTTCAGAGGGAAAAACAGGTACAGCCACGCAATGCAAATTGTGACGTGGAAGCCATTTTGTCTTTGAGTGAAGCTACAAACACTCTGCTCAATACAGGAATTCAGTCAGTCGTAGTAACTCTCCCTCCTCTAGAATGTTGCCTGAAGTTGACTTTCACTGTGAATCGTGGTTGTTGTTAAAGTCCATTCAGTTGACAGAGTCAGCAGCAGGTTCCAGTGGTCTGGGTCAGTATTCTCTCCTGTAGCTGTAGAAAGACTGTCCTCCTCACTGGAAGTTGTATTTGATCTGAAGGTGATTCTTCTTATCGGTCTCTCCGTGTGTGTGAGGATGATAGTACTGCTGTGTGAGGAGTAAGGTTAACAACCTCTCGGTTTCCTGTTTTATGTCAGGTGAGACTGGCAAGGGGCAGAGCCACAACACCATAAAGTTGTTGCAAAGTTCAGTTATAATCACCTTTTCACCCACTGAGGGTGGAGGCAGCAATGCAAGTCACCTGCTGCTGCATGTCCACTCAGCGGGAGCAGTTACTGTAAGGGTTCAGTGTCTTGTTCAAGGAAAATGTTAAACGCAGTGTCAGGAAGAGATCTTTTCAGAGGATATCAAGACATCACAGAAAGACAGGAGAGACACAGTCATGTGAAACGTCTTAAAGAGAGTTTTGAAGTTTTGAAGCAGACAAAAAACAGGAGCTTTTAAGGATTTGAGTTTATGGCAGTGAGTGGACATGGTGACATTAGTGGTAAACAAATGGCCCTCTTACAAAGATTTCCGTACCGAAAACCACGGCAGTGGAAGAGATAAATACAGGCATCCACGAGTTCATGAAACACAAGAAGTGATCTCATACATGGAGATTCTGACCTCTGTCCCACTAGCTAATAATTGAATCAAGTTTCATCATGTGACTTCACATTACAGCACCAAACCACAACCAGACCTGCCAACCTTGGGAAATTCTGTGAAGTACCACAATGCGGGCGTGCAAAGCCCCCTCCCCACAAATGTATTTTTTTGGGGGTCCCGCAAGCCTTTTTGGGGGGATTTTGGGGGGCCCTTTACAATTATGTTATTTCACAGACTGAGTTAACATATAGTCTATCAATAAATATATTTGTCAATGTCAATGTACAGTACATCACAATTTCTAGTCTTCCACCAGCACTCAGCTGAACTCCTGCGGCCGTGAGTTGGGTAAATACTGAATGTAGCCTCTTTTTGGTTTAATTGTTATACCGCGCCCATCCCCCAAATTGCACAGTTTTCAGCAGGCATTTCATACCTGCGTACAGAGACCTAAAATTTGAAAATTTAAATTAAACTTACTGTACCTGTGTACAGTTATTGCACAACCAAGTATTAAGGCATTAGTCCACATACCTTGATGAATGCTTCATACACGTTCAGCATGGTGAGATGATCTCCCTCAGCCACAGCAAACTTCCTGTGTTCTCTAGCCTGCAGAGTCAAACATCAGACAGATGTGATTTATGTTTTATAAAGTACTTCTCTGTGACGATGTACATAACAGTGATTCTCAACTTTTTTTTTTCATTTCAAGGACCCCCAGTTTGAATGATATGCATTAGGCCAAGGACCCCCACTTAATACAATGTGTTATCTCTGGGACCAAAGGATTTTATCCCATTTCCAGCAATCCCATTTATAGCAATCATACAGTGCAATAATGAGGCTCTTACACCAGTGTGCTATCAATGCCCCAAGACAGAGTCAAGCAAAGGTGTCACGTGACAAAAAGGAACAGATCTACAAGTTAATAACGTATCACGGTGCAACGTATTGTTAGTTTGTAGATCCATGTATTAATTGTTTTGAGACAAATTAATTTAAGTCGACTCCAATTAATAGTAATTAATATTTACCATTTGAGTACTATACCTGCACTCCTCCATCCGTACTCAAATGTTTTATGTTTATAATGTAACAGCCTTGAGTCCATATTTATAACATAATGCAATGTGTTTTATCAGTGACCTATGGAGTGGTGGATATCAGTTAAGATAAGATACTGTATACATTTATAGGCTCATTTAAAAGTTATTGACGTGGATTGTTTTATGTAATAAATCTTTTCATTGTAACCTCGTACAGAGTACACCAGAGTGATACAGTATACTACAGCTGTAAAAAGAAGGAGAAAAAAAAGATCCTGTTGTGAAAGCAAGGACCTTATTTTAAAGCAGTCTGGCATGTCTACCAAATACATGCAGTTTTAACATAATTCAGCACTAAGTTTCAATGTGTGGCCCTTTACTCACTTCATCAGAGTCAGTATGGCCCTCTGGAAATAAATGCTGCCCACCCCTGCTGTACACTGTAAAATCCTGAGAGTTTATTTAACTCCATTTGTACACTCTAATGAGTCACAGACTCGTAAGGGTCCCTTTTGGACCCCTGGTGGTCTCCCAGACCCGATGATGAGAAACGGTGATGGTACAACGTATTGCTTTAGAAAAGCCCCAGTTTCAACTCACAGCAGCTTTCTTCTGATTGGGCGGCACGACGAAGATGTTCTGAATCTGCATCATGGCGGCGATGGTGACGATCTCTTTGGAGCAGCCGAAGGTCCCCGACTCCAGGAGCATCTTGGCAAACATGGGGCTGAGAGGGAACTCTGCCATCCGCACGCCCATGGGGTCAGTCAGCCGGCCATACTGGTCCAGGCCTGCCAGTGTACACACACACACACACACACACACACACACACACACACACACACACACACACACACACACACACACACACACACACACACACACACACACACACACACACACACGGATTAAAGCAAAAATCCAATCAGATTCAACCAAATAAAAAAACCCTAGAGCGTACAATGTAAGTCAATGAGAAGACCGTTTTCGATTGTAAATCTCTAATCAACAAAGCAACTATAATTGAAGATATTAGACATATCATTGAAGATATTATATTTGGAATTACACCATGGCCAGATAACTACAACAACCTAAACCTCTACCTACGTGTAAGGTTTGCTTTAAGGAGTCATTTCTTACCTCCTAGAGCGTAGAGCAGCTCCAGAGCCTGGACCATGGTCTGGGCAGGGGGAGGCTGTTCAATGACAACACAGGAGGTTATGTCAAGTCCAGCAATATAATTACAAAGTTTAACATTTAAAAACATAATGCCACATGCCACTACATCCACTTTATTTGAATCATATAACACAGGGGTGGGCAACGTTGACCACTATATTTCCACACTCGCACTTCCACATTGCATACACTGTTGGGCAGACACCTCTTGTCTTCGTATTTTAACTTTTCGTAAATGAATGCCGTACTTCGCCATTCTATGTCACACAAAAGTAGTAAAAATAGCCAATCTACAAGCTCAAAACGCCTATTTTTTAATTGGAATCCTGATTTTTTTTTTTTTGCTATTTTTGAATTGGAATCCTGAAAAGTAACATTTGTATTTAATTTCAATGCATTTAGTTATACTTATGTTAACTTTTTTTACTTAAATACAAATACATTGGACATAAAAAAGACAACAGAATTTTAATACTAGTCATTATGCTACTTATACAGACTGAAGTAATTAAAGCGGGTAATAGTAACTCTGACATCCTGTTGAAGACCCCTGGTTTAGAGAGAAGAGAGAGATAGTGAGATAGGAGAGATAAGAAAGAAAGTGTCACAAGGGTCACAGCAGGTTTATAAACCGCTGCTGTTGACGTGCAGCGGCACAAACACACACAGCCCTGGAAACATCCACACACTCAGACCGAGGTGCAAAACAAACAGAGGATGAGTGTGTTAGTTTCTACGGCCTACCTTAGCCTGCTTGTAGAAGTGGGGAGCCAGTTCAACCAACCAGGATGATTCAACCGCAGTCACGTCACGCATGTAGTACTTTGAAGTCTGAACCACTTCATTGAAGATAACCCTGGAGAAGGACAGAATGTGATAGATTTAATTTTATCAATAATCATGTCGTCGCTGTCAGGCGCAAACCGTCTATCTCTGTACTGCTACTTTTTTATTTTCTTTAATAAAAAGAACAAAAACATTGCTAGAATATACAGTATGTGTATTTGTATGAATGAATTTATCGATGACATATATGGACAGACTTAACGTACCATTTTGGAGGCGTCTCCCCAAACAGCACAGAGTTGGGGTGGATGAGACGCTCACGGTCGTCACGTAGAGTCCTGAGAGGGAGAGGCAGTGGGTTATTATTATCATTGTGATCGCTTAAATCAGACATCAAGCTCGCCATGCCTTAGTTTAGGCGTTCCCAAAGTTTTCAGGCCGTGACCCCCCAAAATAATCATATTTGAACTGGGGGACCCCCGCCCCTGACAAGCACTTAGAATTGTATAGGAGTTGAGGCATTTACATTTAGTTTGACTCGGTTCCACAGATAAATATTGTGAAAATAGTCGCTCAAAAATTAAGTCATTAAATTGTAACTTTAGAAATGTGCAGATATACCCTGTACAGTTATACTGTATGTCGGTTTGTTTACTGTTAAGTGAGAAAACAATGTTGCACATTAAGCTAATCATCTGGGGACCCCCCAAAATAATTTGGGTCCCAACCCCCAGTTTGGGAACCACTGGCACGAGTTAGGAAACAACACAAAAACATAACAGAATGCCATGACAGATGTGTGTTTGGTGATGACAGACACAACAGGTGTGCCGTCACATGTTCTATCTCTGACTCAGGCCATGAGTGACTGATTAAATCAGCCATCATCCCATCTGATAATAGTTTCATAATGTACGGACACAAGCAAATTATTTCTCTTCCTTTGTCCATGGTCGGTCTCTCACCTGTAGGATCCTGAATGGTGAATGCGGGCCGCGTTGGCAAAGAACCCGACAGCAATGCACTTCAGGATCACATCAGGGTCACCTGGACAGCAACACATTCATCTGTACATACATTCCCCATTTCTTTCTTAAATTGTTTTAATTATGTTTTGACACTGGCTTTGGCAATGTAAACATAATGTTTTCTCATGCCAATAATGCTCCTTTGAATTTAATTAGCATGTTATTCAGCATTGTCAATTTAAAACCTTATGCTTGTCTCGACCTACAAGCCCCAATGTTGGTCTGCATTTCTACAGCGCCTTTTATCCAAAACACTTTACAGTTTAGAATATAGTATAGTAGTTTTATAATAAAAAATACATGATAATCTTCCTTTATGCCCTCATTATTATGACAAAAATAAAACACTAAATGTTGAAAATGTTTGTAATTCACCATTTATTTATTATTTAATTACTTATTACTTTTCAAATACTAAATAATTACTCACCAGTGTTACTCAAATATTTCATGCCAACACATCCTGCAGTAAGACTAGACTTTACACATACAGTCATGAATCATGACAATCCACTATTGTAATTCACTATAAAACAACCATGACTTCAGATCCTTTTTCGATAGTCAGACTTTAATTATGAATGCAGTCACATTACACATCAGAAACACTGTGTCTCCCATCTCATTGAGTGACTCATTGAGCAATAAACAGTTAACGGGGCATTTCAGTGAGCATGTAGACCATAGTAGTTAAAACATCTCTACAGGATGGCCCTCTATCCCTTTAAGTGTATTCATACTGTACATTTCACTCCAGTTATTTATTTATTCTTCACATTCTTTTCTACTGCAGGACAGGATATCAGTATGTAATCAAAGTATCAAAGTTCAAAAGTACAACGGTTTTTAACCACATGTTTGTGTTATTGTTCTGGGTATAATACATGAAAAGAATGAAGAAAATACAGTATTGGTGCATTAGTCTGATACATGATATAGTAAAACTACAAATGCAACACAAATCAGAATATACATTAAATTATTATATGTTTCACTGTTGAACCAGGTATTGTATTTTAAATCTCCAAATAGATGTAGCCACCAGTTTGAAACACATTCATGGGTCTGGTGCAAATGTGGCCATAAATGAATGACAGTTTGTCCAAACATCAACAAACTAGATGGATATGTTTAATGAAGCTGTTGAAACCCATAAATGTCCCCTTAAATGTAAAAGTAGGGGTGATGGCATTGCTGAAGAAGGTGTCTGAAATGTCTGATGGTCATAAAACCTGTTAATTATCTTTAATACAGTTGTCAGAAACTGTCAAAGGACAAATTGCTGCTTTGCATTTATATTTATAATTTTGATAATTTAACTATTTAACTAAAACATTATAATAATAATAACCATCAGTCACAAACAATCATTACCATTATTAATTATAAACATTACATATTTGTTTGCATTACTATTATTATTGATAATAGACAGGTGATAATAGAATGTATAATTATTGGTTATTAACTAAAAACTGTAGATATTATTCATAACAACATAATCATGCCATCATATGAACATGTTGATGACATCACAGATCAGAGACTAGTGTTACTTTAGACACTTGATTGTCATCCATAGACACAACACATCATATGGTCTCTGTCGGGTGGAAACCTCATACAGTATGTTCCAAAACTGTTACTTTTCAGGATTTAAATAAGCTTCATTGTGTGATGCTTTTGTGTGACGCTGTAGAATGATCAAGTACAAGTAGGGCGTTCATTTACGGGAAAAAAAAATGTGTTTACCGGTAATATGGAGATAAGAGGTTTCTGCCCGACAGCGACGAAATAGACACTATACTACTAGTAATGTTCCTTTACTTGTTCCCCTTTAAAGTACTTCTTACCACCCATCATCATCATGTCTAACTATCCAGAGTTACACTGACCTTCCCTGGTAACATCTTCAGAGAACCACCATGAACAGTGAAAATATATGGAAAGAGTGTGTCAGTGAAAGTGTGTGTGAAGGTGTGTAGGTGTGTGTTAGTATCAGGATCAGAGAAGGACAGCTTTCCTTCATTCCAGTCCAGCTGGACTCTGATCCTCTGAGGTTTCTGCTTCAATGTGAGAACAGTGACTGACCCTGGTGAGTAGCCTGCTGTGTAATTACCTTCATATAACTGTATTCTCCAGAATTGACCCGCACTGTTTCCCTTCCTCTGAAAGGACTCTGGTAACACACCTACCTCCCAGTCTGTATTGTCTCTAACCTCAACATCCCAGCTGTGAGTCCCTGAGTTAAAGCCCTCAGAACCCAGGACAAAGCCATAGGGGTCAAACCTCTCTGGGTTGTCAGGAAGCTGCTGTTTCTCTCCATCTCTCACACTGGTCAGATCATCAGACAGGATGAGGTATGGATGGGCAGTGTTGGGGTCCAGAATGAAAGGAGTGTAAGAGACAATGTCCTTCATCTTGTCCCAGACTCTGAAGGTCAGGTTGCTCAGGTGTTTGGTCACGTCTATCAGTGCTCCTGAGACCGGCTGTGGGTCCTGCAGTGTGAACTGGACTCTTTGCATTGTGGTCTTGTAGTTCTGCAGGAATGAGATGTGTTCAGCTCTCAGCTCCTCCTCTACGGCTCTGATTGTGTTTGAAAGAGTTGATATGTCTCTGTTCAGACCCTCAATCTTCTCCTTCATCATCTGACTCTTCTTCGACTCTTCCTCCCTCAGTGCAGTGATGCTGGCCTCCTCTTCCTCTTGTAGAAACTGATGCATCTTCTTAAACTGTTCCTTCATCTGCCTCTCTGTGTTCTGAGTCTGGACCTGAATGTGTTCTGCTGTTTGATCATAGTTTGTTTTAACTTTATTAAAGACCTCCAGTTTCTCCTGTAAAGGCTTCAGTGATTTCTGGACTTCCTCCTTGTGATCCAGTGCAGCTTCATCGATGGGTCTGAATCTGTGGTTGGTGTGTTTTTTTGAATCTCGACACACAACACAGACTGGCTGTTGACATTCCAGACAGAACAGTTTGAGTTTCTCAGCATGCAGACTGCAGAGAACCTCAGACCCTGTTGAAGCTCTCTGATGTCTCTCCTGTATGAAGGCCTCACACACGTTCTTCAGAGCCAGGTTTCTGGGTGGATCCACTGAATGTCTCTCTTTACAAACTGGACATTCCTTTATTACCTTCTCTCTCCACCATTCCTGCAGACAGTCTTTACAGAAGCTGTGGCTACAGGACAGGATAACAGGATCTTTAAAGATGTCATGACACACAGGACAGGAATAATCCTCTTCTGGAAGAGACGACGTGGAAGCCATTTTGTCTTTGAGTGAAGCTACAAACAGTCTGCTCAATACAGGAATTCAGTCAGTCGTAGTAACTCTCACTCCTCTAGAATGTTGCCTGAAGTTTACTTTCACTGTGAATCGTGGTTCTTGTTAAAGTCCATTCAGCCTAACCCAGCAGGTTCCAGTGGTCTGGGTCAGTATTCCCTCCTGTAGCTGTAGAAAGACCTCCTCACTGGAAGTTGTATTTGATCTGAAGGTGATTCTTATTGTCGGTCTCTCCGTGTGTGTGAGGATGATAGTACTGCAGTGTGAGGAGTAAGGTTAACAACCTCTCTGTTTCCTGTTTTATGTCAGGTGAGACTGGCAAGGGGCAGAGCCACAACACCATAAAGTTGTGGCAGTGATGTAGTGTTGGTGGACATGGTGACATTAGTGGTAAACAAATGGCCCTCATACAAACGTTTCCGTACCGTAAACCACGGCAGTGGAAGAGACTTTAAAGAGAAGTTAAATATAGGCATCCATCCACGAGTATATGCCGAGACACAAAAAGATTCTGACCTCTGTCCCACTAGCTAATATTTGAATCAAGTTACATCATGTGACTTCACATTACAGCACCAAACCACAACCAGACCTGACAACCTTGGGAAATTCTGTGGAGTACCACAATGTGCACGTGCAAAGCCCCCGCGCTGCAAATGTTGGGGGGTATTTTTTGGGGGTCCCGCAAGCCTTTTTGGGAGATTTGGGGGGGCCCTTTACAATGATGTTATTCACACCAGAAATGTAGTACATTGCATGTCTTACACTAATGGAAGCAAGATGTTATAACCATGTCATTCCTGGAAAGCGGTTGAGTGAGGCGCTGAATTTAGGATAATAATAATAATAATAATAAGGTTGATGAGTCAATTCTTCACTAGATAAAATTAAGTTTTCATTACAGGTTACTCAAGTGTTTAAAGTTTAAATTAAAAAAGTAGTATTGCCACTGGCAATACTTGCTTGAAAGGTAGTGTTGCCATGGCAATACTGTAGATAAACCTTTAATAGAATATACTACTGGACTTGCTCAGACTGAGTTAACATATAGTCTATCAATAAATATAAATGTCAATGTACAGTCTATCACAATTTCTATTTAATAATCTAATGATTGTATGCAATTCAATCACAATTATCAGCTAATTTAAGTGCACATATAAAATGGGGGAAAAAAGTATTCAATTGATGAATTATAGAAATAGGTTTCTATTTCATTAATTAATATATTCATTGAGTGTATACTCGGACATTTACTTACTGTACCTGTGCAGTTATTGCACAACCAAGTATTAAGGCATTAGTCCACATACCTTGATGAATGCTTCATACACGTTCAGCATGGTGAGATGATCTCCCTCAGCCACAGAAAACTTCCTGTGTTCTCTAGTCTAGCCTGCAGAGTCAAACGTCAGACAGATGTGATTTATGTTTTATGTACTTCTCTGTGACGATGTACACAGCAGTGATTCTCAACCTTTTTCTTTTCATTTCAAGGAAGGACCCCCCAGTTTGAATGATATGATGATATTAATACAATGTGTTATCTCTAGGACCCCGATATACACTCAGGGTTCCCTCACATTTTTAACATCTATCTACAAGCTAATAACGTATCACGGTGCAACGTGTTGTTAGTTTGTAGATCCATGTGTTAATTATTTTGTGACAAAAGTCGACTCCAATTAATAGTAATTAATATTTACCATTTGAGTACTATACCTGCACTCCTCCATCCATACTCAAATGTTTTATGTTTATAATGTAACAGTGAAACAGCCTTGAGTCCATATTTATAACATAATGCAATGTGTTTTATTAGTGACCTATGGAGTGGTGCATATCAGTTAAGATAAGATACTGTATACATTTATAGGCTCATTTAAAAGTTATTGACGTGGTCGTGGATTGTTTTATGTAATAAATCTTTTCATTGTAACCGTGTACAGAGTACACTATCTGTCTGTCATCATGATTTGTGTGCGTGGGAACTCATTTTAAACAAGCTTAGTGCTTTACGAGTTATCCAGTTTAGTAGACCTTGTATTGTGAATTGTACTTCCATGTACTGTTTCTCATGTCTTACTAAATAAAGTACATCAATCAATCAATCAACACCAGAGAGTGATACAGTACACTACAGCAGTAAAAACAAAATCTTGTTGTGAAAGCAAGGACCTTATTGTAAAGTAGTATTTGTAAAAAATAAAAATAAAAATAAAGTTGGCATGTCTACCAAATTCATGCAGTTTTAACATAATTCAGCACTACAGTATGTGTTTCAAGTTTCAATGTGTGGCCCAATGTGTGGTCCATTGTAAAATCCTGAGTGTTTATTTAACTCCATTTGTACACTCTAAGGAGTTACAGACTCGTAAGGGTCTCTTTTGGACCCTTGGTGGTCCCAGACCCGATGATGAGAAACGGTGATGGTACAACGTATTGCTTTAGAAAAGCCCCCGTTTCAACTCACGGCAGCTTTCTTCTGATTGGGCGGCACGACGAAGATGTTCTGAATCTGCATCATGGCGGCGATGGTGACGATCTCTTTGGAGCAGCCGAAGGTCCCAGACTCCAGGAGCATCTTGGCAAACATGGGGCTGAGAGGGAACTCTGCCATCCGCACGCCCATGGGGTCAGTCAGCCGGCCATACTGGTCCAGGCCTGCCAACACACACACACACACACACACACACACACACACACACACACACACACACACACACACACACACACACACACACACACACACACACACACACACACACACACACACACAGAGCAGTGAGACATTAATGGACAGCGACTTTGGCAAGGTGTTGGTGGTTTTCTTTTGTGTTTTATTTAACCCATTAAGAAGATCTGAGGCCGATTCTACAAATGCCTTCTAAATCCTAACAGTTTTCTGAAAAAAGTATGTTGCTATACATCGTTCCTGTCGGGCAGAAACCTTCTATCTCCATATTTAAACTTTTTGAGTTTTTTGGCAAATTATCACCCTACTTGATGATACTACAGCGTCACACAAAAGCATCAAAAGTAGCAGATCTACAAGCTCTAAACTGCTCGTTTTGAGCTTGTAGATCTGCTACTTTTGCTATTTTTCAATTTGAATCATGAAAAGTAACAGTTTTGGACATACAGTATGAGGTTTCCACCCGACAGAGACAACATATAGCTAAAATCTAAAATGTCACTGATGCTTTCCCGGAATTAATGGGTTAAGCAAAATGACCTTTTGCAAGAGGTTCAGGTTCTGTATTAACATTGCCATGATGAAGTATAACCAAATTGGCAAGATATCTTCAATAGTTGCTCTGTTGATTATAAATATAATATTCCAAAGACTTCTTATTGACTTACATTGCATTGATGAAACAGGTCTCAAAGTCACTCTTTTAGCACATAAAACACAAACAAATAGATTCAGCCAATATGTAACATCAAAAAACCCTACAGCGTACAATGTAAGTCAATGAGAAGACCCTTTTGGATTGTAAATCTCTAATCAACAGAGCAACTATTGAAGATATTAGATCATATTTGGAATTACACCATGGCTAGATACAAACAACCTAAACCTCCACCGAAGTGTAAATGTTTGCTTTAACCCATTAAAACCAGGAAAGCATCTGTGTCATTTTAGATTTGTAGCAAAAAAGCATTATTTTATACTTTGGCTATTCAACAAGTGAACCAGGAGACCTGGTACTGCCAGACCCCTAGTGGTTGAAAGATCAAAGCACTACGTCACGCTAAGCTTGGCCAATCAAAAAGAGGACAGAAGACAGACCTCTTTTATGCCCATGTATGGACGAAAACGTTTGGAGAGGGGGACCGACAAAGCCTCATGTAGGCCCCCCCTCTTTTATGCCCATGTATGGACGAAAACGTTTGGAGAGGGGGACCAACAAAGCCTCATGTAGGCCCGACCCCCTGGGTCTGGCAAAAATAGTAAATCTACAAGCTCATAGCGCGTCACTTCGTGCCGTGCTACGAGCTTGTAGATTTGCTATTTTTGAAAAATTATTTGACGGGCGGGGCGGGGCGGGTCTGTTTTTTTATTTTGATATAGTCACGGGTGACGGGTTGGTCTACAGATCTGATTATTGACGGGGGCGGGTGGGTGCGGGTTGTCAAAATTGGACCCGTGCAGGACTCTGCCTTGTGGTTAGAGTGTCCACCCTGAGACTGGGAGGTCGGGGTTCGATCCCCAGCCGGGTCATACCAAAGACTCTAACCAATGCCTCCTTCTCTACCCAATGCCCCCCTGCCTGGCACTCGGCATCAAGGGTTGGATTGGGAGCAAGTCCCTGTGACATACTAGCGTCATTCATGTACAGGAGGTGTACTTGTAAGTACATTTTGATACCAATATTAATATATTATACTACAATATTGTACTTTTACTCAAGTACATTTTGAATTCCAGACTTTTAACCAAGTATTTCTACATTGCAGTATTGATACTTTTACTTAGATAAAACATTTGAGTACTTTTTCCACCACCGTAAAATTAACCTCGCATCACCAGTCTTTCCACCTCGGAGGAAAACCGTAAAATACGTAGTTTGCTCGTGAGTTGGCCTGTAAGCAACTTTTAAATGTTTACTTCCGACTAAAGTTGGACTAATGTGTTTTTTTGTGTGTTCATTTGCTCACCTGGGTCTGTGACATTAGATATACTAAATCCTTGGGACATAAATATGTCTCTTTTGGTGCTCGAGATAAAAAGTTTGGGAGCCACTTTCTATGGGGTTTGGAAAGTGTGACTAGGCTAACTGTAGACAACCTACGCATTGTGCAGTTCCCCACCCCACCGGCACACGCACTGTCGCACGCACACGCACGTCAGAGCTTCTCCAAACCGAGTTTTGAGCGGCATAGGCCCGCGGCAAAAATATCAAAAATAAATAATTGTCATAAAATCAAGACATTATAATACATATAATATATGTATAATATATTTGTATTTACTCCACAGTGCCCTCTACAGATTTGGTTAATGTAAGTTCAAATCCTCCAGATCTGTAGAGGGCACTATGGAGTAAATAAAAAATAATTTCCGTCTCGCTGACATATTTTATTTTCTACCCAAAAAGTGTATTTTACAGAGTAGGTGGGGTGCTGAGAGGCTTCCCACTTCCGAGAATAGACTTTCAACAACACAAAACAGCCTTTGTTGCCGTGAGTAGTGAAGTGGTTTTGTTTATTTTCACTACTGTTGGAGCCCTCGCAGGGCAGTGGAATTCCTTGTACAAGCGCAGAGCCCAGGGTCTGGCAGGGCGTTAGAGAGAACTCACAAAACGCTCTGAACCAGGGCTAGTCTGGACCAGACCTGTTCAGTGGGAGGACGGGTGGCTTCGAGCGAAAATATTAAGTATAGAATCAAATAAAAAACCAACATCACTGACTTCATGATTAAGATTAATGGAAATATAACTTAAAGAAAACCAAACAAATCTTAAACTGACCTCTTGGTGGCGCTGAAGTGAAAGCCGCTGGTCCTCCTGGAGTCCTGATCGGTCTCAAGGTTGCATCATTCACACACCTGGAGATGATAATTTTTTTTTTTAAAGTGGCGCGAATCTGAGATAGAAGTTCTCTGGTCCTATCCAGTGGTGGAAAAAGTACTCACATTTGTTACTTAAGTAAAAGTATCAATACCGCAATGTAGTTATACACCCTGTTACAAGTAGATCGGTTCCGTATTCAAAATGCACTCGAGTAAAAGTACAAAAGTATCGGCATCAAAATATGCTTAAAGTACCGAATGTAAGATTAATCATTGTGCAAAATGTCCCATTTCACAAGTTCAATATGTATACAAATATTTTGAAAATAGCAGATCTACAAGCTCACTCACAACACATGTGATTTGCCTCTGAGATGTAGTGGAGTAGAAGTAAAAGTATTAAAAATTGGAAATACTCCAGTAAAGTAAAAATACCTACAAAATTCTGCTTAAGTACAGTACTTGAGTACATGTACTTAGTTACTTTCCATCACTGGTCCTATCAGACAGTATAGTAGCCTACTGTACTACTAGAAGGCCTACTGTCCCTATGGCAGTGGTTCTCAAACTTTTTCAAGCCAGGCAAGGACCCCAAAAATTGATATGTATTTGGCCTCGGACCCCCATCTGAAAAGGTTTTGTGCCAGGGACCCCCAGAAAAGATTTCTGTAAAAAAAAAAAGAAATCTAAATTATTCAAAATCTTCCAAACACTTTCAAGATTTAATGTAAAATGTTCAAAAATAGCAGATGTACAAGCTTGTAGATCTGCTATTTTTGAATAGCCAATGAATAAAGTGATTAAAATGATTGAGATTCTATATTAACTACGTTTGCTGGGGACCACTGTTGGTCCCTCCACTGGAGGAAATAGTCCTTTCTTGTTTACCACAGTATTAGTGTCTATTTCATTTTTTATTTGAACATAATGATCGCATTATATTTTAATTAGTGTGTAGTAAGTAGACGATGTCCATGTTTCAACCACACAATGGTTTAAAAGAACTATTTCTCTTAAACTCAAAAGGATGATGTGTGGGAACTCTTAAAAAGTTCCAAGTTCCAATTTGAGTTAAAGGGTTAGGTATAATATAGCCTATTATTACAAGCTAGATTTATATGTACATGTACACATAGGCCATTGCATTAAATAAATCCTAAAATAAATCTAGAGACACACACACACACACACACACACACACACACACACACACACACACACACACACACACACACACACACACACAGTTATGTATCATTGAAGTGGACAGCTGCACTGGTAAGTGGGTCCTCAGCCAGCTTGAGTTAGCTACAAGCAGGTTCGATGGCAGGTGTCTAAATCACTACACCCCCTCCATTAACATTTCACATTCATTTTAATTACATGGGACATATAAACCTACTTTTGTCAACGACACAACAACCCTACTCCTACCATAATCATCATTACATAAACTGATAGCTACTATTACTCTGAGCATATTTTATCATATGCCTATACACGTGGTGTGTGTGTGTGTGTGTGTGTGTGTGTGTGTGTGTGTGTGTGTGTGTGTGTGTGTGTGTTGGACCCAACATCATAGACCAGGGGTCCTCAACATTTTTCAGGCCAAGGACCACTTAGCTGAGAGAGATGAAGCAGGGACCCCCACTACATATTGTATACAATTGAGTTGCGGGAACTTGCGGATTAAACTTTTTCATAGATTTCATACTCAGCTTCATAGACTATCATCAGTGTTGTGTAAATGCATGTTTTGTTATGTTTATTTTAGACATTTAACCACTTAAACATTCAATGCTTAGTAAACTTGACCTTTGGCTCTGTACTTGGTCTGCTCTTTTTTCCCTCTACACCAAACCTCTTTGCCAAAAATAGCCGATCTACAAGCTCACATGTGAGCTTGTAGATCGGCTATTTTTGGCTAAAGTTCTCCTCAGAATAGGGATGCTATAGGGTTCAAGTGGTTAATGTAAAATAAAATATATCCTATCACACAAAGATTTGGCAGGCCCCATGTAGTAACTCTGAGGACCCCCCTAGGGGTCCTAAATCCCCTGTTGAAGACCCCTGGCATAGACAGAAGTACAGACATTTCTAATGATAGGGCTTTAGCAGTGAAAATACAAAGTATAAAACTCCTCCAAGTAGTCATCATAATACAGAGGAGTAAATTCCCATTTATGATTAAACACTGCCACCTTCTGGTAAAAATAACACACTACAGGCCTTGAGGAGTGAGTAGTATACTTCACTGGCAGACAATAATAAACATGGATGTATTCAATGTAATAAAGCCAGTGGTTCTCAAACGTTTTCATGTCAAGGACCCCCAAATTAACATGTATTTTGGCTGCGGCGCACCCCATTTTGAAAAGATTTTGTGCCAGGGACCCCCAGAAGAGAAGATTTAAAAACTAAATTCTATATTCCAATTTATTTCATAAATAACCCATCAATACAAGCTCAAAACTTTTAAATGTTGATGCTATATTAACTTATTTAGCCGGGGGAACCCCTGGAACACCTTCAAGGAACCCTGGGGGTTCCCGAATCCCCCACCCCACTTTGAGAACCACTGTAAATAAAGACTATAGGGTCAGTTATTTCAGTGCACGACCATAAGGCTTTATTTGAAGATGTGTGTTTTAGAGATGTCAAGGATTACAGATCTCTTTCCTCAGTGGTTGAGTTAACTACAGTTCTACAGATTGCAGCAGAGTGTCGTCTGCATACAGAGTCAGGAGTAATCAGCACAAATGGGAGTAAACAATTTCATTTTTTTTGCGGCTACATGTTTGGCTACGTCATTGTTTTTGTTTTTTTAAGCTACAAGGTGATCTTAAAGTGTACCTTAAGAGTACCATTTTAACATGCAAGAGTACTTCACTTATAGACTCTACTAATTGGATTGCACTTATTTTTGATGGCGTTAATTTCTCCAGAGTTTGATTACCGTGTTTCACTGATCTGAAGTTAACCTACTGTTATGGAAAACCATGCAGACATAAGTCAATAAAGTTCAGGACAAGTAACCTTTACCGATATGAAAGCAGGTCCTACATATGGATCAAAATGACACCCTTGGTTCAATTGCTCCACTGAGACCTTCTGAAGTTTTCAGACCCAAATACTTGTCCAGATTAACACAATTTACTAAGTATACAAACAAAGGCAAAAGCAGGAATGTAAAATGCATGTTGTCGTCATGGAATGGAAGGGGTTGACACTAAACGGTTGCCCGACTGCCCCGTGGTAAATAAAACGTTCGGGTTTGCTTTCAGATTGCCCGACGGGCAAGTGCATTCCGTCTTCATTAAATATTACTGGCTATTCATGAAGAACAATGCTAACTTTTTACAACTAGCAGTTGCGCTCATTCTGGTATTTCAAAGTGACTGTCACCAGTCGGCAGTTATCGATTGGATTTAACATTTATTAGTTCTACAAGCTATCATTTCATAATGGACAATGTACTTTTCGGGCAAGTAGGCATGACCTTTGGGGCAAGTAGAACATGACCTGTACTTGCCCGACGGGCAAGTGCCTCCGAGACCATAGTGTAAACCCCTCATAATACCAAATATCAAGCGATTATGGCAGTATTAATTAATGAAATGTGCATGCCAATGTGATGTAAGAACCACTGTCATGATTGGCCAAACAGACATGGCTTAAAAACATGAGCACTACTGTTTCATTGTTGCTTCACATCATCATAGGAACAAAATGGCACTTGATTTTTTTGAGTTTTTTCGATTGCACTGCTTTGTATCTGCACGGTTTATTTGCACATTCCATATGAACATGAAATGTGAAATATCATGGCTAATAGAAAAAATTTGGCACCAAGAGGTAGAAAGGCCACTGCGTTTCGAACTAGTCAGAAGTTAAGTGGCAAGAAAGAGTTATCGGACAAACTGTCCCAAGTCCTTTTTTCACAGTTTCACATCAGCTGTACAATCTTCAAGGTCAAACAAAGAAAACCGCATTACACAGTTTCCACTGCAGCAAAAGTCCTGAAAATGTCTTAAATCTCGGGGGGCCAGAAATGAAAAGGATGAGATCTGATTCGAAGCTTCGTTTCTGTATCCAACAGGTTGATATCGCAAACCAATTAATAAACATAAAGGCACCCAGGCATTTGGGGTAAAGCAAACTTTAAAACCGAAAGATAAACCACGTTTAAGTCCCTCAAAATATAACATCTTCACTTTCCACTTTGTCTTTAGTTTATTTTCCGAGTTCTGCTGCTGCCAACTGGAATAACAACAAAAATACTACAGCGTTAAAAAAATAAAAATGGAAGCTGAGAACCAGAGGAGGAGCTGTGACAGGACAGGCATTCCCTGGATCTCAGCCTTGCTCTGATATGTACACAGGTGGAGGGTCACTACTGTACGGCCAATGCTAGGAATGGACACCGGTGGGGAACATTCTGAACCGATCGCCATTTAAGCCCGATTTAGACTGGGCAGCGCATCGCGTCTCGCACCGAAAGATAGCCGATCTACATGAGTATTCTGTTCATTCAAGTGTAATGTGCAAACAATCGTTACTATCTGACCAATTTATTCCAGGTCTTAAGCCTGGTAAACCATAGCCTGGCATGGCAAACCATCCCGGTCGCCTGAATTCACATTATCATTGTCTTCTGCAGAAACCAAAAAGTGGAAGAGCCAATCAACGTCCGCGCTCAGGGCCCTGTGATTGACAGACACTGAATGGCTCTTCCACTATTTTGGTTTTTTGCAAAACGCCCACCCAGAGCGTCTGGGGCCACAGACCAGTCATTGTTGTTTTGTCCTCTGCGGGGAAAAAAAGCTGACCACAATCCAGCTCTTGCCGCCCCGCGGCCGTGTGCACAAGCGCGAGAATTTCACAGGGCCGCGCCCGCTTGCCTCTCCGCCCCTCAACTTCTCCACACGTCCCTAATAATCACCCGTCTCTCATTGAGTCTTTGTGTCTCCTACCGGAACCCACTGAACCCACCAAATTATTGGCTTAGGAATGCGACAAAAACAACAAAAAAATATCCATGAATTCAAGTCTCCATGGGGGGGTGAACTATCCCTTTAACCCATTAAGACCTGAGGCGATTATTGAAAGTGTTTTCTAAATCCTAACAGTTTTTTTTTTTTTTTAATACATTTTTTTTTTCAAGATTTTCGAAAAATAGCAGATCTACAAGCTCATAGCGCGGCACTCGGTGCCGCGCTATGAGCTTGTAGATCTGCTATTTTTGAATAGCCAAAGAAATCTAAAGTGACACAGATGCGTTCCAGGTCTTAATGGGGTAACTCTTACTTTGAGGAAAATAGATGATATACAAGCTCACAACGCATTGTGAACTTGTAGATGGGCTCTTTTCGGTGCGAGACACCAGCGTGCCAACTAAATCAGTCGATATACTATACTATCACTTCATCTTCCTCCGCACAGGGTCATCAACAACAGTCAGATATTAAACTGATAAGAACAGATTCTACACTTTGATCTTTCGCCAAAAGGCAGAGGAGAGTGGAGGCTCAACGATGTGCCACTCACCGGTGTCCATTCTAGCAAGATTTGGGCCCCTTGGATGGAGATGGAAAGTAAATACATTGTACAATCTTTTTTTATATACAGTGTGATGGATAGGGCACAGTGTGTGTTAAATGAGGTGCTCTCCATTTTCTTTCTGTCACAGCAGTGAGTGTTGGGCCGGCTCCACTTCTCAGAGGATCCGAGATCTCTTGCTGGCCAGCGACCCATGCTGAAAGAAAGAAAAGACACATTCAATCCGGGAAAGCATCTGTGTCATTTTAGAGTTTAGAGCAGGGGTCTTCAACGTTTTCAGGCCAAGGACCCCCTAGCTGAGAGAGAGATGAAGCAGGGACCCCCTCAATATTGTATAATATTGTGTTTCAGATAACATTTTGCTGCTCTTTTTTTCCCCTTGACACCTATAATAACTCTTTGACAAAAATAGCCGATCTAGAGCTTGTAGATCTGCTATTTTTGGCTAAAGTTCTCCTCAGAAAAGTGATGCTAGGGTTGAAGTGGTTAATGTAAAAAATAAAAATCATGTCACACAAAGATTTGGCGGACCCCCTTTAGTAACTCTGAGGACCCCCTAGGGGTCCCGGACCCCCTGTTGAAGACCCCTGGTTTAGAGAGAAGAGAGAGATAGTGAGATAAGAGAGAAAAGACAGACAGACAGACAGACAGACAGACAGAACATTGGTTCTCAAAGTGGGGTCACAGCAGGGTTTCCGGCAGACCATTTCTGCCTCGGCGCCCCGCTGAGGCAGAAATTTGTAGCGCCGAGCCCAAAGTTTCTGGTGAAAATGATGCAATGTTGCAATGCACACGCGCACGGCTCAGGAATGTGCATTTGCAAATCTAAATAATGTAGCGCACGTTAGTTAACAAAAGGACTTGGGCTCAAATCTGTCTTCATTTTAGTTCACGAAAAAAGACGAGACGAAATGTTTTATATTGTTTTCTTCTCATCTTTCCTGTGATGCGCAGCGCTCTGTTTATAAACAGCTGCTGCTGACGTGCAGCGGCACACACACACACACACACACACACACACACACACACACACACACACAGAGTTGAATGGACAGTTACTGTATGCTGCGCTCACAGCAGCTACAAAAGTTACAAATTCAAATGACTGAAATCAGTTGGGGCGACTGAGAACTTTAATCCATGTGCAGCCCTGGAAACATCCACATTTTTCAGACCGAGGTGCAAAACAAACAGAGGATGAGTGTGTTAGTTTCTACGGCCTACCTTAGCCTGCTTGTAGAAGTGGGGAGCCAGTTCAACCAACCAGGATGATTCAACCGCAGTCACGTCACGCATGTAGTACTTTGAAGTCTGAACCACTTCATTGAAGATAACCCTGGAGAAGGACAGAATGTGATAGATTTAATTTGATTAATAATAATGTCGTCACTGTCAGGCACAAACCTTCTATCTCTGTACTGCAACTTTTTTATTTTCTTTAAATAAGACCTGAGGCGATTCTTAAAAATGTTTTTTGAAAGAAATCTTTTTTAAAAAATCACGATTTTTCAAATATAGCAGATCTACAAGCTCATAGCGTGGCACTCGGTGCCGCGCTATGAGCTTGTACATCTGCTATTTTTGAATAGCCAAAGAAATCTAAAGTGACACAGATGCGTTCCAGGTCTTAATGGCTTAATAAAAAGAACAAAAACATTGCTAGAATATACAGTATGTGTATTGTATGAATGAATTTATCAATGTCATATATGGACAGACTTAACGTACCATTTTGGAGGCGTCTCCCCAAACAGCACAGAGTTGGGGTGGATGAGAAGCTCACGGTCGTCACGTAGAGTCCTGACAGGGAGAGGCAGTGGGTTATTATCATTGTGATCGCTTAAATCAGACATCAAGCTCGCCATGCCTTAGTTTAAGGGTTCCCAAACTTTTCAGGGCGTGACCCCCCAAAATAATAATAATATTTGAACTGGGGACCCCCCACCCTGACAAGCACTTGGAATTGTATAGGAGTTGAGGCATTTACATTTAGTTTGACTCGGTTCCACAGATAAATATTGTGAAAATAGTCGCTCAAAAATTAAAAGTAATTAAATTGTAACTTTAGAAATGTGCAGATATACCCTGTACAGTTATACTGTATGTTGGTTTGTTTACTGTTGAGTGAGAAAACAATGTTGCACTATTAATACACTAAATTAATACACTAAATTGCACTAAATAGTTTCATATTGTACGTTTGACACATAAAAATCATTTCTCTTCCTTTGTCCATGGTCGGTCTCTCACCTGTAGGATCCTGAATGGTGAATGCGGGCCGCGTTGGCAAAGAACCCGACAGCAATGCACTTCAGGATCACATCAGGGTCACCTGGACAGCAACACAACGGCAGGAAAAATAAATTCAACACCTTCAACGCCACATGATACTGTATGATGGTACTGGCACCACATGACATGCAGACACACACACACACACACACACACACACACACACACACACACACACACACACACACACACACACACACACACACACACACACACACACACACACACACATACCTTCACTGGTGTTACGCGGCACTTTGAACTTGTTCATGAGCCGACGCAGCTGCTCTCGGACCGTCACGGCTCGCAGGAGACCCTTGTAATTGAGGAAGTGTTCCTGACACCACTGGGAACTCTTCAGGTGCTGAAGACAACAGAGAGAGACATGGGTGCAAGGTTAGCCAATGGAATACAACCACTACAACGACTACTAACCACTGTACCGAGTGGACCTCTGACATAGAACTACTGCACATATAAACGGAGCAGCTACCTTTAAACACACATAGGCTTTTTTGTATACTATTTAAATAGTTTTAAGAAAAATGCTGTTAATTATCCCAAAAGTGACGCAGAAAGTTCCCCCCAGAATAGGCATGCTGGGGTTCAAGTGGTTAATGTGGTTAAAGAAAAATGTATTGATTAGACAAAACACACTTATTGTGTATTTTACCTAACACCTTGGTGGTTTCATAAAACATCTGTAACATTTTAAATATTGACCTCTGCTAACATATAAAATATCATACTGTATGATGTCATGATGTCAACATATAGATATGTTATTTTATGCAGCTGATCTGAAATCACACGAAAAGTGTGGCAGCTCATTTTAACTTTTTTAGTTTCTTTACAGATTTTTCATTAGAACTCATTCATATCTCAGAATTAGAGTGACAGGATATCAAAATGGTTCAATAAAACTATTTGAAATTCATCCAAACTCGTTCAGCGATTCTATAATTTATGAGGACGCTTTGTAGAAATAGATTAGAATATAGTAGTTTATAATAAAATACATGTTAATCTTCCTTTATGGACTCATTATTATGACATTGCAAAAAGAAAACACTAAATGTTGAAAATGTTTGTAATTCACCATTTATGAAACTATCTTTTCAAATACTAAATAATAATTACTCACCAGTGTTACTAAAATATTTCATGCCAACACACCCTGCGGTAAGACTAGACTAGAATCACACATGCAGTCATGAATCATGAAAATCCACTATTGTACACTATAAAACAACCAAGACTTCAGATTTCAACTTTTCGATAGTCAGACTTTAATTATGAATGCAGTCACATTACACATTACATCAGAAACACTGTGTCTCCCATCTCATTGAGTGACTATAATATAAACAGTTAACAGGGCATTTCAGTGAGCATGTAGAACATAGTACAGTTAAAACAACTCTACAGGATGGCTCTCTATCATTTTAGTTGAGTGTCTTGTTTTCCTGTTCATTTCCATCCTTCTCCTTATCTATCCCTTTAAGTGTATTCATACATTTCACTCCAGTTATTTATTTATCCTTCACATTCTTTTCTACAGCAGGACAGGATATCAGTATGTAAATCAGTCATTTTCATTAGTAGGATCAACGTTTTTAACCACATGTTTGTGTTATTGTTCTGGGTATAATTACATGAAAAGAAAGAAAAAAAGAAAATACAGAATTGGTACATTAGTCTGATACATTATACAGTAAAACTACAGATGCTACACAAATCAGAATATACATTACATTATTATATGTTTCAGTGTTGAACAAGGTGTGTAAAATGAATTTTAAATCTCCAAATAGGTGTAGCCACCAGTTCCAAACACATTCATTCATGGGTCTGGTGCAAATGTGGCCATAAATGAATGACAGTTTGTCCAAACATCAACAAACTAGATGGATATGTTTAATGATGCTGTTGAAACCCATAAATGTCCCCTTAAATTGAACAGTAGAGTATTGGCATTGCTGAAGAAGGCCATGACCTGTCACAGATTTTACCATGAATGATTTTTAGGATATGTCCTTTTGCACACCTACAAACGGACAGGTGCGTCGGAGTATGAATGCTGAATATGGAAGAGAGCGGGAGTCCCGCACACTGTCTTCACTTATAAAGAGGTTTTTATTTAGGATGCAATGTTTCGGCCGCTTGGACCTTCATCAGGCATAAAAGTAAATGATTGAAATGTCTGATTGTCATAAAATCTGTTCATTATCTTTAACTCTTAAACTGACAGGGTTTTTCAAAAAACTTTTGTCAGAAACTGTCAAAAGGACAAATTTCCGCTTTGCAGTAATATTTATCATTTTTGATAATTTAACTCTGAACATAAAATATTATAATAATAATCATTGATAACAAACAATCATTACCATTATTAATTATAAACATTACATAAGTTTTAGCATTACTATTATTATTGATAATAGACAGGTGATAATAGGATTTATAATTATTGGTTATTAACTAAAAACTGTAGATATTATTCATAACAACATAATCATCCCATCATATGAACATGTTGATGACATCACAGATCAGAGACTAGTGTTACTTTAGACACTTGATTGTCATCCATAGACACAACACATCATATCGTCTCTGTCGGGTGGAAACCTCATACAGTATGTTCCAAAACTGTTACTTTTCAGGATTTAAATAAGCATCATTTTTTGATGCTTTTGTGTGACGCTGTAGAATGATACAAGTACAAGTAGGGCGTTCATTTATGAAAACAATATGGATAAGAGGTTTCTGCCCGACAGCGACAAATAGACACTATACTACTAGTAATGTTCCTTTACTTGTTCCCCTTTAAAGTACTTCTTACCACCCATCATCATCATGTCTAACTATGCAGAGTTACACTGACCTTCCCTGGTAACATCTTCAGAGTACCACCATGACCATTGATAATGTATGGAAAGAGTGTGTCAGTGAAAGTGTGTGTGAAGGTGTGTAGGTGTGTGTTAGTATCAGGATCAGAGAAGGACAGATTTCCTTCATTCCACTCCAGCTGGACTCTGATCCTCTGAGGTTTCTGCTTCAATGAGAGATCAGTGTATGACCCTGGTGAGTAGCCTGCTGTGTATTTACCTTTATCTAACTGTATTCTCCAGAATTTACCCCCTCTGTCTCCCTTCCTCTGAAAGGACTCTGCTAACACACCTACACCCCAGTATGTTTCGTCTCTAACCTCAACATCCCAGCTGTGAGTCCCTGAGTTAAAGCCCTCAGAACCCAGGACAAAGCCATAGCAGTCAAACCTCTCTGGGTTGTCAGGAAGCTGCTGTTCCTCTCCAAGTCTCACACTGGTCAGATCATCAGACAGGATGTATGCTGGATAGGCAGTGTTGGGGTCCAGAATGACAGGAGTGTAGGAGACAATGTCCTTCATCTTGTCCCAGACTCTGAAGGTCAGGTTGCTCAGGTGTTTGGTCACGTCTATCAGTGCTCCTGAGACCGGCTGTGGGTCCTGCAGTGTGAACTGGACTCTTTGCATTGTGGTCTTGTAGTTCTGCAGGAATGAGATGTGTTCAGCTCTCAGCTCCTCCTCTACGGCTCTGATTGTGTTTGAAAGAGTTGATATGTCTCTGTTCAGACCCTCAATCTTCTCCTTCATCATCTGACTCTTCTTCGACTCTTCCTCCCTCAGTGCAGTGATGCTGGCCTCCTCTTCCTCTTGTAGAAACTGATGCATCTTCTTAAACTGTTCCTTCATCTGCCTCTCTGTGTTCTGAGTCTGGAACTGAATGTGTTCTGCTGTTTGATCATAGTTTGTTTTAACTTTATTAAAGACCTCCAGTTTCTCCTGTAAAGGCTTCAGTGATTTCTGGACTTCCTCCTTGTGATCCAGTGCAGCTTCATCGATGGGTCTGAATCTGTGGTCGGTGTGTTTTTTAGAATCTCGACACACAACACACACTGGCTGTTGACATCTCAGACAGAACAGTTTGAGTTTCTCAGCATGCAGACTGCAGAGATTCTCAGATCCTGTTGAAGCTCTCTTATGTCTCTCCTGTATGAAGGCCTCACACACGTTCTTCAGAGCCAGGTTTCTGGGTGGATCCACTGAATGTCTCTCTTTACAAACTGGACATTGCTTTATTACCTTCTCTCTCCACCATTCCTGCAGACAGGCTTTACAGAAGCTGTGGCTACAGGACAGGATAACAGGATCTTTAAAGATGTCACGACACACGGGACAGGAATAATCCTCTTCAGGGCGAGACGACTTGGAAGCCATTTGGTCTCCGAGTGAAGCTACTAACACACTGTTCAAGCCAGGAAATCAGCCAGTCAGTTGTGGTAACACTCCCTCCTCTAGAATGTTCCCTGAAGTTTACTTTCACTGTGAATCCTGGTTCTTGTTAAAGTCCATTCAGCTGACAGAGTCAGCAGCAGGTTCAAGTGGTCTGGGTCAGTATTCCCTCCTGTAGCTGTGGACAGACAGTCTGTCCTCCTCACTGGAAGTTGTGTTTGATCTGAAGGTGATTCTTCTTATCGGTCTCTCCATGTGTGTGAGGATGATAGTACTGCAGTGTGAGGAGTAAGGTTAACAACCTCTCTGTTTCCTGTTTCATGTCAGGTGAGACTGGCAATGGGCAGAGCCTTGATAACGCAAATTTGCAATGCAAAGTTCAGTTATAATCACCTTTTCACCCACTGAGGGCGGAGGGCAGCAATGCATTTGCATTTGAGATTATGGCAGTGATGTAGTGTTGGCGGACATGGTGACATTACTTTAAAGACAAGTTAAATATAGGCGTGTTCATGCTGAAACACAAGAAGTGATCTCATACATGGAGATTCTGACCTCTGTCCCACTAGCTAATAATTGAATCAAGTTTCATCATGTGACTTCACATTACAGCACCAGATTATATCTCCACCCTGGCCTTGGAACGCCTAAGGATCCCCCAGGAGGGAAGTGGATGTTGCTCTGGAAAGGGAAGCTCTCTGCTGGAACTGTTAACCCCGTGACCCGATTCCGGATAAGCAGTTGAAGATGGATGGATGGATGTCTGAAGAGGATGTCCAAGTCCAGCCTTAAACTTACTGTACCAAGTATTAAGGCATTAGTCCACATACCTTGATGAATGCTTCATACACGTTCAGCATGGTGAGATGATCTCCCTCAGCCACAGCAAACTTCCTGTGTTCTCTAGCCTGCAGAGTCAAACGTCAGACAGATGTGATTTATGTTTTAGCAGTGATTCTCAACCTTTTTTCTTTTTTTTTTCATTTCAAGGACCTCCCAGTTTGAATGATATGCATTAGACCAAGGACCCCCACTTAATACAATGTGTTATCTCTGGGACCAACGGATTTGATCCCATTTCCAGCAATCCCATTTTCAGCTTGTAGATCAGTGTTAATTATTTTGAGACAAATTAATTTAAGTCGACTCCAATTAATAGTAATTCATATTTACCATTTGAGCAAAATACCTGCACTCCTCCATTCGTACTCAAATGTTTTATGTTTATAATGTAACAGTGAAACAGCCTTGAGCCCATATTTATAACATAATGCAATGTGTTTTATCAGTGACCTATGGAGTGGTGCATATCAGTTAAGATAAGATACTGTATACATGTATAGGCTCATTTAAAAGTTATTGACGTGGATTGTTTTATGTAAGATATGTTTTCATTGTAACCTCGTACAGAGTACACCAGTGATACAGTATACTACAGCTGTAAAAAAAACAGTGTAAGCAAGGACGTAGTCTACCAAATTCATGCAGTTTTAACATAATTCAGCAATAAGTTTAAATGTGTGGCCCTTCACTCACATTATCAGAGTCATTATGGCCCTCTGGAAATAAATGCTGCCCACCCCTGTACATCGTAAAATCCTGAGTGTTTGTTTAATTCCATTTGTACACTCTAAGGAGTTACAGACTCGTAAGGGTCCCTTTTGGACCCCTGGTGGTCTCCCAGACCCGATGATGAGAAACGGTGATGGTACAACGTATTGCTTTAGAAAAACCCCCGTTTCAACTCACGGCAGCTTTCTTCTGATTGGGCGGCACCACGAAGATGTTCTGAATCTGCATCATGGCGGCGATGGTGACGATCTCCAGGAGCATCTTGGCAGCATCTTGGCAAACATGGGGCTGAGAGGGAACTCTGCCATCCACACGCCCATGGGGTCAGTCAGCCGGCCATACTGGTCCAGGCCTGCCAGTACACACACACACACACACACACACACACACACACACACACACACACACACACACACACACACACACACACACACACACACACACACACACACACACACACACACACACACACACACACACACACACACACACAATCAAAAAACCCTACAGCGTACAATAAGTCAATGAGAAGACCGTTTTCAATTGTAAATCTCTAATCAACAAAGCAACTATAATTGAAGATATTAGATATATAATTGAAGATATTATATTAGGAATTACATGTTTTTTATAACTGTTTTTTGAAAAAACTTATGTTACTATGTCAGTGGTTCTCAATCTTTTTCATGTCAAGGACCCCAAAATGCACTCGGTGCCGGGCTATGAGCTTGTATATCTGCTATTTTTGAATAGCCAAAGTGTAAAATAATGCTTTTTAAGTCAAATCTAAAAGGAGTCATTTCTTACCTCCTAGAGCGTAGAGCAGCTCCAGAGCCTGGACCATGGTCTGGGCAGGGGGAGGCTGTTCAATGACAACACAGGAGGTTATGTCAAGTCCAGCAATATAATTACAACGTTTAACATTTAAAAACACAATGCCACGTGCCTCTACATCCACTTTATTTGAATCATATAACCCAGGGGTGGGCAACTTTGATGATGGAGAGGGCCACTATATTTCCACACTCGCACTTCCACATTGCAAATACTGTTGGGCAGACACCTCTTGTCTCCGTATTTTTCGTAAATTAATGCCATACTTCGCCATTCTATGTCACGAAAAAGTAGCAAAAATAGCCGATCTACAAGCTCAAAACGCGTCGCACCGCAACGCGTTTTGAGCTTGGAAATCTGATTTTCTTTTGCAATTTTTTAATTGGAATCCTGAAAAGTAACATTTTTATTTAATTTCAAATGCATTTAGTTATACTTATGTTAACTTTTTGAACTTAAATACAAATACATTGGACATAAAAAAGACAATAGAATTTGAATACTAGTCATTATGCTACTAATATAGACTGAAGTAATTAAAGCGGGTCATTGCATGTTTGGAATTGTAACAGCTGATTGTGTTGTTGTGTATTTTTCTGTTGGAACAGACTGTGAAGATGAATACCCCTGAGGGGACAATAAAGACTATTATTATTATTATTAGTGCCCCTGTTCTGGGGCGAACATTCTGTGATAAAATTCTGTCAAAATAAGTAAGTAGGTCAGAGTGGCGAGAACGAGGGAGTCCATCCCCTTCTCAGCGGCCAGGGAGATGGACTGCTGAGGTGGAGCACCCTACCATCAGCTCCCAGTAGTTACCACACAACTTAGTTACCCAGGAGCCCTCATATGCTGAGTTGGCGGTGCCCGGGATTGAACCTAGAACCTTGTGGTCCAAAGCTGAGTTTTCTGCCGACTAAGCTATGTGACATGTTGTGAGCTTGTATATCAGCTATTTTCAGCGAATATATAGGGTTTAAGTGGTTATTAAGGAAACATTTCCCCAGTGATTTCAGGAGCACCACTATACAGATATAGCTAAAAGACTGTGTCAATTTCACAGATTTAATTCCAGTAGTCCTCTCGGGTGGACCAGTCTAAGTTAATTAAAAAAGCAGAGATCAAATCACAGCCACCTCTCCCTCTCTCTCCCCTGTGTAAACCCCAGAGTCAGTTATACTCACAGAGAGGAAGCTGAATCGCAGTACGTTGTCGATGCCCAGGGCCTTGAGCTGCAGGATGACGGGGGCCAGGTTGGTGCGCTGCATCTCTGGCACTGTGGTGGCGGGCAGTTTCTCAAAGTCTTCCTCTGATGACAGCTATAGGCAGAGAGAGAGAAGTTCAATTACATTTTATTATTGTGCCAAATCAGCCCAGGGGCCTTGTGGCAGTCCTGCAACGGGCCGGGTACCCATGGATACCCGATGGGCACCCGCATTTAACGGGTGACAACGGGTGAAAAATATACTTTTATAAGGTGACGGGGAAGGGGGCGGGCGGTACTGAACCAAACAAGGGCGGGTGGGTAACATTTTATTGTGAAATTGTTTCCGCCCAAACAACGTCACTTGTGTAACTTAACACAGCACGCCGGTCAGTTGTCTTAACTCACAAAAAACACATTGAACATCCTGAGTTTTGGAGGTCCATTCAGCTGTTCTAATCAATGATGAACAAAACCTCCTAACTCCAATCTTTTTTTGTTTTTGTCATTTCCTGAAATATGAACATTTTGGAGTTAGCTGGTTGCTGCCGGACAGCAGAGATAAGCTAAATCCTTGGGACATAAAATGTCTCTTTTGGTGCTCGAGATAAAAAGTTTGGGAGCCACTGCCTATGGGGTTTGGAACGTGTGACTAGGCTAACTGTAGACAACCTACGCATTGTGCAGTTCCCCACCCCACCGGCACACGCACTGTCGCACGCACACGCACGTCAGAGCTTCTCCAAACCGAGTTTTGAGCGGCATAGGCCCGCGGCAAAAATATCATAAATAAAGAATTGTCATAAAATCAAGACATTATAATACATATAATATAAATATAATATATTTGTATTTACTCCACAGTGCCCTCTACAGATTTGGTTAATGGTAAGGGCACTGTGGAGTAAATACAAATAATTTCCGTCTCGCTGACATATTTTATTTTCTGCACAAAAAGTGTATTTTACAGAGTAGGTGGGGTGCTGAGAGGCTTCCCACTTCCGAGAATAGACTTTCAACAACACAAAACAACCTTTGTTGCCGTGAGTAGCGAAATGGTTTTGTTTATTTTCACTACTGTTGGAGCCCTCGCAGGGCAGTGGAATTCCTTGTACATGCGCAGAGCCCAGGGTCTGCCAGGGCGTTAGAGAGAACTCACAAAACGCTCTGAACCAGGGCTAGTCTGGACCAGACCTGTTCAGTGGGAGGACGGGTGGCTTCGAGCGAAAATATTAAGTATAGAATCAAATAAAAAACCAACATCACTGACTTCATGATTAAGATTAATGGAAATATAACTTAAAGAAAACCAAAAAAAATCTTAAACTGACCTCTTGGTGGCGCTGAAGTGAAAGCCGCTGGTCCTCCTGGAGTCCTGATCGGTCTCAAGGTTGCATCATCCACACAGCTGGAGATGATTTTTTTTTTTAAAGTGGCGTGAATCTGAGAAAGAAGTTCTCTGGTCCTATCCAGTGGTGGAAAAAGTACTCACATTTGTTAATTAAGTAAAAGTATCAATACCGAAACAAGTAGATCGGTTCCGTATTCAAAATGCACTGAAAATAGCAGATATACAAGCTCACTCACAACACCTGTGATTTGTAATAATAATCCAAATCTACAAAGTAACTATACTTAACGTTTTCAAATAATTGTAGTGGAGTAAAAAGTACAATATTTGCCTCTGAGATGTAGTGGAGTAGAAGTAAAAGTATTGAAAATTGGAAATACTACAGTAAAGTAAAAAATACCTAAAAAATTCTGCTTAAGTACAGTACTTGAGTACATGTACTTAGTTACTTTCCATCACTGGTCCTATCAGACAGTATAGTAGCCTACTGTACTACTAGAAGGCCTACTGTCCCTATGGCAGTGGTTCTCAAACCAGGCAAGGACCCCAAAAATGTATATGTATTTGGCCTCGGACCCCCATCTGAAAAGGTTTTGTGCCACCCAGAAAAGATTTCTGTAAAAAAAAAGAAAAATCTAAATTATTCAAAATCTTCCAAACACTTTCAAGATTTAATCTAAAATGTAGCAGATGTACAAGCTTGTAGATCTGCTATTTTTGAATAGCCAATGGATAAAGGGATTAAAATTATTGAGATTCTATATTAACTACATTTGCTGCTGGGGACCACTGTTAGTCCCTCCACTGGAGGAAATAGTCCTTTCTTGTTTACCACAGTATTAGTGTCTATTTTATTTTGAATTTGAACATAATGCTCGCATTGTATTTTTATTAGTGTGTAGTAGACGATGTCCATGTTTCAAGCTCACAATGGTTTAAAATAACTATTTCTCTCAAACTCAAAAGGATGATGTGTGGGAACTCTTAAAACGTTCCAAGTTCCAATTTTAGTTAAAGGGGTTAGGTATAATTTACAAGCTAGATTTATATGTACAGGTACACATAGGCCATTGCATTAAATAAGTCCTAAAATAAATCTAGACACACACACACACACACACACACACACACACACACACACACACACACACACACACACACACACACACACACACACACACACACACACACACACACACACACACACACACACACACACACACACACAGTATACATACTGTTAAGTATCATTGAAGTGGACAGCTGCACTGGTAAGTGGATCCTCAGCCAGCTTGAGTTAGCTACAAGCAGGTTCGATGGCAGGTGTCTAAATCACTACACCACCTCCAATAACATTTCACATTAATTTTAATAACATGGGACATAAAAACCGACTTTTGTCAACGACACAACAACCCTACTCCTACCATAATCATCATTACATAAACTGATAGCTACTATTACTCTGAGCATATATTATCATATGCCTAAGAACACGTGTGTGTGTGTGTGTGTGTGTGTGTGTGTGT
This sequence comes from Gymnoscopelus braueri, assembly GCF_963280865.1. NCBI lineage: Eukaryota > Metazoa > Chordata > Actinopteri > Myctophiformes > Myctophidae > Gymnoscopelus > Gymnoscopelus braueri. Next base: position 48,824,302 of record NC_137614.1, read on the forward strand.
GTGTGTGTGTGTGTGTGTGTGTGTGTGTGTGTGTGCGCGCGCGCGCGCGCGTGCGTGCGTGTGCATGGATGTTGGAACCAACATCATAGACCAGGGGTCCTCAACATTTTTCAGGCCAAGGACCACTTAGCTGAGAGAGATGAAGCAGGGACCCCCACTACATATTGTATACAATTGTGTTGCGGGAACTTGCGGATTAAACTTTTTCATACTCAGCTTCATAGACTATCATCAGTGTCGTGTAAATGCATGTTATGTTATGTTTATTTTAGACATTTAACCACTTAAACATTCAATGCTTAGTAAACTTGACCTTTGGCTCTGTACTTGGTCTGCTCTTTTTTCCCTCTACACCAAACCTCTTTGCTAAATAATATGAGCTTGTAGATCGGCTATTTTTGGCTAAAGTTCTCCTCAGAATAGGGATGCTATAGGGTTCAAGTGGTTAATGTAAAATAAAATATATCATATCACACAAAGATTTGGCTGGCCCCATGTAGTAACTCTGAGGACCCCCGAAGGGGTCCTAGACCCCCTGTTGAAGACCCCTGGCATAGACAGAAGTACAGACATTTCTAATGATAGGGCTTTAGCAGTGAAAATACAAAGTATAAAACTCCTCCAAATAGTCATCATAATACAGAGGAGTAAATTCCCATTTATGATTAAACACTGCCACCTTCTGGTAAAAATAACACACTACAGGCCTTGAGGAGTGAGTAGTATACTTCACTGGCAGACAATAATAAACATGGATGTATTCAATGTAATAAAGCCAGTGGTTCTCAAACGTTTTCATGTCAAGGACCCCCAAATTAACATGTATTTTGGCTGCGGCGCACCCCATTTTGAAAAGATTTTGTGCCAGGGACCCCCAGAAGAGAAGATTTAAAAACTAAATTCTATATTCCAATTTATTTCATAAATAACCCATCAATACAAGCTCAAAACTTTTAAATGTTGATGCTATATTAACTTATTTAGCCGGGGGAACCCCTGGAACACCTTCAAGGAACCCTGGGGGTTCCCGAATCCCCCACCCCACTTTGAGAACCACTGTAAATAAAGACTATAGGGTCAGTTATTTCAGTGCACGACCATAAGGCTTTATTTGAAGATGTGTGTTTTAGAGATGTCAAGGGTTACAGATCTCTTTCCTCGGTGGTTGAGTTAACTACAGTTCTACAGATTGCAGCAGAGTGTCGTCTGCATACAGAGTCAGGAGTAATCAGCACAAATGGGAGTAAACAATTTCATTTTTTTTGCGGCTACATGTTTGGCTACGTCATTGTTTTTGTTTTTTTAAGCTACAAGGTGATCTTAAAGTGTACCTTAAGAGTACCATTTTAACATGCAAGAGTACTTCACTTATAGACTCTACTAATTGGATTGCACTTATTTTTGATGGCGTTAATTTCTCCAGAGTTTGATTACCGTGTTTCACTGATCTGAAGTTAACCTACTGTTATGGAAAACCATGCAGACATAAGTCAATAAAGTTCAGGACAAGTAACCTTTACCGATATGAAAGCAGGTCCTACATATGGATCAAAATGACACCCTTGGTTCAATTGCTCCACTGAGACCTTCTGAAGTTTTCAGACCCAAATACTTGTCCAGATTAACACAATTTACTAAGTATACAAACAAAGGCAAAAGCAGGAATGTAAAATGCATGTTGTCGTCATGGAATGGAAGGGGTTGACACTAAACGGTTGCCCGACTGCCCCGTGGTAAATAAAACGTTCGGGTTTGCTTTCAGATTGCCCGACGGGCAAGTGCATTCCGTCTTCATTAAATATTACTGGCTATTCATGAAGAACAATGCTAACTTTTTACAACTAGCAGTTGCGCTCATTCTGGTATTTCAAAGTGACTGTCACCAGTCGGCAGTTATCGATTGGATTTAACATTTATTAGTTCTACAAGCTATCATTTCATAATGGACAATGTACTTTTCGGGCAAGTAGGCATGACCTTTGGGGCAAGTAGAACATGACCTGTACTTGCCCGACGGGCAAGTGCCTCCGAGACCATAGTGTAAACCCCTCATAATACCAAATATCAAGCGATTATGGCAGTATTAATTAATGAAATGTGCATGCCAATGTGATGTAAGAACCACTGTCATGATTGGCCAAACAGACATGGCTTAAAAACATGAGCACTACTGTTTCATTGTTGCTTCACATCATCATAGGAACAAAATGGCACTTGATTTTTTTGAGTTTTTTCGATTGCACTGCTTTGTATCTGCGCGGTTTATTTGCACATTCCATATGAACATGAAATGTGAAATATCATGGCTAATAGAAAAAATTTGGCACCAAGAGGTAGAAAGGCCACTGCGTTTCGAACTAGTCAGAAGTTAAGTGGCAAGAAAGAGTTATCGGACAAACTGTCCCAAGTCCTTTTTTCACAGTTTCACATCAGCTGTACAATCTTCAAGGTCAAACAAAGAAAACCGCATTACACAGTTTCCACTGCAGCAAAAGTCCTGAAAATGTCTTAAATCTCGGGGGGCCAGAAATGAAAAGGATGAGATCTGATTCGAAGCTTCGTTTCTGTATCCAACAGGTTGATATCGCAAACCAATTAATAAACATAAAAGGCACCCAGGCGTTTGGGGTAAAGCAAACTTTAAAACCGAAAGATAAACCACGTTTAAGTCCCTCAAAATATAACATCTTCACTTTCCACTTTGTCTTTAGTTTATTTTCCGAGTTCTGCTGCTGCCAACTGGAATAACAACAAAAATACTACAGCGTTAAAAAAATAAAAATGGAAGCTGAGAACCAGAGGAGGGCTGTGACAGGACAGTCATTCCCTGGATCTCAGCCTTGCTCTGATATGTACACAGGTGGAGGGTCACTACTGTATGGCCAATGCTAGGAATGGACACCAGTGGGGAACATTCTGAACCGATCGCCATTTAAGCCCGATTTAGACTGGGCAGCGCATCGCGTCTCGCACCGAAAGATAGCCGATCTACATGAGTATTCTGTTCATTCAAGTGTAATGTGCAAACAATCGTTACTATCTGACCATTTATTCCAGGTCTTAGCCTGGTAAACCATAGCCTGGCATGGCAAACCATCCCGGTCGCGTGAATTCACATTATCATCGTCTTCTGCAGAGGGGTGGGCGTTTTGCAGAAACCAAAAAGTGGAAGAGCCAATCAACGTCTGCGCTCAGGGCCCTGTGATTGACCGACACTGAATGGCTCTTCCACTTTTTGGTTTTTGCAAAACGCCCACCCAGAGTGGCTGGGGCCACAGACCAGTCATTGTTGTTTTGTCCTCCTGCACGAAGCGGGGGGGAAAAAAAGCTGACCACAATCCAGCTCTTGCCGCCCGCGGCCGTGTGCACGAAACGAGCACAAGCGCGAGAATTTCACCGCTTGCCTCTCCGCCCCTCAACTTCTCCACACGTCCCTAATAATCACCCGTCTCTCATTGAGTCTTTGTGTCTCCTACCGGAACCCACTGCTCGTCGTCAAATTATTGGCTTAGGAATGAGACAAAAACCAAAAAAAATATCCATGAATTCAAGTCTCCATGGGGTCAGTGATCGATAGGAAAAAAAAGTTTTTTGGGGGGTGAACTATCCCTTTAACTCTTACTTTGAGGAAAATAGATGATATACAAGCTCACAACGCATTGTGAACTTGTAGATGGGCTCTTTTCGGTGCGAGACACCAGCGTGCCAACTAAATCAGTCGATATACTATACTATCACTTCATCTTCCTCCGCACAGGGTCATCAACAACAATCAGATATTAAACTGATAAGAACAGATTCTACACTTTGATCTTTAGCCAAAAGACAGAGGAGAGTGGAGGCTCAACGATGTGCCACTCACCGGTGTCCATTCTAGCAAGATTGGGCCCCTTGGATGGAGATGGAAAGTAAATACATTGTACAATCTTTTTTTATATACAGTGTGATGGATAGGGCACAGTGTGTGTTAAATGAGGTGCTCTCCATTTTCTTTCTGTCACAGCAGTGAGTGTTGGGCCGGCTCCACTTCTCAGAGGATCCGAGATCTCTTGCTGGCCAGCGACCCATGCTGAAAGAAAGAAGAGACACGTTCAATCCGGGAAAGCATCTGTGTCATTTTAGAGTTTAGAGCAGGGGTCTTCAAACTTTTCAGGCCAAGGACCCCCTAGCTGAGAGAGAGATGAAGCAGGGACCCCCTCTATATTGTATAATATTGTGTTTCAGATAACATTTTGCTGCTCTTTTTTTCCCCTTGACACCTATAATAACTCTTTGCCAAAAATAGCCGATCTAGAGCTTGTAGATCTGCTATTTTTGGCTAAAGTTCTCCTCAGAAAAGTGATGCTAGGGTTCAAGTGGTTAATGTAAAAAATAAAAATCATGTCACACAAAGATTTGGCGGACCCCCTTTAGTAACTCTGAGGACCCCCTAGGGGTCCCGGACCCCCTGTTGAAGACCCCTGGTTTAGAGAGAAGAGAGAGATAGTGAGATAAGAGAGTAGACAGACAGACAGACAGACAGACAGACAGACAGACAGACAGACAGACAGACAGACAGACAGACACATTGGTTCTCAAAGTGGGGTCACAGCAGGGTTTCCGGCAGACCATTTCTGCCTCGGCGCCCCGCTGAGGCAGAAATTTGTAGCGCCGAGCCCAAAAGTTCTGGCGAAAATGATGCAATGTTGCAATGCACACGCGCACGGCTCAGGAATGTGCGTTTGCAGCGCCGCAGAACAAATCTAAATAATGTAGCGCACGTTAGTTAACAAAAGGACTGGGCTCAAATCTGTCTTCATTTTAGTTCACGAAAAAAGACGAGACGAAATGTTTTATATTGTTTTCTTCTCATCTTTCCGGTGATACGCAGCACTGTGAAACAGCTGCTGCTAACGTGCAGCGGCACACACACACACACACACACACACACACACACACACACACACAGAGTTGAATGGACAGTTACTGTATGCTGCGCTCACAGCAGCTACAAAAGTTACAAATCCAAATGACTGAAATCAGTTGGGGCGACTGAGAACTTTAATCCATGTGCAGCCCTGGAAACCTCCACATTTTTCAGACCGAGGTGCAAAACAAACAGAGGACGAGTGTGTTAGTTTCTACGGCCTACCTTAGCCTGCTTGTAGAAGTGGGGAGCCAGTTCAACCAACCAGGATGATTCAACCGCAGTCACGTCACGCATGTAGTACTTTGAAGTCTGAACCACTTCATTGAAGATAACCCTGGAGAAGGACAGAATGTGATAGATTTAATTTGATTAATAATCATATCGTCACTGTCAGGTGCAAACCTATCTCTGTACTGCTACTTTTTTATTTTCTTTAATAAAAAGAACAAAAACATTGCTAGAATATACAGTATGTGTATTGTATGAATGAATTTATCGTTCCCCGCTTTCCTAGGGAGAGCGGGGAACATAGGACCTAACCTAAACCTAACCGTAACCCTAACCTTAGTGGGGGAACATAGAACCCGGGGAACATAGGGATGACCCCATATATACAGTGGTGGAAAGTGACTAAGTACATTTACTTAAGTACTGTACTTAAGTACAATTTTGAGGTGTTTGTACTTCCAATTTCCAATACTTTTACGCCACTACATCTCAGAGGCAAATATTGTACTTTTACTCCAATACAATTATTTGAAAACTTTAGTTACTAGTTACTTTGCAGATATACATTATTGTATTATAAAACATACAGTAACCACTTCAGCCCTATTTTATACATAACAACGCGTCGCAACGCGTTGTGAGCTTGTAGATCTGCTATTTTCAAACATTTTAGTACATTTACTTTTGGTACTTTAAGTACATTTTGATGCCAATACTTTTGTACTTTTACTCAAGTAAATTTAGAATTCTGGACTTTTACTTGTAACGGGGTATGTCTATATTGCAGTATTGAAACTTTTACTTAAGTAAAGAATTTGAGTACTTACCACCACGTGTATGAATGAATTTATCAATGATATATATGGACAGACTTAACATACCATTTTGGAGGCGTCTCCCCAAACAGCACAGAGTTGGGGTGGATGAGAAGCTCACGGTCGTCACGTAGAGTCCTGAGAGGGAGAGGCAGTGGGTTATTATCATTGTGATCGCTTAAATCAGACATCAAGCTCGCCATGCCTTAGTTTAAGGGTTCCCAAACTTTTCAGGGCGTGACCCCCCAAAATAATAATAATATTTGAACTGGGGACCCCCTACCCTGACAAGCACTTGGAATTGTATAGGAGTTGAGGCATTTACATTTAGTTTGACTCGGTTCCACAGATAAATATTGTGAAAATAGTCGCTCAAAAATTAAAAGTAATTAAATTGTAACTTTAGAAATGTGCAGATATACCCTGTACAGTTATACTGTATGTTGGTTTGTTTACTGTTGAGTGAGAAAACAATGTTGCACATTAAAGCTAATCGTCTGAGGACCCCCCAAAATAATTTGGGTCCCGACCCCCAGTTTGGGAACCACTGCCACGAGTTAGGAAACAACACAAAAACATAACAAAGTGCCACGACAGATACGCCCGAATGTGTGTTTGGTGATGACTGACACAACAGGTGTGCCGTCTAGCTCTGACTCAGGCCATGTGTGACTGCTTAAATCAGCCATCATCCCATCTGAGAAATAGCTTCATATTGTACGTTTGACACATAAAAATCATTTCTCTTCCTTTGTCCATGGTCGGTCTCTCACCTGTAGGATCCTGAATGGTGAATGCGGGCCGCGTTGGCAAAGAACCCGACAGCAATGCACTTCAGGATCACATCAGGGTCACCTGGACAGCAACACAACGGCAGGAAAAATAAATTCAATGCCTTCAACCCCACATGATACTGTATGATGGTACGGGCACCACATGACACACATGCACACACACACACACACACACACCTTCACTGGTGTTACGCGGCACTTTGAACTTGTTCATGAGCCGACGCAGCTGCTCTCGGACCGTCACGGCTCGCAGGAGACCCTTGTAATTGAGGAAGTGTTCCTGACACCACTGGGAACTCTTCAGGTGCTGAAGACAACAGAGAGAGACATGGGTGCAAGGTTAGCCAATGGAATACAACCACTACAACGACTACTAACCACTGTGTTTCCTGCACTATCTGTACCGAGTGGACCTCTGACATAGACCTACTGCACATATAAACGGAGCAGCTACCTTTAAACACACATAGGCTTTTTTGTATACTATTTAAATAGTTTTAAGAACAATGCTGTTAATTATCCCAAAAGTGACGCAGAAAGTTCCCCCCAGAATAGGTATGCTGGGGTTCAAGTGGTTAATGTGGTTAAAGAAAAATGTATTGATATTCAGAGGATTAGACAAAACACACTTATTGTGTATTTTACCTAAGGTACCTTTAAATATTGACCTCTGCTAACATATAAAATGTCATACTGTATGATGTCATAACATATAGATGTTATTTTATGCAGCTGATCTGAAATCACACGAAATGTGTGGCAGCTCATTTTAACTTTTTTAGTTTCTTTACAGATCTTTCATTAGAACTCATTCATATCTCAGAATTAGAGTGACAGGATATCAAAATGGTTCAATAAAACTATTTGACATTCATCCAAACTCGTTCAGCGATTCTATAATTTATGAGGACGCTTTGTAGAAATAGATTAGAATATAGTATAGTTTATAATAAAATACATGTTAATCTTCCTTTATGCACTCATTATTATGACACTGCAAAAAGAAAACACTAAATGTTGAAAATGTTTGTAATTCACCATTTATGAAACTATCTTTTCAAATACTAAATAATAATTACTAACCAGTGTTACTAAAATATTTCATGCCAACACACCCTGCAGTAAGACTAGACTAGAATCACACATGCAGTCATGAATCATGAAAATCCACTATTGTACACTATAAAACAACCAAGACTTCAGATTTAAACTTTTCGATAGTCAGACTTTAATTATGAATGCAGTCACATTACACATTACATCAGAAACACTGTGTCTCCCATCTCATTGAGTGACCATAATATAAACAGTTAACAGGGCATTTCAGTGAGCATGTAGACCATAGTACAGTTAAATCATCTCTACAGGATGGCTCTCTGTCATTTTAGTTGAGTGTCTTGTTTTCCTGTTCATTTCCATCCTTCTCCTTATCTATCCCTTTAAGTGTATTCATACATTTCACTCCAGTTATTTATTTATCCTTCACATTCTTTTCTACAGCAGGACAGGATATCAGTATGTAAATCAGTCATTTTCATTAGTAGGATCAACGTTTTTAACCACATGTTTGTGTTATTGTTCTGGGTATAATTACATGAAAATAATACAGAATTGGTACATTAGTCTGACACATTATACAGTAAAACTACAGATGCTACACAAATCAGAATATACATTACATTATTATATGTTTCAGTGTTGAACAAGGTGTGTAAAATGAATTTTAAATCTCCAAATAGGTGTAGCCACCAGTTCCAAACACATTCATTCATGGGTCTGGTGCAAATGTGGCCATAAATGAATGACAGTTTGTCCAAACATCAACAAACTAGATGGATATGTTTAATGATGCTATTGAAACCCATAAATGTCCCCTTAAATTGAACAGTAGGGTGATGGCATTGCTGAAGAAGGCCATGGCCTGGCACAGATTTTACCATGAATAATTTTTAGGATATGTCCTTTTGCACACCTACAAACGGACAGGTGCGTCGGAGTATGAATGCTGAATATGGAAGAGAGAGGGAGTCCCGCACACTGTCTTCACTTATAAAGAGGTTTTTATTTAGGATGCAATGTTTCGGCCGCTTGGACCTTCATCAGGCATAAAAGTAAATGATTGAAATGTCTGATTGTCATAAAATCTGTTAATTATCTTTAACTCTTAAACTGACAGGGTTTTTCAAAAACTTTTGTCAGAAACTGTCAAAGGACAAATTTCCGCTTTGCAGTTATATTTATCATTTTCAATGATAAATATAACTCTGAACATAAAATTTAACTCTGAACATAAAATATTATAATAATAATCATTGATAACAAACAATCATTACCATTATTAATTATAAACATTACATAAGTTTTAGCATTACTATTATTATTGATAATAAACAGGTGATAATAGGATTTATAATTATTGGTTATGGTTATTAACTAAAAACTGTAGATATTATTCATAACAACATAATCATCCCATCATATGAACATGTTGATGACATCACAGATCAGAGACTAGTGTTACTTTAGACACTTGATTGTCATCCATAGACACAACACATCATATGGTCTCTGTCGGGTGGAAACCTCATACAGTATGTTCCAAAACTGTTACTTTTCAGGATTTAAATAAGCATCATTTTGTGATGCTTTTGTGTGACGCTGTAGAATGATACAAGTACAAGTAGGGCGTTCATTTACGAAAAAATTGAGATAAGAGGTTTCTGCCCGACAACGACGAAATAGACACTATACTACTAGTAATGTTCCTTTACTTGTTCCCCTTTAAAGTACTTCTTACCACCCATCATCATCATGTCTAACTATCCAGAGTTACACTGACCTTCCCTGGTAACATCTTCAGAGTACCACCATGACCAGTGTACATGTATGGAAAGAGTGTGTCAGTGAAAGTGTGTGTGAAGGTGTGTATGTGTGTGTTAGTATCAGGATCAGAGAATGACAGCTTTCCTTCATTCCAGTCCAGCTGGACTCTGATCCTCTGAGGTTTCTGCTTCAATGTGAGATCAGTGTCTGACCCTGGTGAGTAGTCTGCTGTGTAATTACCTTCATATAACTGTATTCTCCAGAATTGACCCGCACTGTTTCCCTTCCTCTGAAAGGACTCTGCTAACACACCTACCCCCCAGTCTGTATTGTCTCTAACCTCAACATCCCAGCTGTGAGTCCCTGAGTTAAAGCCCTCAGAACCCAGGACATAGCCATAGGGGTCAAACCTCTCTGGGTTGTCAGGAAGCTGCTGTTTCTCTCCATCTCTCACACTGGTCAGATCATCAGACAGGATGTATACTGGATGGGCAGTGTTGGGGTCCAGAATGAAAGGAGTGTACGAGACAATGTCCTTCATCTTGTCCCAGACTCTGAAGGTCAGGTTGCTCAGGTGTTTGGTCACGTCTATCAGTGCTCCTGAGACCGGCTGTGGGTCCTGCAGTGTGAACTGGACTCTTTGCATTGTGGTCTTGTAGTTCTGCAGGAATGAGACGTGTTCAGCTCTCAGCTCCACCTCTATGGCTCTGATTGTGTTTGAAAGGGTTGATATGTCTCTGTTTAGACCCTCAGTCTTCTCCCTCATCATCTGACTCTTCTGCTGCTCTTCCTCCCACAATGCAGCAATCCTAGCATCCTCTTCCTCTTGTAGAAACTGACGCATCTTCTTAAACTGTTCCTTAATCTGCATTTCTGTGTTCTGAGTCTGGGACTGAATGTGTGCTGCTGTTTGATCATAGTTTGTTTTAACTTTATTAAAGACCACCAGTTTCTCCTGTAAAGGCTTCAGTGATTTCTGGACTTCCTCCTTGTGATCAAGTGCAGCTTCATCGATGGGTCTGAATCTGTGGTCGGTGTGTTTTTTAGAATCTCGACACACAACACAGACTGGCTGTTGACATTCCAGACAGAACAGTTTGAGTTTCTCAGCATGCAGACTGCAGAGATCCTCAGACCCTGTTGAAGCTCTCTTATGTCTCTCCTGTATGAAGGCCTCACACACGTTCTTCAGAGCCAGGTTTCTGGGTGGATCCACTGAATGTCTCTCTTTACAAACTGGACATTGCTTTATTACCTTCTCTCTCCACCATTCCTGCAGACAGGCTTTACAGAAGCTGTGGCTACAGGACAGGACAACAGGATCTTTAAAGATGTCATGACACACAGGACAGGAATAATCCTCTTCTGGAAGAGACGACGTGGAAGCCATTTTGTCTTTGAGTGAAGCTACAAACAGTCTCTGCTCAATACAGGAATTCAGTCAGTCGTACTAACTCTCCCTCCTCTAGAATGTTGCCTGAAGTTTACTTTCACTGTGAATCGTGGTTCTTGTTAAAGTCCATTCAGCCTAACCTGAGTCAGCAGCAGGTTTCAGTGGTCTGGGTCAGTATTCCCTCCTGTAGCTGTAGAAAGACCTCCTCACTGGAAGTTGTATTTGATCTGAAGGTGATTCTTATTATCGGTCTCTCCGTGTGTGTGAGGATGATAGTACTGCAGTGTGAGGAGTAAGGTTAACAACCTCTCTGTTTCCTGTTTTATGTCAGGTGAGACTGGCAAGGGGCAGAGCCTTGACAACACCATAAAATTGTTCCAAAGTTCAATTATAATCACCTTTTCACCCACTGAGGGCGGAGGCAGCAATGCAAGTCACCTGCTGCTGCATGTCCACTCAGCGGGAGCAGTTAGGGGTTCAGTGTCTTGTTCAATGACATTTTTAAAGTAGTGTCAGGAAGAGAGCTTTTCAGAGGATATCAAGACATGACACAGGAATACAGGAGAGACATAGTCATGTGAAACGTCTTAAAGAGAGTTTGGAAGTCAACAGACAAAAAACAGCAGCTTTTAAGGGTTTGAGATTATGGCAGTGATGTAGTGTTGGTGGACATGGTGACATTAGTGGTAAACAAACGGCCCTCTAACAAAGGTTTCCGTACCGGAAACCATAGAAGAGACTTTAAAGAGAAGTTAAATATAGGCATCCACGAGTATATGCCGAGACACAAGAAGTGATCTCATACATGGAGATTCTGACCTCTGTCCCACTAGCTAATAATTGATTCAAGTTTCATCATGTGACTTCACATTACAGCACCAAACCTGGGGGGATTATATCTCCACCCTGGCCTTGGAACGCCTCAGGATCCCCCAGGAGGGAAGTGGCTAATGTTGCTCTGGAAAGGGGAGCTCTCTGCTGGAACTGTTACCCCCGCGACCCAATTCCGGATAAGCAGTTGAAGATGGATGTCTGAAGAGAATGTCCGAGTCCAGCCTTAAACTTACTGTACCTGTGTGCAGTTATTGCACAACCAACCAAGTATTAAGGCATTAGTCCACATACCTTGATGAATGCTTCATACACGTTCAGCATGGTGAGATGATCTCCCTCAGCCACAGCAAACTTCCTGTGTTCTCTAGCCTGCAGAGGCAAACGTCAGACAGATGTGATTTATGTTTTATAAAGTACTTCTCTGTGACGATGTACACAGCAGTGATTCTCAACCTTTTTCTTTTCATTTCAAGGACCCCCCAGTTTGAATGATATGCATTTTTAGGCCAAGGACCCCCACTTAATACAATGTGTTATCTCTGGGACCAAAGGATTTTATCCCATTTCCAGCAATCCCATTTATAGCAATCATACAGTGCAATAATGAGGCTCTTACACCAGTGTGCTATCAATGCCCCAAGACAGAGTCAAGCAAAGGTGTCACGTGACAAAAAGGAACAGATCTACAAGCTAATAACGTATCACGGTGGAACGTGTTGTTAGTTTGTAGATCCATGTGTTAATTGTTTTGAAACAAATTAATTTAAGTCGACTCCAATTAATAGTAATTAATATTTACCATTTGAGTACTATACCTGCACTCCTCCCTCCATCCGTACTCAAATGTTTTGTAACAGTGAAACAGCCTTGAGTCCATATTTATAACATAATGCAATGTGTTTTATCAGTGACCTATGGAGGGGTGCATATCAGTTAAGATAAGATACTGTATACATTTATAGGATCATTTAAAAGTTATTGACGTGGATTGTTTTATGTAATATATCTTTTCATTGTAACCTCGTACAGAGTACACTATCTGTCTGTCATCATGATTTGTGTGCGTGGGAACTCATTTTAAACAAGCTTAGTGCTTAATGTCTACCAAATTCATGCAGTTTTAACATAATTCAGCACTATGTGTTTCAAGTTTCAATGTGTGGCCCAATGTGTGGTACATTGTAAAATCCTGAGTGTTTATTTAACTCCATTTGTACACTCTCCCCCAGAGCCGATGATGAGAAACGGTGATGGTACAACGTATTGCTTTAGAAAAACCCCAGTTTCAACTCACAGCAGCTTTCTTCTGATTGGGCGGCACGACGAAGATGTTCTGAATCTGCATCATGGCGGCGATGGTGACGATCTCTTTGGAGCAGCCGAAGGTCCCCGACTCCAGGAGCATCTTGGCAAACATGGGGCTGAGAGGGAACTCTGCCATCCGCACGCCCATGGGGTCAGTCAGCCGGCCATACTGGTCCAGGCCTGCCAGTACACACACACACACACACACACACACACATACACACATGGATTAAAGCAAAAATTCAATCAGATTCAACAAATCAAAAAACCCTAGAGCGTACAATGTAAGTCAATGAGAAGACCGTTTTCGATTGTAAATCTCTAATCAACAAAGCAACTATAATTGAAGATATTAGATACATAATTGAAGATATTATATTTGGAATTACACCATGGCCAGATAAATACAACAACCTAAACCTCTACCGACGTGTAAGGTTTGCTTTAACCCATTAAGGCCTGAGGTTCCGATTCTACAAAATGTCTTCTAAATCCTAACTGTTTTTTGTTACTGTGTCAGTGTTTCTCAATCTTTTTCATGTCAAGGACCCCAAAATGGATATGCATTTTGCCACGGACCCCCATCTCAAAATATTTTGTTCCAGGGACCCCCAAAAGCAAAGATTTGAGTTAGATTTTGAGTTAAAATGTTTGCTTTAAAAAAGATATATTAAAAGATTTGCAAAAAATTTCATGATTTCTCAAAAATAGCAGATCTACAAGAGCTTGTATATATCTGCTGTATATCTGCTTGTATATCTGCCACAGATGCTTCTCCCGGTCTGAAAGGGTTAAGGAGTCATTTCTTACCTCCTAGAGCGTAGAGCAGCTCCAGAGCCTGGACCATGGTCTGGGCAGGGGGAGGCTGTTCAATGACAACACAGGAGGTTATGTCAAGTCCAGCAATTTAATTACAAAGTTTAACATTTAAAAACAACATAATGCCACATGCCTCTAAAACCACTTTATTTGAACCATATGATATAACCCCTAGTGTCATCTGGACAGAACCTTGAAATGGTAAAAAAAGTTTGTTTTAGTAGGAGTTTTGTCCCCTCAGCCATTAGCTGCACTAAACAAGGATATTTTTTGTGTATACGGGGGACTGTTGTGTGCTATGTTGTTCTGTGCTACAGTATATGGTTGTGTGTTTTTCTGTTGGAACAGACTGTGAGGATGAATATCCCTGAGGGGCCAATAAAGACTATTATTATTATTATTAGTGCCCCTGTTCTGAACATTCTGTGATAACATTCTGTCAAAATAATAAAGTAGGTCAGAGTGGCTTATTTTCGGGCGAGAACGAGGGAGTCCATCCCCTTCTCAGTGGCCTGGGAGATGGACCGCTGAGGTGGAGCACCACACCTACCATCAGCTCCCAGTAGTTACCGCACAACTTAATAACAGCGCTAACATGAAGCTAGCATTGTAGCATCTAGCCAAAACAACGCAATAAAAGACACAAACTAGTCCACAAACTAGACAAAAACAATGGTCGTCTACAAAACGTGAGTTTCGACCCCTACTGCACTGTGTGCTATATTATTTGTAGTGTGTGTGTGTTTAGGGAATGGCTGGGTTCATTTTGTCACGGACCGTGGATCGACGGGTCGGGTATTGGTCCAAGTAATTAAGTACATTTACTCAAGTACTTCAACCAACGTGGGTCTTTTTTTGGAGAAAGAGGGCCCGAGGACTTTTTTTCCCCTTATACTGCCAACGGGCGCCAATGGTACTACAGGCAATGTACACGTCGGCCTGACGGTGAATGTTGCACGGAAGGAAATACTGGAGCCGCAGGTGACGGAGGGGGAGCCAAGCCCTGCCACTCATATGCGTATGAGTTGGCAGTGCCCAAGATTGCACCTAGAACCTTGTGGTCCAAAGGTGAGTTTTCTGCCGATGTGACGCATTGTGAGTTTGTATATCGGTAGACTGCCCCAACGCTCCTGATTTCATGTATAGAGGGGCGGGTGTAAAGAGCCGGCGAGAGATTGCGGCTGATCCCATTGGTTCACCGATCTGTCCGTCAACCCCCGCCCCGTTAACACAACATTACGAGCGACGCCCACTGCACTCTGGTTGGTTGGGAAGTGAAACACTTCCTCATACCGAGTACACCGACGCGCTGGGCCAGGCTTTTATTTTTTAGCAACACTAAACAATAAAAGCCTGGAGATCGAGGCTAGTATATCGGCTATTTTCAGTGAATATATAGGGTTTAAAGGGATTACCGTAATTTTCGCACTATAAGCCGCACCTGAATATAAGCCGCAGCAGCTAAATTGAATGATTTGTACATATATAAGCCGCACTGGACTATAAGCCGCAGGTGTAAAATCCATAGATTTAGGAGGTCCCCTAGTGGCCGTTAGCTGTAAAAATCCATAGATAAGCCGCACCGTTATATAAGCCGCAGGGTCGAAAAATGGGAAAAAAGTCGCGGCTTATAGTCCGAAATTTACGGTAGTTCACCCATAAAAAAAAATCTATCGATTAGTCACCCCATAAATTTCTAAGCCAATAATTTGATGACCAGCGGACCGGTAGGGCAGCGGTTCCGGTAGGAGACACAAAGGAGACTCTTTGTGTCTCCTACTGGTCCGCTGGTCATCAAATTATTGGCTTAGGAATGAGACAAAAACAAAATAATATCCATGAATTCTCCATGGGGTGACTAATCGATAGGAAAAAAGTCATTTTGGGGGTGAACTATCCCTTTAAGTGGTTCTTAAGGAAACATTTTCTCAGTGATTTCAGGAGCACCACTATACAGGTATAGCTAACAGGCTGTGTCAATTTCACAGATTTAATTCCAGCAGTCCTCTCTGGGGGAGCCAGTCTAAGTTAATTAAACAAGCAGAGATCAAATCACAGCCACCTCTCCCTCTCTCTCTCTCCCCTGTGTAAAACCAAGAGTCAGTTATACTCACAGAGAGGAAGCTGAATCGCAGTACGTTGTCGATGCCCAGGGCCTTGAGCTGCAGGATGACGGGGGCCAGGTTGGTGCGCTGCATCTCTGGCACTGTGGTGGCGGGCAGTTTCTCAAAGTCTTCCTCTGATGACAGGTATAGGCAGAGAGAGAGAGAAGTTCAATTACATTTTATTGTTATATAATATATTTTTATTTACTCCACAGTGCCCTCTACAGATTTGGTTAATGGGAAGTTAAATTCCTCCAGATCTGTAGAGGGCACTGTGGAGTAAATAAAAATAATATCGCTGACATCTTTTATTTTCTGCCCAAAAAGTGTATTTTACAGAGTAAGTGGGGTGCTGAGAGGCTTCCCAGTTCCGAGAATAGACTTTCAACAACACAAAACAGCCTTTGTTTCGGTGAGAAGTGAAATGGTTTTGTTTATTTTCACTACTGTTGGAGCCCTCGCAGGGCAGTGGAATTCCTTGTACAAGCGCAGAGCCCAGGGTCTTCCAGGGCGTTAGAGAGAACTCACAAAACGCTCTGAACCAGGGCTAGTCTGGACCAGACCTGTTCAGTGGGAGGACGGGTGGCTTCGAGCGAAAATATTAAGTATAGAATCAAATAAAAAACCAACATCACTGACTTCATGATTAAGATTAATGGAAACATAACTTAAAGAAAACCAAAAAAAATCTTAAACTGACCTCTTGGTGGCGCTGAAGTGAAAGCCGCTGGTCCTCCTGGAGTCCTGATGGTCTCAAGGTTGCATCATTCACACACCTGGAGATGATCACTTTTTTTTTTAAAGTGACTCGAATCTGAGAAAGAAGTTCTCTGGTCCTATCCAGTGGTGGAAAAAGTACTCACATTTGTTACTTAAGTAAAAGTATCAATACCGCAAATGTAGATATACACCCTGTTACAAGTAGATCGGTTCCGTATTCAAAATGCACTCGAGTAAAAGTACAAAAGTATCGGCATCAAAATATGCTTAAAGTACCAAATGTAAGATTAATCATTGTGCAAAATGTCCCATTTCACAAGTTCAATTATGTATACAAATATTTTGAAAATAGCAGATCTACAAGCTCACTCACAACACATGTGATTTGCCTCTGAGATGTAGTGGAGTAGAAGTAAAAGTATTAAAAATTGGAAATACTCCAGTAAAGTAAAAATACCTACAAAATTCTGCTTAAGTACAGTACTTGAGTACATGTACTTAGTTACTTTCCATCACTGGTCCTATCAGACAGTATAGTAGCCTACTGTACTACTAGAAGGCCTACTGTCCCTATGGCAGTGGTTCTCAAACTTTTTAAAGCCAGGCAAGGACCCCAAAAATTGATATGTATTTGGCCTCGGACCCCCATCTGAAAAGGTTTTGTGCCAGGGACCCCCAGAAAAGATTTCTGTAAAAAAAAAAAAAATCTAAATTATTCAAAATCTTCCAAACACTTTCAAGATTTAATGTAAAATGTTCAAAAATAGCAGATGTACAAGCTTGTAGATCTGCTATTTTTGAATAGCCAATGAATAAAGTGATTAAAATGATTGAGATTCTATATTAACTACGTTTGCTGGGGACCACTGTTGGTCCCTCCACTGGAGGAAATAGTCCTTTCTTGTTTACCACAGTATTAGTGTCTATTTCATTTTTTATTTGAACATAATGATCGCATTATATTTTAATTAGTGTGTAGTAAGTAGACGATGTCCATGTTTCAACCACACAATGGTTTAAAAGAACTATTTCTCTTAAACTCAAAAGGATGATGTGTGGGAACTCTTAAAAAGTTCCAAGTTCCAATTTGAGTTAAAGGGTTAGGTATAATATAGCCTATTATTACAAGCTAGATTTATATGTACATGTACACATAGGCCATTGCATTAAATAAATCCTAAAATAAATCTAGACACACACACACACACACACACACACACACACACACACACACACACACACACACACACACACACACACACACACACACACACACACACACACAGTTATGTATCATTGAAGTGGACAGCTGCACTGGTAAGTGGATCCTCAGCCAGCTTGAGTTAGCTACAAGCAGGTTCGATGGCAGGTGTCTAAATCACTACACCCCCTCCATTAACATTTCACATTCATTTTAATTACATGGGACATATAAACCTACTTTTGTCAACGACACAACAACCCTATACTCCTACCATAATCATCATTACATAAACTGATAGCTACTATTACTCTGAGCATATATTATCATATGCCTATACACGTGGTGTGTGTGTGTGTGTGTGTGTGTGTGTGTGTGTGTGTGTGTGTGTGTGTGTGTGTGTGTGTGTGTGTGTGTGTGTGTGTGTGTGTGTGTGTGTGTGTGTGTGTGTGTGTGTGTGTGTTGGACCCAACATCATAGACCAGGGGTCCTCAACATTTTTCAGGCCAAGGACCACTTAGCTGAGAGAGATGAAGCAGGGACCCCCACTACATATTGTATACAATTGAGTTGCGGGAACTTGCGGATTAAACTTTTTCATAGATTTCATACTCAGCTTCATAGACTATCATCAGTGTTGTGTAAATGCATGTTTTGTTATGTTTATTTTAGACATTTAACCACTTAAACATTCAATGCTTAGTAAACTTGACCTTTGGCTCTGTACTTGGTCTGCTCTTTTTTCCCTCTACACCAAACCTCTTTGCCAAAAATAGCCGATCTACAAGCTCACATGTGAGCTTGTAGATCGGCTATTTTTGGCTAAAGTTCTCCTCAGAATAGGGATGCTATAGGGTTCAAGTGGTTAATGTAAAATAAAATATATCCTATCACACAAAGATTTGGCAGGCCCCATGTAGTAACTCTGAGGACCCCCCTAGGGGTCCTAAATCCCCTGTTGAAGACCCCTGGCATAGACAGAAGTACAGACATTTCTAATGATAGGGCTTTAGCAGTGAAAATACAAAGTATAAAACTCCTCCAAGTAGTCATCATAATACAGAGGAGTAAATTCCCATTTATGATTAAACACTGCCACCTTCTGGTAAAAATAACACTACAGGACTTGAGGAGTGAGTAGTATACTTCACTGGCAGACAATAATAAACATGGATGTATTCAATGTAATAAAGCCAGTGGTTCTCAAACGTTTTCATGTCAAGGACCCCCAAATTAACATGTATTTTGGCTGCGGCGCACCCCATTTTGAAAAGATTTTGTGCCAGGGACCCCCAGAAGAGAAGATTTAAAAACTAAATTCTATATTCCAATTTATTTCATAAATAACCCATCAATACAAGCTCAAAACTTTTAAATGTTGATGCTATATTAACTTATTTAGCCGGGGGAACCCCTGGAACACCTTCAAGGAACCCTGGGGGTTCCCGAATCCCCCACCCCACTTTGAGAACCACTGTAAATAAAGACTATAGGGTCAGTTATTTCAGTGCACGACCATAAGGCTTTATTTGAAGATGTGTGTTTTAGAGATGTCAAGGGTTACAGATCTCTTTCCTCGGTGGTTGAGTTAACTACAGTTCTACAGATTGCAGCAGTGTCGTCTGCATACAGAGTCAGGAGTAATCAGCACAAATGGGAGTAAACAATTTCATTTTTTTTGCGGCTACATGTTTGGCTACGTCATTGTTTTTGTTTTTTTAAGCTACAAGGTGATCTTAAAGTGTACCTTAAGAGTACCATTTTAACATGCAAGAGTACTTCACTTATAGACTCTACTAATTGGATTGCACTTATTTTTGATGGCGTTAATTTCTCCAGAGTTTGATTACCGTGTTTCACTGATCTGAAGTTAACCTACTGTTATGGAAAACCATGCAGACATAAGTCAATAAAGTTCAGGACAAGTAACCTTTACCCATATGAAAGCAGGTCCTACATATGGATCAAAATGACACCCTTGGTTCAATTGCTCCACTGAGACCTTCTGAAGTTTTCAGACCCAAATACTTGTCCAGATTAACACAATTTACTAAGTATACAAACAAAGGCAAAAGCAGGAATGTAAAATGCATGTTGTCGTCATGGAATGGAAGGGGTTGACACTAAACGGTTGCCCGACTGCCCCGTGGTAAATAAAACGTTCGGGTTTGCTTTCAGATTGCCCGACGGGCAAGTGCATTCCGTCTTCATTAAATATTACTGGCTATTCATGAAGAACAATGCTAACTTTTTACAACTAGCAGTTGCGCTCATTCTGGTATTTCAAAGTGACTGTCACCAGTCGGCAGTTATCGATTGGATTTAACATTTATTAGTTCTACAAGCTATCATTTCATAATGGACAATGTACTTTTCGGGCAAGTAGGCATGACCTTTGGGGCAAGTAGAACATGACCTGTACTTGCCCGACGGGCAAGTGCCTCCGAGACCATAGTGTAAACCCCTCATAATACCAAATATCAAGCGATTATGGCAGTATTAATTAATGAAATGTGCATGCCAATGTGATGTAAGTACCACTGTCATGATTGGCCAAACAGACATGGCTTAAAAACATGAGCACTACTGTTTCATTGTTGCTTCACATCATCATAGGAACAAAATGGCACTTGATCTTTTTGAGTTTTTTCGATTGCACTGCTTTGTATTTGCGCGGTTTATTTGCACATTCCATATGAACATGAAATGTGAAATATCATGGCTAATAGAAAAAATTTGGCACCAAGAGGTAGAAAGGCCACTGCGTTTCGAACTAGTCAGAAGTTAAGTGGCAAGAAAGAGTTATCGGACAAACTGTCCCAAGTCCTTTTTTCACAGTTTCACATCAGCTGTACAATCTTCAAGGTCAAACAAAGAAAACCGCATTACACAGTTTCCACTGCAGCAAAAGTCCTGAAAATGTCTTAAATCTCGGGGGGCCAGAAATGAAAAGGATGAGATCTGAATCGAAGCTTCGTTTCTGTATCCAACAGGTTGATATCGCAAACCAATTAATAAACATAAAGGCACCCAGGCGTTTGGGGTAAAGCAAACTTTAAAACCGAAAGATAAACCACGTTAAGTCCCTCAAAATATAACATCTTCACTTTCCACTTTGTCTTTAGTTTATTTTCCGAGTTCTGCTGCTGCCAACTGGAATAACAACAAAAATACTACAGCGTTAAAAAAATAAAAATGGAAGCTGAGAACCAGAGGAGGGCTGTGACAGGACAGTCATTCCCTGGATCTCAGCCTTGCTCTGATATGTACACAGGTGGAGGGTCACTACTGTATGGCCAATGCTAGGAATGGACACCGGTGGGGAACATTCTGAACCGATCGCCATTTAAGCCCGATTTAGACTGGGCAGCGCATCGCGTCTCGACACCGAAAGATAGCCGATCTACATGAGTATTCTGTTCATTCAAGTGTAATGTGCAAACAACCGTTACTATCTGACCATTTATTCCAGGTCTTAGCCTGGTAAACCATAGCCTGGCATGGCAAACCATCCCGGTCGCGTGAATTCACATTATCGTTGTCTTCTGCAGAGGGGTGGGCGTTTTGCAGAAACCAAAAAGTGGAAGAGCCAATCAACGTCTGCGCTCAGGGCCCTGTGATTGACCGACACTGAATGGCTCTTCCACTATTTTGGTTTTTGCAAAACGCCCACCCAGAGCGTCTGGGGCCACAGACCAGTTATTGTTGTTTTGTCCTCCTGCACGAAGCGGGGAAAAAAAAGCTGACCACAATCCAGCTCTTGCCGCCCCGCGGCCGTGTGCACGAAACAAGCACAAGCGCTAGAATTTCACAGGGCCACGCCCGCTTGCCTCTCCGCCCCTCAACTTCTCCACACGTCCCAAATAAATCACCCGTCTCTCATTGAGTCTTTGTGTCTCCTACCGGAACCCACTGCTCGTCGTCAAATTATTGGCTTAGGAATGCGACAAAAACCAAAAAAAATATCCATGAATTCAAGTCTCCATGGGGTGAGTGATCGATAGGAGAAAAAAAGTAATTTTGGGGGTGAACTATCCCTTTAACCCATTAAGACCTGAGGCGATTATTGGAAGTGTTTTCTAAATCCTAACAGTTTTTTTTTTTTTTAATAATTTTTTTTTTCAAGATTTTCGAAAAATAGCAGATCTACAAGCTCATAGCGCGGCACTCGGTGCCGCGCTATGAGCTTGTATATCTGCTATTTTTGAATAGCCAAAGAAATCTAAAGTGACACAGATGCGTTCCAGGTCTTAATGGGGTAACTCTTACTTTGAGGAAAATAGATGATATACAAGCTCACAACGCATTGTGAACTTGTAGATGGGCTCTTTTCGGTGCGAGACACCAGCGTGCCAACTAAATCAGTCGATATACTATACTATCACTTCATCTTCCTCCGCACAGGGTCATCAACAACAGTCAGATATTAAACTGATAAGAACAGATTCTACACTTTGATCTTTAGCCAAAAGGCAGAGGAGAGTGGAGGCTCAACGATGTGCCACTCACCGGTGTCCATTCTAACAAGATCGGGCCCCTTGGATGGAGATGTAAAGTAAATACATTGTACAATCTTTGTTTATATACAGTGTGATGGATAGGGCACAGTGTGTGTTAAATGAGGTGCTCTCCATTTTCTTTCTGTCACAGCAGTGAGTGTTGGGCCGGCTCCACTTCTCAGAGGATCCGAGATCTCTTGCTGGCCAGCGACCCATGCTGAAAGAAAGAAGAGACACATTCAATCCGGGAAAGCATCTGTGTCATTTTAGAGTTTAGAGTAGGGGTCTTCAACGTCTTCAGGCCAAGGACCCCCTAGCTGAGAGAGAGATGAAGCAGGGACCCCCTCAATATTGTATAATATTGTGTTTCAGATAACATTTTGCTCCTCTTTTTTTCCCCTTGACACCTATAATAACTCGTTGACAAAAATAGCCGATCTAGAGCTTGTAGATCTGCTATTTTTGGCTAAAGTTCTCCTCAGAAAAGTGATGCTAGGGTTCAAGTGGTTAATGTAAAAAAAAAAAAATCATGTCACACAAACATTTGGCGGACCCCCTTTAGTAACTCTGAGGACCCCCTAGGGGTCCCGGACCCCCTGTTGAAGACCCCTGGTTTAGAGAGAAGAGAGAGATAGTGAGATAAGAGAGATAAGACAGACAGACAGACAGACAGACAGACAGACAGACAGACAGACAGACAGACAGAACATTGGTTCTCAAAGTGGGGTCACAGCAGGGTTTCCGGCAGACCATTTCTGCCTCGGCGCCCCGCTGAGGCAGAAATTTGTAGCGCCGAGCCCAAAGTTTTTGGTGAAAATGATGCAATGTTGCAATGCACACGCGCACGGCTCAGGAATGTGCATTTGCAAATCTAAATAATGTAGCGCACGTTAGTTAACAAAAGGATTTGGGCTCAAATCTGTCTTCATTTTAGTAGTTAAAAGACGAGACAAAATGTTTTATATTGTTTTCTTCTCATCTTTCCTGTGATGCGCAGCGCTCTGTTTATAAACAGCTGCTGCTGACGTGCAGCGGCACACACACACACACACACAAACACACAGAGTTGAATGGACAGTTACTGTATGCTGCGCTCACAGCAGCTACAAAAGTTACAAATTCAAATGACTGAAATCAGTTGGGGCGACTGAGAACTTTAATCCATGTGCAGCCCTGGAAACATCCACATTTTTCAGACCGAGGTGCAAAACAAACAGAGGATGAGTGTGTTAGTTTCTACGGCCTACCTTAGCCTGCTTGTAGAAGTGGGGAGCCAGTTCAACCAACCAGGATGATTCAACAGCAGTCACGTCACGCATGTAGTACTTTGAAGTCTGAACCACTTCATTGAAGATAACCCTGGAGAAGGACAGAATGTGATAGATTTAATTTGATTAATAATCATATCGTCACTGTCAGGCGCAAACCTATCTCTGTACTGCTACTTTTTTATTTTCTTTAATAAAAAGAACAAAAACATTGCTAGAATATACAGTATGTGTATTGTATGAATGAATTTATCGTTCCCCGCTTTCCTAGGGAGAGCGGGGAACATAGGACCTAACCTAAACCTAACCCTAACCTTAGTGGGGGAACATAGAACCCGGGGAACATAGGGATGACCCCATATATACAGTGGTGGAAAGTGACTAAGTACATTTACTTAAAGTTGTACAATGCAGAATCCCAAATAACGATTTTTAGCAACCTCTGCTGGTCACTACCGTCACTGCATACAATTTCCGTAATCCTCGATTACCCAGAATTCCATTCGTTTTCACCGGAAGCCGGAAGCGTTTCAAAAAGCGATATTTTAATTGTTTTATACTATCTACGGATCGTTTCTCTTAGCCAGTGGAGCATTAGTTACCATGAGCTGTGCTTTCTTTTTCTGTTCTTTTTCGATCTTCTAATCCTACATTCTCTTAACATCAGCGTGAGGTTCCTTTTTGCTATTACCGCGGTAGTTCCTGGCCAAACAGGAAACCGTTGCGGTAGTTCCTGGGGACGTCGGCCACGACGTCATGACGTTGGCCAGGAACGTCATTTTCCCGGGAAAGTCCCCCCCTTCACCGTTCAATAGAAAATATATAAATAAAAGGCTTCCGGGGGTGAAATTCATGGAGTGGGTGTTGTGAAACTTTTGCCACTGACAAAAGATATACAATTTAACTTTAGTTTTGTTGAAAACGTTACCTAGTATTACTTTAAGTACTGTACTTAAGTACAATTTTGAGGTGTTTGTACTTCCAATTTCCAATACTTTTACGCCACTACATCTCAGAGGCAAATATTGTACTTTTACTCCAATACAATTATTTGAAAACTTTAGTTACTAGTTACTTTGCAGATATACATTATTGTATTATAAAACATACAGTAACCACTTCAGCCCTATTTTATACATAACAACGCGTCGCAACGCGTTGTGAGCTTGTAGATCTGCTATTTTCAAACATTTTAGTACATTTACTTTTGGTACTTTAAGTACATTTTGATGCCAATACTTTTGTACTTTTACTCAAGTAAATTCTGAATTCTGGACTTTTACTTGTAACGCAGTATGTCTATATTGCAGTATTGAAACTTTTACTTAAGTAAAGAATTTGAGTACTTACCACCACGTGTATGAATGAATTTATCAATAATATATATGGACAGACTTAACGTACCATTTTGGAGGCGTCTCCCCAAACAGCACAGAGTTGGGGTGGATGAGAAGCTCGCGGTCGTCACGTAGAGTCCTGAGAGGGAGAGGCAGTGGGTTATTATTATCATTGTGATCGCTTAAATCAGACATCAAGCTCGCCATGCCTTAGTTTAAGGGTTCCCAAACTTTTCAGGGCGTGACCCCCCAAAATAATAATAATATTTGAACTGGGGACCCCCCACCCTGACAAGCACTTGGAATTGTATAGGAGTTGAGGCATTTACATTTAGTTTGACTCGGTTCCACAGATAAATATTGTGAAAATAGTCGCTCAAAAATTAAAAGTCATTAAATTGTAACTTTAGAAATGTGCAGATATACCCTGTACAGTTATACTGTATGTTGGTTTGTTTACTGTTAAGTGAGAAAACAATGTTGCACATTAAGCTAATCGTCTGAGGACCCCCCAAAATAATTTGGGTCCCGACCCCCAGTTTGGGAACCACTGCCACGAGTTAGGAAACAACACAAAAACATAACAAAGTGCCACGACAGATACGCCCGAGTGTGTGTTTGGTGATGACTGACACAACAGGTGTGCCGTCTAGCTCTGACTCAGGCCATGTGTGACTGCTTAAATCAGCCATCATCCCATCTGAGAAATAGTTTCATATTGTACGTTTGACACAAGCAAATCATTTCTCTTCCTTTCTCCATGGTCGGTCTCTCACCTGTAGGATCCTGAATGGTGAATGCGGGCCGCGTTGGCAAAGAACCCGACAGCAATGCACTTCAGGATCACATCAGGGTCACCTGGACAGCAACACAACGGCAGGAAAAATAAATTCAATGCCTTCAACCCCACATGATACTGTATGATGGTACGGGCACCACATGACACACTTGCAGAGACACACACACACACACACACACACACACACACATACCTTCACTGGTGTTACGCGGCACTTTGAACTTGTTCATGAGCCGACGCAGCTGCTCTCGGACCGTCACGGCTCGCAGGAGACCCTTGTAATTGAGGAAGTGTTCCTGACACCACTGGGAACTCTTCAGGTGCTGAAGACAACAGAGAGAGACATAGGTGCAAGGTTAGCCAATGGAATACAACCACTACAACGACTACTAACCCCCGTTTCCTGCACTATCTGTACCGAGTGGACCTCTGACATAGACCTACTGCACGTATAAACGGAGCAGCTACCTTTAAACACACATAGGCTTTTTTGTATACTATTTAAATAGTTTTAGGAAAAATTCTGCTAATTATCCCAAAAGTGACTGCAAAACATTGCTGCTATTTGTTTCAAAAAGCTAAAAAAGCCAAAAACGTCGAAAGTTCCCCCCAGAATAGGCATGCTGGGGTTCAAGTGGTTAATGTGGTTAAAGATAAATGTATTGATATTCAGAGGCTTAGACAAAACACACTTTGTGTATTTTACCTAACACCTTGGTGGTTTCATAAAACATCTGTAACATTTTAAATATTGACCTCTGCTAACATATAAAATATCATACTGTATGATGTCATAACATATAGATATGTTATTTTATGCAGCTGATCTGAAATCACACGAAATGTGTGGCAGCTCATTTTAACTTTTTTAGTTTCTTTACAGATCTTTCATTAGAACTCATTCATATCTCAGAATTAGAGTGACAGGATATCAAAATGGTTCAATAAAACTATTTGACATTCATCCAAACTCGTTCAGCGATTCTATAATTTATGAGGACGCTTTGTAGAAATAGATTAGAATATAGTATAGTTTATAATAAAATACATGTTAATCTTCCTTTATGCACTCATTATTATGACACTGCAAAAAGAAAACACTAAATGTTGAAAATGTTTGTAATTCACCATTTATGAAACTATCTTTTCAAATACTAAATAATAATTACTTGTCACCAGTGTTACTAAAATATTTCATGCCAACACACCCTGCGGTAAGACTAGACTAGAATCACACATGCAGTCATGAATCATGAAAATCCACTATTGTACACTATAAAACAACCAAGACTTCAGATTTCAACTTTTCGATAGTCAGACTTTAATTATGAATGCAGTCACATTACACATTACATCAGAAACACTGTGTCTCATTGAGTGACTATAATATAAACAGTTAACAGGGCATTTCAGTGAGCATGTAGACCATAGTACAGTTAAAACAACTCTACAGGATGGGTCTCTATCATTTTAGTTGAGTGTCTTGTTTTCCTCTTCATTTCCATCCTTCTCCTTATCTATCCCTTTAAGTGTATTCATACATTTCACTCCAGTTATTTAGTTATCCTTCACATTCTTTTCTACAGCAGGACAGCATATCAGTATGTAAATCAGTAATTTTCATTAGTAGGATCAACGTTTTTAACCACATGTTTGTGTTATTGTTCTGGGTATACATGAAAATAATGAAAAAAAGAAAATACAGAATTGGTACATTAGTCTGATACATTATACAGTAAAACTACAGATGCTACACAAATCAGAATATACATTACATTGTTATATGTTTCAGTGTTGAACAAGGTGTGTAAAATGAATTAGCCACCAGTTCCAAACACATTCATTCATGGGTCTGGTGCAAATGTGGCCATAAATGAATGACAGTTTGTCCAAACATCAACAAACTAGATGGATATGTTTAATGATGCTATTGAAACCCATAAATGTCCCCTTAAATTGAACAGTAGGGAGGATGGCATTGCTGAAGAAGGCCATGACCTGGCACAGATTTGACCATGAATGATTTTTAGGACATGTCCTTTTACACACCTACAAACGGACATGTGCGTCGGACTATGAATGCTGAATATGGAAGAGAGCGGGAGACACCGTCTTCACTTATAAATAGGTTTTTATTTAGGATGCAATGTTTCGGCCGCTTGGACCTTCATCAGGCATAAAAGTAAATGATTGAAATGTCTGATTGTCATAAAATCTGTTAATTATCTTTAACTCTTAAACTGACAGGGTTTTTCAAAAACTTTTGTCAGAAACTGTCAAAGGACAAATTTCCGCTTTGCAGTTATATTTATCATTTTGATAATTTAACTCTGAACATAAAATATTATAATAATCATTGATAACAAACAATCATTACCATTATTAATTATAAACATTACATAAGTTTTAGCATTACTATTATTATTGATAATAAACAGGTGATAATAGGATTTATAATTATTGGTTATGGTTATTAACTAAAAACTGTATATATTATTCATAACAACACAATCATCCCATCATATGAACATGTTGATGACATCACAGATCAGAGACTAGTGTTACTTTAGACACTTGATTGTCATCCATAGACACAACACATCATATGGTCTCTGTCGGGTGGAAACCTCATACAGTATGTTCCAAAACTGTTACTTTACAGGATTTAAATAAGCATCATTTTTTGATGCTTTTGTGTGACGCTGTAGAATGATCAAGTACAAGTAGGGTGTTCATTTACGAAAGAAATGTGTTTAATATGGAGATAAGAGGTTTCTGCCCGACAGCAACGAAATAGACACTATACTACTAGTGATGTTCCTTTACTTGTTCCCCTTTAAAGTACTTCTTACCACCCATCATCATCATGTCTAACTATCCAGAGTTACACTGATCTTGCCTGGTAATATCTTCAGAGGGACAGTTTGACGATCAGTGCCAATATATGGGAAGAGTGTGTCAGTGAAAGTGTGTGTGAAGGTGTGTAGGTGTGTGTTAGTATCAGGATCAGAGAAGGACAGCTTTCCTCTGTTCCAGTCCAGCTGGACTCTGATCCTCTGAGGTTTCTGCTTCACTGAGAGAACAGTGGATGACCCTGGTAAGAAGCATGCTGTGTATTTACCATTAGTTAACCCTATTCTCCATAACTGACCCCCTCTGTCTCCCTTCCTCTGAAAGGACTCTGCTAACACACCTACACCCCAGTATGTATTGTCTCCAACCTCAACATCCCAGCTGTGAGTCCCTGAGTTAAAGCCCTCCGAACCCAGGATGATGCAATAGAGGTCAAACCTCTCAGGGTTGTCAGGAAGCTGCTGTTTCTCTCCCCGTCTCACACTAGTCAGATCATCAGACAGGATGAGTTGTGGATGGGCAGTGTTGGGGTCCAGAATGACAGGAGTGTAGGAGACAATGTCCTTCATCTTGTCCCAGACTCTGAAGGTCAGGTTGCTCAGGTGTTTGGTCACGTCTATCAGTGCTCCTGAGACCGGCTGTGGGTCCTGCAGTGTGACCTGGACTCTTTGCATTGTGGTCTTGTAGTTCTGCAGGAATGAGATGTGTTCAGCTCTCAGCTCCTCCTCTATGGCTCTGATTGTGTTTGAAAGGGTTGATATGTCTCTGTTTAGACCCTCAGTCTTTTCCTTCATCATCTGACTCTTCTGCTGCTCTTCCTCCCACAATGCAGCAATCCTAGCATCCTCTTCCTCTTGTAGAAACTGACGCATCTTCTTAAACTGTTCCTTAATCTGCATTTCTGTGTTCTGAGTCTGGGACTGAATGTGTGCTGCTGTTTTATCATAGTTTGTTTTAAATTCATTAAAAACCTCCAGTTTCTCCTGTAAAGGCTTCAGTGATTTCTGGACTTCCTTCTTGTTATCCAGTGCAGCTTCATCGATGGGTCTGAATCTGTGGTCGGTGTGTTTTTTAGAATCTCGACACACAAGACACACTGGCTGTTGACATTCCAGACAGAACAGTTTGAGTTTCTCAGCATGCAGACTGCAGAGAACCTCAGACCCTGTTGAAGCTCTCTGGTGTCTCTCCTGTATGAAGGCCTCACACACGTTCTTCAGAGCCAGGTTTCTGGGTGGATCCACTGAATGTCTCTCTTTACAAACTGGACATTCCTTTATTACCTTCTCTCTCCACCATTCCTGCAGACAGGCTTTACAGAAGCTGTGGCTACAGGACAGGAGAACAGGATCTTTAAAGATGTCACAACACACAGGACAGGAATAATCCTCTTCTGGAAGAGACGACGTGGAAGCCATTTTGTCTTTGAGTGAAGCTACAAACAGTCTGCTCAATACAGGAATTCAGTCAGTCGTAGTAACTCTCACTCCTCTAGAATGTTGCCTGAAGTTTACTTTCACTGTGAATCGTGGTTCTTGTTAAAGTCCATTCAGCCTAACCCAGCAGGTTCCAGTGGTCTGGGTCAGTATTCTCTCCTGTAGCTGTAGAAAGACAGTCTGTCCTCCTCACTGGAAGTTGTATTTGATCTGAAGGTGATTCTTATCGTCGGTCTCTCCGTGTGTGTGAGGATGATAGTACTGCAGTGTGAGGAGTAAGGTTAACAACCTCTCTGTTTCCTGTTTTATGTCAGGCGAGACTGGCAAGGGGCAGAGCCACAACACCATAAAGTTATGGCAGTGATGTAGTGTTGGTGGACATGGTGACATTAGTGGTAAACAAATGGCCCTCATACAAAGGTTTCCGTACCGTAAACCACGGCAGTGGAAGAGACTTTAAAGAGAAGTTAAATATAGGCATCCATCCACGAGTATATGCAGAGACACAAAAAGTGATCACATACATGGAGATTCTGACCTCTGTCCCACTAGCTAATATTTGAATCAAGTTTCATCATGTGACTTCACATTACAGCACCAAACCACAACCAGACCTGACAACCGTGGGAAATTCTGTGGAGTACCACAATGTGCACGTGCAAAGCCCCCGCGCTGCAAATGTTGGGGGGTACTTTTTTGGGGGTCCCGCAAGCCTTTTTGGGGGGATTTTGGGGGGCCCTTTACAATGATGTTATTCACACCAGAAATGTAGTACATTGCATGTCTTACACTAATTCCAGGCAAGATGTTATAACCATGTCATTCCTGGAAAGCAGTTGAGTGAGGCGTTGAATTTAGGATAATAATAATAATAATAACGTTGATGAGTCAGTTCTTCACTAGATACAATTAAGTTTTCATTACAGGTTACTCAAGTGTTTAAAATTAAAATTAAAAAAGTAGTATTGCCACTGGCAATACTTGCTTGAAAGGTAGTGTTTCCATGGCAATACTGTAGATAAACCTTACTATATACTACTGGACTTGCTCAGACTGAGTTAACATATAGTCTATCAATAAATATACATGTATTATTTAATAATCTAATCACAATTATCAGCTAATTTAAGTGCACATATAAAATGGGGGAAAAAAGTATTCAATTGATGAATTATAGAAATAGGTTTCTATTTCATTAATTAATATATTCATTGAGTGTATACTCGGACATTTACTTACTGTACCGGTGTGCAGTTATTGCACAACCAAGTATTAAGGCATTAGTCCACATACCTTGATGAATGCTTCTTACACGTTCAGCATGGTGAGATGATCTCCCTCAGCCACAGCAAACTTCCTGTGTTCTCTAGCCTGCAGAGTCAAACATCAGACAGATGTGATTTATGTTTTATGAAGTACTTCTCTGTGACGATGTACACAGCAGTGATTCTCAACCTTTTTCTTTTCATTTCAAGGACCCCCCTGTTTGAATGATATGGATTAGGCCAAGGACCCCCACTTAATACAATGTGTTATCTCTAGGACCCCGATATACACTCAGGGTTCCCTCACATTTTAAACAATGACATTTCAAAACTTTTCCAAAGGATTTTATCACATTTCCAGGCCTATAGCAATCAAGGTGCAATAATGAGGCTCTTCCACATGTGTGCTATCAATGCCCCAAGACAGAGTCCAGTAAAGGTGTCCCGTGACAAAAAGGAACAGATCTACAAGCTAATAACGTATCACGGTGCAACGTGTTGTTAGTTTGTAGATCCATGTGTTAATTGTTTTGTGACAAATTAAATTAAGTTGTCTCCAATTAATAGTAATTAATATCTACCATTTGAGTACTATACCTGCACTCCTCCATCCGTACTCAAATGTTTTATGTTTATAATGTAACAGTGAAACAGCCTTGAGCCCATATTTATAACATAATGCAATGTGTTTGATCAGTGACCTATGGAGTGGTGCATATCAGTTAAGATAAGATACTGTATACATTTATGGGCTCATTTAAAAGTTATTGACGTGGATTGTTTTATGTAATAAATCTTTTCATTGTAACCTCGTACAGAGTACACAATCTGTCTGTCATAATGATTTGTGTGCGTGGGAACTTATTTTAAACAAGCTTAGTGCTTTACGAATTTTCCAGTTTAGTAGACCTTGTATTGTGAATTGTACTTCCATGTACTGTTTCTCATGTCTTACTAAATAAAGTACATCAATCAATAAATCAACACCAGAGTGATACAGTACACTACAGCTGTAAAAACAAAAAAACAAAATCTTGTTGTGAAAGCAAGGACCTGGCATGTCTACCAAATTCATGCAGTTTTAACATAATTCAGCACTATGTGTTTCAAGTTTCAATGTGTGGTACATTGTAAAATCCTGAGTGTTTATTTAACTCCATTTGTACACTCTAAGGAGTTACAGACTCGTAAGAGTCTCTTTTGGACCCCTGGTGGTCTCCCAGACCCCATGATGAGAAACGGTGATGGTACAACGTATTGCTTTAGAAAAGCCCCCGTTTCAACTCACAGCAGCTTTCTTCTGATTGGGCGGCACGACGAAGATGTTCTGAATCTGCATCATGGCGGCGATGGTGACGATCTCTTTGGAGCAGCCGAAGGTCCCAGACTCCAGGAGCATCTTGGCAAACATGGGGCTGAGAGGGAACTCTGCCATCCGCACGCCCATGGGGTCAGTCAGCCGGCCATACTGGTCCAGGCCTGCCAGTACACACACACACACACACACACACACACACACACACACACACACACACACACACACACACACACACACACACACACACACACACACACACACACACACACACACACACACACACGGATTAAAGCAAAAATCCAATCAGATTCAACCAATCAAAAAACCCTAGAGCGTACAATGTAAGTCAATGAAAGAAGACCGTTTTCGATTGTAAATCTCTAATCAACAAAGCAACTATAATTGAAGATATTAGATATATAATTGAAGATATTATATTTGGAATTACACCATGGCCAGATAACTACAACAACCTAAACCTCTACCGACGTGTAAGGTTTGCTTTAAGGAGTCATTTCTTACCTCCTATAGCGTAGAGCAGCTCCAGAGCCTGGACCATGGTCTGGGCAGGGGGAGGCTGTTCAATGACAACACAGGAGGTCAAGTCCAGCAATTTAATTACAAAGTTTAACATTTAAAACATAATGCCACATGCCTCTACATCCACTTTATTTGAACCATATAACACAGGGGTGGGCAACGTTGACCACTATAATTCCACACTCGCACTTCCACATTGCATACACTGTTGGGCAGACACCTCTTGTCTCCGTATTTTAACTTTTTTTCGTAGATGAATGCCGTACTTTGCCATTCTATGTCACACAAAAGTAGCAAAAATAGCCAATCTACAAGCTCAAAACGCCTATTTTTGAATTGGAATCCTGAATTTTTTTTTGGCTATTTTTGAATTGGAATCCTGAAAAGTAACATTTGTATTTAATTTCAAATGCATTTAGTTATACTTATGTTAACTTTTTTAACTTAAATACAAATACATTGGACATAAAAAAGACAACAGAATTGTAATACTAGTCATTATGCTACTTATACAGACTGAAGTAATTAAAGCGGGTCATAGTAACTCTGACACCCTGTTGAAGACCCCTGGTTTAGAGAGAAGAGAGAGATAGTGAGATAGGAGAGATAAGAAAGAAAGTGTCACAAGGGTCACAGCAGGGTTTCCGGCAGACCATTTCTGCCTCGGCGCCCCGCTGAGGCAGAAATTTGTAGCGCAGAGCCAAAAGTTTCTGGTGAAAATTATGCAATGTTGCAATGCACACGCGCACGGCTCAGGAATGTGCGTTTGCAGCGCCGCAGAACAAATCTAAATAATGTAGCGCACGTTACTTAACAAAAGGACTTGGGCTCAAATCTGTCTTCATTTTAGTTCACGAAAAAAGATGAGACGAAATGTTTTATATTATTTTCTTCTCATCTTTCCTGTGATGCGCAGCGCTCTGTTTATAAACAGCTGCTGTTGACGTGCAGCGGCACACACACACACACACACAAACACACACAGCCCTGGAAACATCCACACACTCAGACCGAGGTGCAAAACAAACAAAGGATGAGTGTGTTAGTTTCTACGGCCTACCTTAGCCTGCTTGTAGAAGTGGGGAGCCAGTTCAACCAACCAGGATGATTCAACCGCAGTCACGTCACGCATGTAGTACTTTGAAGTCTGAACCACTTCATTGAAGATAACCCTGGAGAAGGACAGAATGTGATAGATTTAATTTTATTAATAATCATGTCGTCGCTGTCAGGCACAAACCTTCTATCTCTGCACTGCAACTTCTTTATTTTCTTTAATAAAAAGAACAAAAATATTGCTAGAATATACAGTATGTGTATTGTATGAATGAATTTATCAATGACATATATGGACAGACTTAACGTACCATTTTGGAGGCGTCTCCCCAAACAGCACAGAGTTGGGGTGGATGAGAAGCTCACGGTCGTCACGTAGAGTCCTTAGAGGGAGAGGCAGTGGGTTATTATTATCATTGTGATCGCTTAAATCAGACATCAAGCTCACCATGCCATAGTTTATGGGTTCCCAAACTTTTCAGGCCGTGACCCCCCAAAATAATCATATTTGAACAGGGGGACCCCCCATCCTGACAAGCACTTGGAATTGTATAGGAGTTGAGGCATTTACACTTAGTTTGACTCGGTTCCACAGATAAATATTGTGAAAATAATCGCTCAAAAATTTAAAGTAATTAAATTGTAACTTTATAAATGTGCAGATATACCCTGTACAGTTATACTGTATGTTGGTTTGTTTACTGTTGAGTGAGAAAACAATGTTGCACATCAAGCTAATCATCTGAAATAATTTGGGTCCCAACCCCCAGTTTGGGAACCACTGGCATCGAGTTAGGCAACAACACAAAAACATAACAGAATGCCACGACAGATACGCCCGAGTGTGTGTTTAGTGATGACTGACACAACAGGTGTGCCGTCACATGTTCTATCTCTGACTCAGGCCATGTGTGACTGCTTAAATCAGCCATCATCCCATCTGAGAAATAGTTTCATATTGTACGGACACAAGCAAATCATTTCTCTTGATTTGTCCATGGTCGGTCTCTCACCTGTAGGATCCTGAATGGTGAATGCGGGCCGCGTTGGCAAAGAACCCGACAGCAATGCACTTCAGGATCACATCAGGGTCACCTGGACAGCAACACAACGGCAGAAATATTAATAAAAAATGTCTTCAACGCCACAAATATTGTATGATGGGACACTTGGGACAGGCACCACATGACACACTTGCACACAGATTAAAGCTAAATAAAATGTCACACTTTGTGAAACGGTGTGAAAGGTGTCCCCACACACTAGCGCTGTTTCCTAAAGCACACAATATTATGTAAAATTATGATGTTTTAGTCATTGTTCCTGCTGTTCTACATACTGCCAACCAGGTGAATAAATCATTGCTTTTACGAAATATCTGAGACCATTAGGGTTTCACGGAAGATGCTTCTGAATATATTGTTAGTTTGACCACTTCAAATGCGCTGATCTTAAAATATTAACCGAAACTAGTCTATTCTACGAGCTCTCAATACGACGCAGTGCGACTCATTGAGAGCTTGTAGATCGGCTGTTTTCGCTACACAACGTGCTTCCATAGAAGACATGCTGGCTTCTATGGAATCCTGACTGAAATCAGTAGAACTTTAATCCACGAACTTGCAGACACACATACAGACACCTTCACTGGTGTTACGCGGCACTTTGAACTTGTTCATGAGCCGACGCAGCTGCTCTCGGACCGTCACGGCTCGCAGGAGACCCTTGTAATTGAGGAAGTGTTCCTGACACCACTGGGAACTCTTCAGGTGCTGAAGACAACGAAGAGAGACATGGGTACAAGGTTAGCCAATGGAATACAACCACTACAACGACTACTAACCACTGTACCGAGTGGACCTCTGACATAGAACTACTGCACATATAAACGGAGCAGCTACCTTTAAACGTTTTTTATAAAACATCTGTATCATTTTAAATATTGACCTCTGCTAACATATAAAATGTCATACTGTATGATGTCATAACATATAGATGTTATTTTATGCAGCTGATCTGAAATCACACGAAATGTGTGGCAGTATATTTTAACTTTTTTTGTTTATCTTTACAGATCTTTCATTAGAACTCATTCACATCTCAGAATTAGAGTGACAGGATATCAAAATGGTTCAATAGAACTATTTGACATCCAAACTTGTTCACCGATTCTATATTTTATGAGGACGCTTTGTAGAAATAGATTAGAATATAGTATAGTAGTTGTATAATAAAATTACATGCTAACCTTTATGCACTCATTATGACACAAATAAAACACAAAATGTTGAAAATGTTTGTAATTCACCGTTTATGAAACTATCTTTTCAAATACTAAATAATAATTACTCACCAGTGTTACTCAAATATTTCATGCCAACACACCCTGCAGTAAGACTAGACTAGAATCACACATGCAGTCATGAATCATGACAAATCCACTATTGTAATTCACTATAAAACAACCACGACTTCAGATAATTTTCCGATAGTCAGACTTTAATTATGAATGCAGTCACATTACACATCAGAAACACTGTGTCTCCCATCTCATTGAGTGACTATACAATAAACAGTGAACAGGGCATTTCAGTGAGCATGTAGAATAGACCATTGTACAGTTAAATCATCTCTACAGGAAGGCTCTCTATCATTTTAGTTGAGTGTCTTGTTATCCTGTTAATTTCCATCCTTCTCCTTATCTATCCCTTTAAGTGTATTCATGCATTTCACCCCAGTTATTTATTTTACCTCACATTCTTTTCTACTGCAAGACAGGATATCAGTATGTAAATCAGTCATTTTCATAAGTAGGATCAATGTTTTTAACCACATGTTTGTGTTATTGTTCTGGATATAATTACATGAAAAGAATGAAAAAAGAAAAACAGTATTGGTACATTAGTCTGATACATGATATAGTAAAACTACAAATGCAACACAAATCAGAATAATCATTACATTATTATATGTTTCACTGTTGAACTAGGTATTGTATTTTAAATCTCCAAATAGGTGTACCCACCAGTTCGAAACACATTCATGGGTCTGGTGCAAATGTGGCCATAAATGAAAGACAGTTTGTCCAAACATCAACAAACTAGATGGATATGTTTAATGATGCTGTTGAAACCCATAAATGTCCCCTTAAATTGAACAGTAGGGGTGATGGCATTGCTGAAGAAGGCCATGACCTGGCACTTTTTTTTTACCATAAATGATTGAAAGGTCTGATGGTCATAAAAGCTGTTAATTATCTTTAATACATGTTGTCAGAAACTGTCAAAGGACAAATTGCCGCTTTGCAGTAATATTTATCATTTTGATCATTTAACTCTGAACCTAAAATATAATAATAACCATCAGTAACGAACAATCATTACCATTATTAATTATAAACATTACATCATTTTTAGCATTACTATTATTATTGATAATAAACAGGTGATAATAGGATTCATAATTATTGGTTATGGTTATTAACTAAAAACTGTAGATATTATTCATAACAACATAATCATCCCATCATATGAACATGTTGATGACATCACAGATCAGAGACTAGTGTTACTTTAGACACTTGATTGTCATCCATAGACACAACACATCATATCGTCTCTGTCGGGTGGAAACCTCATACAGTATGTTCCAAAACTGTTACTTTTCAGGATTTAAATAAGCATCATTTTTTTATGCTTTTGTGTGACGCTGTAGAATGATCAAGTACAAGTAGGGCGTTCATTTACAAAAACAATTTGATTAATATGGAGATAAGAGGTTTCTGCCCGACAGAGACGAAATAGACACTATACTACTAGTAATGTTCCTTTACTTGTTCCCCTTTAAAGTACTTCTTACCACCCATCATCATCATGTCTAACTATCCAGAGTTACACTGACCTTCACTGGTAATATCTTCAGAGTACCACCAATCTGACCAATGTAAATGTATGGAAAGAGTGCGTCAGTGAAAGTGTGTGTGAAGGTGTGTAGGTGTGTGTTAGTATCAGGATCAGAGAAGGACAGCTTTCCTAAATTCCAGTCCAGCTGGACTCTGATCCTCTGAGGTTTCTGCTTCAATGAGAGATCAGTGGTTGACCCTGGTGAGTAGCCTGCTGTGTATTTACCTTTATCTAACTGTATTCTCCAGAATTGACCCCCTACTTTCCCCTTCCTCTGATAAGACTCTGGTAACGCACCTACATCCCAGCGTGTATTGTCTCTAACCTCAACATCCCAGCTGTGAGTCCCTGAGTTAAAGCCCTCAGAACCCAGGACAAAGCCATAGCGGTCAAACCTCTCTGGGTTGTCAGGAAGCTTCTGTTTCTCTCCATCTCTCACACTGGTCAGATCATCAGACAGGATGTATTGTGGATAGGCAGTGTTGGGGTCCAGAATGACAGGAGTGTAGGAGACAATGTCCTTCATCTTGTCCCAGACTCTGAAGGTCAGGTTGCTCAGGTGTTTGGTCACGTCTATCAGTGCTCCTGAGACCGGCTGTGGGTCCTGCAGTGTGAACTGGACTCTTTGCATTGTGGTCTTGTAGTTCTGCAGGAATGAGATGTGTTCAGCTCTCAGCTCCTCCTCTATGGCTCTGATTGTGTTTGAAAGGGTTGAGATGTCTCTGTTCAGACCCTTAATCTTCTCCCTCATCAACTGACTTTTCTGCTGCTCTTCCTCCCACAATGCAGCAATCCTAGCATCCTCTTCCTCTTGTAGAAACTGACGCATCTTCTTAAACTGTTCCTTAATCTGCATTTCTGTGTTCTGAGTCTGGGACTGAATGTGTGCTGCTGTTTTATCATAGTTTGTTTTAAATTCATTAAAAACCTCCAGTTTCTCCTGTAAAGGCTTCAGTGATTTCTGGACGTCCTCCTTGTGATCCAGTGCAGCTTCATCGATGGGTCTGAATCTGTGGTCGGTGTGTTTTTTAGAATCTCGACACACAACACACACTGGCTGTTGACATTCCAGACAGAACAGTTTGAGTTTCTCAGCATGCAGACTGCAGAGAACCTCAGACCCTGTTGAAGCTCTCTGATGTCTCTCCTGTATGAAGGCCTCACACACGTTCTTCAGAGCCAGGTTTCTGGGTGGATCCACTGAATGTCTCTTCTTACAAACTGGACATTCCTTTATTACCTTCTCTCTCCACCATTTCTGCAGACAGTCTTTACAGAAGCTGTGGCTACAGGACAGGAGAACAGGATCTTTAAAGATGTCATGACACACAGGACAGGAGTAATCCTCTTCAGGGCGAGACAACGTGGAAGCCATTTGGTCTCTGAGTGAAGCTGCAAACACTCTGTTCAAGCCAGGAAATCAGCCAGTCAGTCGTGGTAACTGTCCCTCCTCTAGAATGTTCCCTGAAGTTTACTTTCACTGTGAATCCTGGTTCTTGTTAAAGTCCATTCAGCTGACAGAGTCAGCAGCAGGTTCAAGTGGTCTGGGTCAGTATTCCCTCTTGTAGCTGTGGACATACAGTCTGTCCTCCCTCACTGGAAGTTGTGTTTGATCTGAAGGTGAATCATAATGTCCGTCTCTTTGCGTGTGAAGTGGCAGAATAACAACCTCTCTGTTTCCTGGTTTCTCTCAGATGAGTCTGGTAGGAGTGGCGCTATGACACTAACGCACAAACACACACACGCACGCACGCACGCACGCACGCACACACACACACACACACACACACACACACACACACACACACACACACACACACACACACACACACACACACACACACACACACACACACACACACACACACACACACACACACCACACACACCAGTTGTTTGTGCCTCACTCAGGTATGCTATCAAACAGGTATGTGGTGTGATTTCTTCAGAGGGTATTTATGGGAAAACAGGTACAGCCACGCAATGCACGTGGAAGCCACGTGCATTGTGACGTGGAAGCCATTTTGTCTTTGAGTGAAGCTACAAACACTCTGCTCAATACAGGAATTCAGTCAGTCGTAGTAACTCCGCCTTCTCTAGAATGTTGCCTGAAGTTTACTTTCACTGTGAATCGTGGTTGTTGTCCATTCAGCTGACAGAGTCAGCAGCAGGTTCCAGTGGTCTGGGTCAGTATTCCCTCCTGTAGCTGTAGAAAGACTGTCCTCCCTCACTGGAAGTTGTCTTTGATCTGAAGGTGATTCTTATTGTCGGTCTCTCTGTGTGTGTGAGGATGCTAGTACTGCAGTGTGAGGAGTAAGGTTAACAACCTCTCTGTTTCCTGTTTCATGTCAGGTGAGACTGGCAATGGGCAGAGCCTTGACAACGCAAATTTGCAATGCAAAGTTCAGTTATAAACACCTTTTCACCCACTGAGGGCGGAGGGCAGAAATGCATTTGCATTTGAGATTATGGCAGTGATGTAGTGTTGGCGGACATGGTGACATTAGTGGTAAACAAACGGCCCTCTAACAAAGATTTCCATACCGGAAACCATAGAAGAGACTTTAAAGAGAAGTTAAATATAGGCGTGTTCATGCTGAAACACAAGAAGTGATCTCATACATGGAGATTCTGACCTCTGTCCCACTACCTAATAATTGAATCAAGTTTCATCATGTGACTTCACATTACAGCACCAAACCTGGGGGGATTATATCTCCGCACTGGCCTTGGAACGCCTCAGGATCCCCCAGGAGGGAAGTTGCTAATGTTGCTCTGGAAAGGGAAGCTCTCTGCTGGAACTGTTACCCCCGAGACCCGATTCCGGATAAGCAGTTGAAGATGGATGTCTGAAGAGAATGTCCGAGTCCAGCCTTAAAATTACTGTACCAACCAACCAACCAACCACGTATTAAGGCATTAGTCCACATACCTTGATGAATGCTTCATACACGTTCAGCATGGTGAGATGATCTCCCTCAGCCACAGCAAACTTCCTGTGTTCTCTAGCCTGCAGAGGCAAACGTCAGACAGATGTGATTTATGTTTTATGAAGTACTTCTCTGTGACGATGTACATAACAGTGAGTCTCAACCTTTTTTTTTTTTCATTTCAAGGACCCCGCAGTTTGAATGATATGCATTAGGCCAAGGACCCCCACTTAATACAATGTGTTCTCTTTGGGACCAAAGGATTTTATCCCATTTCCAGCAATCCCATTTATAGCAATCATACAGTGCAATAATGAGGCTCTTACACCAGTGTGCTATCAATGCCCCAAGACAGAGTCGAGCGAAGGTGTCACGTGACAAAAAGGAACAGATCTACAAGCTAATAACGTATCACGGTGCAACGTGTTGTCAGCTTGTAGATCCATGTGTTAATTGTTTTGAGACAAATTAATTTAAGTCAACTCCAATTAATAGTAATTAATATTTACCATTTGAGTACATACCTGCACTCCTCCATCCATACTCAAATGTTTTATGTTTATAATGTAACAGTGAAACAGCCTTGAGTCCATATTTATAACATAATGCAATGTTTTATCAGTGACCTATGGAGTGGTGCATATCAGTTAAGATAAGATACTGTATAAATGTATAGGCTCATTTAAAAGTTATTGACGTGGATTGTTTTATGTCAGAAATCTTTTCATTGTAACCTCGTACAGAGTACACCAGAGTGATACAGTATACTACAGCTGTAAAAAAAAAAAAAACACTGAACATTCTTGTTGTGAAAGCAAGGACCTTATTTTAAAGTAGTCTGGCATGTCTACCAAATTCATGCAGTTTTAACATAATTCAACACTAAGTTTCAATGTGTGGCCCTTCACTGGTGTTACGCGGCACTTTGAACTTGTTCATGAGCCGACGCAGCTGCTCTCGGACTGTCACGGCTCGCAGGAGACCCTTGTAATTGAGGAAGTGTTCCTGACACCACTGGGAACTCTTCAGGTGCTGAAGACAACAGAGAGAGACATGGGTGCAAGGTTAGCCAATGGAATACAACCACTACAACGACTACTAACCACTGTGTTTCCTGCACTATCTGTACCGAGTGGACCTCTGACATAGACCTACTGCACATATATAAACGAAGCAGCTACCTTTAAACACACATAGGCTTTTTTGTATACTATTTAAATAGTTTTAGGAAAAATGCTGCTAATTATCCCAAAAGTGACTGCAAAACATTGCTGCTATTTGTTTCAAAAAGCCAAAAACTCGTCGCCAAAAACGCCGAAAGTTCCCCCCAGAATAGGCATGCTGGGGTTCAAGTTGTTAATGTGGTTAAAGATAAATGTATTGATATTCAGAGGCTTAGACAAAACTAACTTATTGTGTATTTTACTTAACACCTTGGTGGTTTCATAAAACATCTGTAACATTTTAAATATTGACCTCTGCCAACATATAAAATGTCATACTGTCATAACATATAGATATGTTATTTTATGCAGCTGATCTGAAATCACACGAAATGTGTGGCAGTTTATTTTAACTTTTTTATTTTATCTTTACAGATATTTCATTAGAACTCTCATTCATATAGCAGAATTAGAGTGACAGGATATCAAAATGGTTCAATAAAACTATTTGACATTCATCCAAACTCGTTCAGCGATTCTATAATTTATGAGGACGCTTTGTAGTAGGCCTGACCTCGATTATTCGAATAGTCGACTGACGACTAATCAGTTGAGGGGAGTCTTAGTCGACTGCCAATCTCTTAGTCGAATCGAATTATGAAAATAAATAAATATATATATATATTATTCCACTGAGAGATAATTTGTTATATTAATTGACTAATAGTTTGCCAAAAATAGGATATACATCATGATTTATTGGGAGAAACCAAGCAAGTATATGTTAAATCAGACATTAAGCACCCCTACAGCCCAAATGGAATGTTCCTCTGTTGCGTAACATCTTTTTTGCATGATTCGACTGAGAGATTGGCAGTCGAATCAGACTGCCAATCTCAGTCGAATCATGCCAAAAATAAATAAATACATTTTAAAAAATATATATTTTTTGGTGTTGCATTAGTCGACTATTAGTCGACTATAGACAGCATTTGGCCAATCAGATTTGACTATAGAAATCCTTAGTCGGGGACAGGCCTACTTTGTAGAGATGGATTAGAATATAGTATAGTAGTTTTATAATAAAATACATGCTAATCTTCCTTTATGCACTCATTATTAGGTACACCGGAAGCGCCATGAAGGACGGCCGCATTCGTACATGCTCCGTAACATCGCAACGTTTTTCCATC
Organism: Gymnoscopelus braueri; assembly: GCF_963280865.1. Classification (NCBI taxonomy): domain Eukaryota; kingdom Metazoa; phylum Chordata; class Actinopteri; order Myctophiformes; family Myctophidae; genus Gymnoscopelus; species Gymnoscopelus braueri. The sequence continues at coordinate 48,867,807 of NC_137614.1, forward strand.
TTTTTAGTATTTTTTAGCCTTCTCTTCTTTCCCTACACCGTCGCGTGTCTAAGGAGTTATGACAGACAAGCACTTATGGACATTAGCACAGCGATTACACACAGAATTCCGGACTTTTTTGCTGAAAACCTTCCACTCGGCTGGGTGGGGGGTGGGGTCCCCTTTGTTCCGGCCGGATCAACAAACCCCCGACGAAAAAGACCGTGGCGAAGAGGCACTAGAGCGGGAGTTCTCGTAAGAACAACAAAACGTGGATATAAACCTGCACTGCCTTCAATCCTGCTAGCGAACGTTAGATCTCTGTGTGAATCAAGAACAGTGACCACTATGGACGACTTACTGGCGCGCGTTAAATACAACGCAGAGACGAGGAGGACTAGTATTGTTGTGCTAACAGAGACGTGGCTAACGGAGTTAGCATCTGATTCTTCTATCACTCCTCCTGGCTTCACCGCGTATAGGAAGGACAGAGATCCTGTACTGAGCGGTAAGCAACGTGGGGGGGGAGTTTGTGCCTTGATCAACAACAACTGGTGCAAAGATGTTAAAATCCTAGACAGTCACTGCTCACCAGACCTTGAACTTTTAATCATAGCCTGCCGTCCTTTCTACCTACCACGCGACTTCAGCATCGTGATTGTAGCCGTTGTTTACATTCATCCTGGAGCTAATAAGGACACAGCTATGAGGGAATTACACCAGGCGATCAGTGCACAAGAAAATCGCCACCCGGACTGCGCAGTCATCTGCCTAGGCGACTTCAACCGGACAGACTTAAAAAAGGTCTTTCCCAAATTCCACCAGCATGTCGCCTGCAGTACCCGTGGTGACAATATTCTTGACCACTGCTACACGCCCTTCAAGGATGGATACAAAGCTCTCCGCCGCCCACCGCTAGGAAGCTCTGACCACGACGCCATCCAGCTGCTACCTGCCTACAAACAGAGGCTAAAAAGGGAGCCGGTCGTTGAGAAGGAAATCCGAATCTGGTCTGAGGACACAGACGCTATGCTACAATCCTGCTTCTACCAGACTGACTGGGGGATGTTTAAGAACGCCGCTGGGAATAACATCAACGAACTCTCAGACTCAGTCACTGGCTTTATCAGCAAGTGCATAGATGACATAGTCCCAAAAAAGACAGTTCGGATCTATCCCAATCAGAAACCATGGATGGACAGCGGAGTACGTGCACATCTGCATGAACGGGACGCTGGTTTCAAATCTGGCGACGTGGAAACGCGCAACACGACGCGCGCGGCCCTAAACAGCGCCATCAGGAAGGCGAAAAAGGCCTACACAAAAAAGATGCAAGACAAACTCAGCAGTGGCGACATCAGGAGCACATGGCAGGCAGTACACACCTTGACAGACTGCAAAACAAGAACCAGAAGCGAGGTGAACCCGCCTGCCTCCCTCCCCAACGAACTGAACACTTTCTACGGCCGGTTTGAGATCAGCTCCAACCGCGGCAGCCAAGCAGGGCCATCAGCAGCACCAGCAGAGGAGAACCCTCCTCTAACCATCTCGGAGAGAGAAGTGCGTACAGCCTTCACACGGGTCAACATCCACAAGGCAGCCGGACCTGATGGGATTCCAGGCCGGGTCCTTAAGACATGTGCAGACCAGCTGGCGGGTGTCTTCGCTGACATCTTTAACCTCTCCCTCTCCCTGGCTGTGGTCCCTGCAGGGTTCAAAATGTCAACCATTGTGCCCATTCCCAAAAAGGCCAAAGTGACATGCCTGAACGACTGGAGACCTGTTGCTCTCACCCCGATCGTCAGCAAGTGTTTCGAGAAACTGGTGAGGGAATACATCAGCTCCACGCTACCTGCCTCGCTGGATCCGTGGCAGTATGCATACCGCAAAAACAGATCCACCGACGACGCTATTGCCATGGCTCTCCACACCGTCCTCTCGCACATGGACAACAAGCTGCTGAAGGACAAATATGTACGTATGCTGTTCGTGGACTACAGCTCAGCATTCAACACCATTGTCCCAGCAATACTTGACAAAAAGCTCAGACACCTAGGGCTACACCCAAGCATGTGCGACTGGATACAGGACTTCTTGTCCAACCGACATCAGGTGGTGAGAATGGGCAGCATCACATCCGACCCCCTGACCCTCAACACCGGAGCACCCCAGGGATGCGTGCTGAGCCCTCTCCTCTACTCCCTGTACACGTATGACTGCATAGCCACACACGTCTCCAACACCATCATAAAGTACGCGGACGACACGACAGTGATAGGCCGAATCGTCAACAACGACGAGTCTGACTACAGAGAGGAGATCAAATCACTGGCACACTGGTGTCGTGAGAACAACCTCTCTCTTAACGTCGACAAGACCAAAGAACTGATCGTGGACTTCAGGAGGCCGCGGAGAGACCATGCGCCCATCCTCATCGACGGTGCTGCAGTGGAAAGGGTCAGCGAGTTCAAGTTCCTCGGAGTACACATCGAGGAGGACCTCAAATGGGAGACGCACTCCACACACGTGAGGAAAAAGGCTCAGCAGCGACTGTACTGGCTCCGCCGCCTGAAGAAGCTCGGAGTAGGACGTCGCATCCTCAGGCTGTACTACAACAGTTCTGTTGAAGGCATCCTAACAGGCTGTGTCACGGCCTGGTACGGGAACTGCACTGCCCGAGAAAAGGTCAGCCTACAACGAGTAGTGCGATCGGCAGAGCGGATAATGGGAATCGAGCTCCCAGCGCTCCAGGAACTGTACAAAAAGCGGTGCGTGGTCAAAGCCAAGCGCATCATCAAGGACAAGCACCACCCAAGTCACAGACTGTTCAACCCCCTACAACGACCGCGACCGGGCAAGGGGCTCTACCGCAGTATCAAGAGTTCCACCACCAGATTTTGGTGTAGTTTCAATCCAACTGCTGTCAGAATGCTGAATGGGGCATAAGCCTGGATGAGTTCAGCAGCCTGACAGCAGGCGGCGCAGACTTTTCTGGCTCTTCCTGAACACACCTGTGGATTATACCAGGGACAATTACTTGGACTTTAGCCCCCCCCTCGGACACACCTGTGGACTACACCAGGTACAAATGACTTTTGTTGCACTCCCTCATGGAGCTACATGCGGATTATACTAGGGTCAGTCCACTCTAGGTGGACACGCACTGACCTTTTGCACCTTAATCCCTTGTATAACGCACTGACTTTTTTTGGGTCTTTTTATTGTGCTCCTTTTCCTCTAAGCACCTTAACGTCCTTTGTCTATCATGCACAGTATAAGTATAACATGCACAGTATACAATACATTGCTGCTATGCTCAGGCACCTTAGTTTAGTTTTTTAGTTTTTTATTATCTCAGGTAATTTGTAAATATGTAGATAACTTGTCTGGCCTTCTGTTGCTCTCTTGTTTTTGATCTCCTTCCCACCTGCCCCCCACCCTCTTCTTCTCCCCCCCCCCCCCTCTTCTTTCTATGGAAACTAACGTTGCGATGGGAACGATGTACAAAAAAGAATTTCACCCACTTTTTTACCTTGTAAACCTGTGATGTGACAATAAAACTGATTCTGATTCTGATTCTGATTATTATGACACTGCGAAAATAAAACACTAAATGTAAAAAATGTTTGTAATCCACCGTTTATGAAACTATCTTTTTAAATAATGAATAATTACTCACCAGTGTTACTCAAATATTTAATGCCAACACACCCTGCAGTAAGACTAGACTAGAATCACACATGCAGTCATGAATCATGAAAATCCACTATTGTACTTCACTATAAAACAACCACGACTTCAGATGAGTTTTGGATAGTCAGACTTTAATTATGAATGTGGTCACATTACACATCAGAAACACTGTGTCTCCCATCTCATTGAGTGACTATACAATAAACAGTTAACAGGGCATTTCAGTGAGCATGTAGACCATAGTACAGTTAAAACATCTCTAAAGGATGGCTCTCTATCATTTTAGTTGAGTGTCTTGTTTTCCTGTTTATTTCCATCCTTCTCCTTATCTATCCCTTTAAGAGTATTCATACATTTCACTCCAGTTATTTATTTATTCTTTACATTCTTTTCTACTGCAGGACAGGATATCAGTATGTAAATCAGTCATTTTCATAAGTAGGATCAAAGTTTTTAACCACATGTTTGTGTAATTGTTCTGGGTATAATTACATGAAAAGAATGAAAAAAGAAATACAGAATTGGTACATTAGTCTGATACATTATACAGTAAAACTGCAGATGAAACACAAATCAGAATATACATTAAATTATCATATGTTTCAGTGTTGAACCAGGTGTGTAAAATGTATTGTAAATCTCCAAATAGGTGTAGCCACCCCACCAGTTTGAAACACATTCATGGGTCTGGTGCAAATGTGTCCATAAATGAATGACAGTTTGTCCAAACATCAAAAAACTAGATGGATATGTTTAATGAAGCTGTTGAAACCCATAAATGTCCCCTTAAATTGAACAGTAGGGGTGATGGCATTGCTGAAGAAGGCCATGCCCTGGCACAGATTTTACCATAAATGATTGAAAGGTCTGATGGTCATAAAATCTGTTAATTATCTTTAATACATGTTGTCAGAAACTGTCAAAGGACAAATAGCTGCTTAGCAGTTATATTTATCATTTTGATAATTTAACTCTGAATCTACAATATTATAATAATAATCATCAGTAACAAACAATCATTACCATTATCAATTATAAACATTACATCATTTTTAGCATTACTATTATTATTGATAATAGACTTATAATTAGGATTTATAATTATTGGTTATAGTTATTAACTAAAAACTGTAGATATTTTTCATAACAACATAATCGTCCCATCATACAGTATGAACATGTTGATGACATCACAGATCAGAGACTAGTGTTACTTTAGACACTTGATTGTCATCCATAGACACAACACATCATATGGTCTCTGTCGGGTGGAAACCTCATACAGTATGTTCCAAAACTGTTACTTTTCAGGATTTAAATAAGCATAATTTTTTTATGCTTTTGTGTGACGCTGTAGAATGATCAAGTACAAGTAGGGCGTTCATTTACAAAAAAAATGTGATTAATATGGAGATAGGAGGTTTCTGCCCGACAGCAACGAAATAGACACTATACTACAAGTAATGTTCCTTTACTTGTTCCCCTTTAAAGTACTTCTTACCACCCATCATCATCATGTCTAACTATCCAGAGTTACACTGACCTTCCCTGGTAACATCTTCAGAGGGACAGTATGACCAGTGATAATGTATGGAAAGAGTATGTCAGTGAAAGTGTGTGTGAAGGTGTGTAGGTGTGTGTTAGTGTCAGGATCAGAGAAGGACAGCTTTCCTTCATTCCAGTCCAGCTGGACTCTGATCTTCTGAGGTTTCTGCTTCACTGAGAGATCAGTGACTGACCATGGTGAGACGATTACTGTGTATTTACCTTCTTTTAACAATATTCCCCATAATTGACCCCCTCTGTCTCCCTTCCTCTGAAAGGACTCTGGTAACACACCTAATGTCCAGAGTGTATTGTCTCCAACCTCAACATCCCAGCTGTGAGTCCCAGAGTTAAAGCCCTCAGAACCCAGGACGAAGGGATATTGGTCAAACCTCTCTGGGTTGTCAGGAAGCTGCTGATTTCCTCCATTTCTCACACTGGTCAGATCATCAGACAGGATGTATACTGGATGGGCAGTGTTGGGATCAAAAATGACAGGAGTGTAGGAGACAATGTCCTTCATCTTGTCCCACACTCTGAAGGTCAGGTTGCTCAGGTGTTTGGTCACGTCTATCAGTGCTCCTGAGACCGGCTGTGGGTCCTGCAGTGTGAACTGGACTCTTTGCATTGTGGTCTTGTAGTTCTGCAGGAATGAGATGTGTTCAGCTCTCAGCTCCTCCTCTATGCCTCTGATTGTGTTTGAAAGAGTTGAGATGTCTCTGTTCAGACCCTCAATCTTCTCCTTCATCATCTGACTGGCCTCCTCTTCCTCTTGTAGAAACTGATGAATCTTCTTAAACTGTTCCTTCATCTGCCTCTCTGTGTGCTGAGTCTGGACCTTAATGTGTGCTGCTGTTTGATCATAGGTTGTTTTAACTTTATTAAAGACCTCCAGTTTCTCCTGTAAAGGCTTCAGTGATTTTTGGACGTCCTCCTTGTGATCCGATGCAGCTTCATCGATGGGTCTGAATCTGTGGTCGGTGTGTTTTTTAGAATCTCGACACACAACACACACTGGCTGTTGACATTCCAGACAGAACAGTTTGAGTTTCTCAGCATGCAGACTGCAGAGAACCTCAGACCCTGTTGAAGCTCTCTGATGTCTCTCCTGTATGAAGGCCTCACACACGTTCTTCAGAGCCAGGTTTCTGGGTGGATCCACTGAATGTCTCTCCTTACAAACTGGACATTCCTTTATTACCTTCTCTCTCCACCATTCCTGCAGACAGGCTTTACAGAAGCTGTGGCTACAGGACAGGATAACAGGATCTTTAAAGATGTCACGACACACGGGACAGGAATAATCCTCTTCAGGGCGAGACGACTTGGAAGCCATTTGGTCTCCGAGTGAAGCTACTAACACACTGTTCAAGCCAGGAAATCAGCCAGTCAGTGGTGGTAACACTCCCTCCTCTAGAATGTTCCCTGAAGTTTACTTTCATTGTGAATCCTGGTTCTTGTTAAAGTCCATTCAGCTGACAGAGTCAGCAGCAGGTTCAAGGTCTGGGTCAGTATTCCCTCCTGTAGCTGTGGACAGACAGTCTGTCCTCCTCACTGGAAGTTGTGTTTGATCTGAAGGTGATTCTTATTGTCGGTCTCTCTGTGTGTGTGAGGATGATAGTACTGCAGTGTGAGGGGTAAGGTTAGCAACCTCTCTGTTTCCTGTTTCATGTCAGGTGAGACTGGCAATGGGCAGAGCCTTGACAACGCAAATTTGCAATGCAAAGTTCAGTTATAATCACCTTTTCACCCACTGAGGCCGGAGGGCAGAAATGCATTTGCATTTGAGATTATGGCAGTGATGTAGTGTTGGCGGACATGGTGACATTAGTTGTAAACAAACGGCCCTTTAACAAAGATTTCCGTACCGGAAACCATAGAAGAGACTTTAAAGAGAAGTTAAATATAGGCGAGTTCATGCTGAAACACAAGAAGTGATCTCATACATGGAGATTCTGACCTCTGTCCCACTAGCTAATAATTGAATCAAGTTTCATCATGTGACTTCACATTACAGCACCAAACCTGGGGGGATTATATCTCCACACTGGCCTTGGAACGCCTCAGGATCCCCCAGGAGGGAAGTGGCTAATGTTGCTCTGGAAAGGGAAGCTCTCTGCTGGAACTGTTACCCCCGCAACCCGATTCCGGATAAGCAGTTGAAGATGGATGGATGGATGTCTGAAGAGAATGTCTGAGTCCAGCCTTAAACTTACTGTACCAAGTATTAAGGCATTAGTCCACATACCTTGATGAATGCTTCATACACGTTCAGCATGGTGAGATGATCTCCCTCAGCCACAGCAAACTTCCTGTGTTCTCTAGCCTGCAGAGTCAAACATCAGACAGACGTGATTTATGTTTTATAAAGTACTTTTCTGTGACGATGTACACAGCAGTGATTCTCAACCTTTTTTTCTTTCATTTCAAGGACCCAGTTTGAATGATATGCATTGTTAGGCCAAGGACCCCCACTTAATACAATGTGTTATCTCTGGGACCAAAGGATTTATCCCATTTCCAGCAATCCCATTAATAGCAATCATACAGTGTAATAATGAGGCTCTTACACCAGTGTGCGATCAATGCCCCAAGACAGAGTGGAGCGAAGGTGTCACGTGACAAAAAGGAACAGATCTACAAGCTAATAACGTATCACGGTGCAACGTGTTGTTAGTTTGTAGATCCATGTGTTAATTGTTTTGAGACAAATGAATTTAAGTCAACTCCAATTAATAGTAATTAATATTTACCATTTGAGCAAAATACCTGCACTCCTCCATCCGTACTCAAATGTTTTATATTTATAATGTAACAGTAAAACAGCCTTGAGTCCATATTTATAACATAATGCAATGTGTTTTATCGGTGACCTATGGAGTGGTGCATATCAGTTAAGATAAGATACTGTATAGGCTCATTTAAAAGTTATTGACAAGGATTGTTTTATGTAAGAAGTACAGAGTACACCAGAGTGATACAGTATACTACAGCTGTAAAAAAAGAAAAAAGAAAAAAAATCTTATTGTGAAAGCAAGGACCTTATTTTAAAGTAGTCTGGCATGTCTACCAAATTCATGCAGTTTTAACAGAATTCAGCACTAATGTGTGGCCCTTTACTCACTTTATCAGAGTCATTATGGCCCTCTGGAAATAAATGCTGCCCACCCCTGTACATCGTAAAATCCTGAGTGTTTATTTAATTCCATTTGTACACTCTAAGGAGTTATAGACTCGTAAGGGTCCCTTTTGGACCCCTGGTGGTCCCCCATTGCTTTAGAAAAGCCCCCGTTTCAACTCACAGCAGCTTTCTTCTGATTGGGCGGCACGACGAAGATGTTCTGAATCTGCATCATGGCGGCGATGGTGACGATCTCTTTGGAGCAGCCGAAGGTCCCAGACTCCAGGAGCATCTTAGCAAACATGGGGCTGAGAGGGAACACACACACGCACACACACGCGCACACACACACACACACACACACACACACACACACACACACACACACACACACACACACACACACACACACACACACACACACACACACACACACACACACACACACACACACACACACACACACACACGCATGGATTAAAGCAAAAATCCATTTAAAGCAAAAATCCAATCAGATTCAACAAATCAAAAAACCCTAGAGCGTACAATGTAAGTCAATGAGAAGACCGTTTTCGATTGTAAATCTCTAATCAACAAAGCAACTATAATTGAAGATATTAGATATATAATTGAAGATATTATATTTGGAATTACACAATAAAGACTTTATTGTCCCTGAGGGGACGGCACCCGCGTTTAAGGGGTGACAACGGGTGAAAAATATACTTTTATAAGTTGACGGGGAAGGGGACGGGCGGTACTGAACCAAACACGGGTGGGTAACATTTTATTGTGAAATTGATTCCGCCCAAACAACGTCACTTGTGTAGTCTCGCGTTACCAGACTGTTGCCTCCCACAATTTTCAAATGTTTCCGGCATACAGTCTGGGACTCGGAAGCTCTGATCATGATTAGAATATAAACCAGATGTGGAGCCTCCTCTCCATTTCCGTTTCGTCTTTACAGTCGCGCAAATTTATCATAATATAAATACAAATCATCTAAGTATACATAGCTTGCTGCTTAGCAGAAATGGAAATTAAAAAGTAAAGTGTAAAGATATTTTTAAATATATTTTCGTGAACGGAAGTGCCAGTTTCCTCTCTCGGATTTTGGGAGTTGTAGTTCCAGACTCTATATAGCATTCGGAGATTGTGGAATAGTTGTCTGGCTACGCGAGACTATCACTTGTGTAACTTAACACAGCACGCCGGTCAGTTGTCTTAACTCACAAAAAACACATTGAACATCCTGTTCAACCTTCAAATTAAAATCATCTGACAATGTAAACAATGACACGTGCGTACTGCGTGTATGCGCGTTCTCGTGCGTGGCTATATGGAAAGCTCGCTCCTCCGTTCTTCACTTGACGTGCAGATTTCTGAACGAATCTGACCGCTGAATGTACCGCTATTGTTGAAGGCTGCTATCTTGTGTTGAAAGCATTTTAAAACACGTTTAAATTGAGCGACTGAAGGCTATTCACTGCAATGTAATCACGGGTAACCGGGCGGACAACGGGTCCATTATTTGACGGTTAGGGCGGGTCTGTTTTTTAATTTTGATATAGTCATGGGTGACGGTTTGGAATACAGATCTGATTATTGATGGGGGCCGGGTGGGTGCGGGTTGTCAAACATTGGACCCGTGCAGGACTCTGCCTTGTGGTTAGAGTGTCCACCACCCTGAGGACTGGGAGGTCGGGGTTCGATCCCCGGCCGGGTCATACCAAAGACTCTAACCAATGCCTCCTTCTCTACCCAATGCCCCCGTGCCTGGCACTCTGCATCAAGGGTTGAATTGGGAGCAAGTCCCTGTGACATACTAGCCTGGTAAACCCTCCCTCCGGAAATCTCATTTCTATTTGATTCCAGAATCAAATAGAAATGAGATTTCCGGAGGGAGGGTTTACCAGGCTAGTGACATACTAGCGTCATTCATGTACAAGGGGTGCACTTGTAAGTACATTTTGATATCAATATCAACATATTATACTAAAATATTGTACTTTTACTCAAGTACATTTTGAATTCCAGACTTGTACTTTTAACCAAGTATTTCTACATTGCAGTATTGATACTTTTACTTAGGTAAAACATTTGAGTACTTTTTCCACCACCGTAAAATACGTAGTTTGCTCGTGAGTTGGCCTGCAAGCAACTTTTAAATGTTTACTTCCGACTAAAGTTGGACTAATGTGTTTTTTTGTGTGTTCATTTGCTCACCTGGGTCTGTGACATTAGATATGCTAAATCCTTGGGACATAAATATGTCTCTTTTGGTGCTCGAGATAAAAAGTTTGGGAGCCACTGCCTATGGGGTTTGGAAAGTGTGACTAGGCTAACTGTAGACAACCTACGCATTGTGCAGTTCCCCATCGTTCCACATCCTTACTGCCATGAAGGTCAGAAACAAAAAGTGTTCTGAGCTTCATAAAGGTAGGATCAAACTCGCCAGGTGTTTTAACAAAGGTCTCGAATCCCACGTAGCTAAACTTGTAAAAGAAAGAAACAAGCTAAGAAACAAGGTTAATGGCATGCTCGAATTAGCAGAAAAAAGCTTCCTCGATGACAACATTTAGGAAAATAAAAGCAAACCACGAGCTTTGGAAGCTATTCAACAACCTACTAGGCTGCAGCAAGAAATTGAAAACCAGGTTTACAAACATAAGCCTCAAGGTGAATGACACTCTCATCACATCCAAACATGAAGTGAGTAAAATCCTCAACATATTCTTCACGACCATAACCTCAGATTTGGTTGAAAAACTACCCCCTCACTCTGGGTGCTATGGTGAAGAGCATGTTGACTCATTTTACGAAAAACAGGGTGTACGCAAAGATGATTTTAAACTCTCCCCTGTGAAAACAGAAGAGGTGTTTAAAAAATGTAGTGCTCTTCATCAACACAAAGCCACAGGCCTCGACAATATCCCCGCCAAATTTCTAAAAGACTCGGCCGCCTCCATTGCTCCAATCATTACCCACATAATAAACCTCTCCATCATACAGGGACGGGTCCCTAACGATTTCAAAAAAGCAAGGGTGACCCCTCTGTACAAAAAAGGAAACAAATTAGACCCTGGCAACTACCGCCCTATTTCTATTCTTAGCTCCATCTCGAAAGTCATGGAAAAAATAGTCTATGAACAGGTCGATAAGTATCTTGCCGAAAAAAATCTAATCTACAAATTCCAATCTGGTTTCAGAACAAACCACTCCACTGACACATGCCTTCTCTATTTGAACGACTCTATCAAACAAGATGTCGACAAGGGCAAATATTGCGGCATGGTCATGCTGGACCTCCAGAAGGCCTTTGACACCGTCAATCACCCAATTATGATCAATAAGCTCAAAGCAATAGGTTTTGATGATACGTCAGTGAACTGGATGAGATCCTACCTGGAAGGGAGGGAGCAAGTGGTGGAAGTAAACGGCACCCAGTCCCCCCCCCTCCCTGTGACTTGTGGTGTCCCACAAGGAAGTATACTAGGACCTTTACTGTTCCTGATATATGTGAATGACATGTCATCGGCCTGCGACTGCAAGCTGTTCCTGTTCGCAGATGACTCGGCCCTGCTAGTCTCGGACAGGGACAGGCTGCAGGTTGAGAAAACTCTCAGCTCCGAACTCAACAAGATCTGCATCTGGCTCTCTGACAACAAACTTTCATTACACCTGGGTAAAACTGAATCCATCCTCTTTGGGTCCAGTCCTAACCTTAGCAAGGCAGAGAGTTTCACGATCAAAGTGGGTGATGATGTCATCAAAAGAAAGGATGAAATTACCTACCTGGGCTCCATCTTGGAGGCAAACCTCTCTGGTAACAAAAACGCAGAAAAAGTGATCAAAAATGTCAACCGAACAACACGCTATTTGTGGAGGATTGATCGCCTAGTCAGTAAGAATACTCTGAAGATTCTTGCAGGGGCCCTCATTCAAGGTCATTATGATTATGCATGCACTTCATGGTATCACAACACCTCCAAGGCCTTAAAAACAAGGCTCCAAACATCCCAAAACAAACTTGTAAGGCTACTTCTTGGCCTCAATCACAGAACCCATCTAACCCCTGCTCATTTTGCTAGGATTGGATGGCTTAGGGTTGAGGACAGAGTACAGCAACTTGCTATGGGCCTGGTCTTCAAGATACACCACAACATTGGGATCCCCCTGTATTTGTCAAAATACTTCCAAAATGTTAATGAAGTCCATGATCATAACACCAGAGGCAGCTCCACTGATCATGTTCAACCCAGATTTGGCTCAACTAAGGGTATGAACTCGTTCTCATGCTATTCATCAAAAATGTGGAATGCCCTACCAAAAGGAGTAAAGGAGTGTAAAACCCTACTCACTTTCAAAACTGCCCTAAAGATACACCTTCAGGAGGCTGCAATTCGAAAATGGCCCCTGTCTAAGTCTTAACCTACCCCCCCCTACCCCCCCCCCCTCCTTCATTTTCCTCTTTTGTATATATTTATATATTTTTTTCTCTCGTCATACCAGTAACCTGAAAGCTGATTGTATGACATTCTGTATAGTAGTGTGTATATCTGCCTGCCTCTTATATTTCATCATGATTTGTGTGCATGGGGTTCTCATCTTAAACAAGCGTAATGCTTAATGAGGGTTTCCAGTTTAGTAGACCTTGTATTGTGAATTTGTACTTCCATGTACTGTTATGTACTGTCATGTACTATTCTCATGTCTTTCTAAATAAACTACATCAATCAATCAATCAGTCAATCCCACCGGCACACACACTGTCGCGCGCACACGCACGTCAGAGCTTCTCCAAACCGAGTTTTGAACGGCATAGGCCCGCTGCAAAATTATCATAAATAAATAATTGTCATAAAATCAAGACATTATAATACATATATATATATAATATATTTTTATTTACTCCACAGTGCCCTCTACAGATTTGGTTAATGGGAAGTTAAATTCCTCCAGATCTGTAGAGGGCACTGTGGAGTAAATAAAAATAATATCGCTGACATCTTTTATTTTCTGCCCAAAAAGTGTATTTTACAGAGTAAGTGGGGTGCTGAGAGGCTTCCCAGTTCCGAGAATAGACTTTCAACAACACAAAACAGACTTTGTTTCGGTGAGTAGTGAAATGGTTTTGTTTATTTTCACTACTGTTGGAGCCCTCGCAGGGCAGTGGAATTCCTTGTACAAGCGCAGAGCCCAGGGTCTGGCAGGGCGTTAGAGAGAACTCACAAAACGCTCCGAACCAGGGCTAGTCTGGACCTAACCTCGCATCACCAGTCTTTCCACCTCGGAGGAAAGTCTGGACCAGACCTGTTCAGTGGGAGGACGGGTGGCTTCGAGCGAAAATATTAAGTATAGAATCAAATAAAAAACCAACATCACTGACTTCATGATTAAGATTAATGGAAATATAACTTAAAGAAAACAAAAAAAAATCTTAAACTGACCTCTTGGTGGCGCTGAAGTGAAAGCCGCTGGTCCTGATCGGTCTCAAGGTTGCATCATTCACAAAGCTGGAGATGATTTTTTTTTTTTTTTAAAGTGACTCGAATCTGAGAAAGAAGTTCTCTGGTCCTATCCAGTGGTGGAAAAAGTACTCACATTTGTTACTTAAGTAAAAGTATCAATACCGCAATGTAGATATACACCCTGTTACAAGTAGATCGGTTCCGTATTCAAAATGCACTCGAGTAAAAGTACAAAAGTATCGGCATCAAAATATGCTTAAAGTACCAAATGTAAGATTAATCATTGTGCAAAATGTCCCATTTCACAAGTTCAATATGTATACAAATATTTTGAAAATAGCAGATCTACAAGCTCACTCACAACACATGTGATTTGCCTCTGAGATGTAGTGGAGTAGAAGTAAAAGTATTAAAAATTGGAAATACTCCAGTAAAGTAAAAATACCTACAAAATTCTGCTTAAGTACAGTACTTGAGTACATGTACTTAGTTACTTTCCATCACTGGTCCTATCAGACAGTATAGTAGCCTACTGTACTACTAGAAGGCCTACTGTCCCTATGGCAGTGGTTCTCAAACTTTTTAAAGCCAGGCAAGGACCCCAAAAATTGATATGCATTTGGCCTCGGACCCCCATCTGAAAAGGTTTTGTGCCAGGGACTCCCAGAAAAGATTTCTGTAAAAAAAAAAGAAAATCTAAATTATTCAAAATCTTCCAAACACTTTCAAGATTTAATGTAAAATGTTCAAAAATAGCAGATGTACAAGCTTGTAGATCTGCTATTTTTGAATAGCCAATGAATAAAGTGATTAAAATGATTGAGATTCTATATTAACTACGTTTGCTGGGGACCACTGTTGGTCCCTCCACTGGAGGAAATAGTCCTTTCTTGTTTACCACAGTATTAGTGTCTATTTCATTTTTTATTTGAACATAATGATCGCATTATATTTTAATTAGTGTGTAGTAAGTAGACGATGTCCATGTTTCAACCACACAATGGTTTAAAAGAACTATTTCTCTTAAACTCAAAAGGATGATGTGTGGGAACTCTTAAAAAGTTCCAAGTTCCAATTTGAGTTAAAGGGTTAGGTATAATATAGCCTATTATTACAAGCTAGATTTATATGTACATGTACACATAGGCCATTGCATTAAATAAATCCTAAAATAAATCTAGAGACACACACACACACACACACACACACACACACACACACACACACACACACACACACACACACACACACTGTTATGTATCATTGAAGTGGACAGCTGCACTGGTAAGTGGATCCTCAGCCAGCTTGAGTTAGCTACAAGCAGGTTCGATGGCAGGTGTCTAAATCACTACACCCCCTCCATTAACATTTCACATTCATTTTAATTACATGGGACATATAAACCTACTTTTGTCAACGACACAACAACCCTACTCCTACCATAATCATCATTACATAAACTGATAGCTACTATTACTCTGAGCATATATTATCATATGCCTATACACGTGGTGTGTGTGTGTGTGTGTGTGTGTGTGTGTGTGTGTGTGTGTGTGTGTGTGTGTGTGTGTGTGTGTGTGTGTGTGTGTGTGTGTGTGTGTGTGTGTGTGTGTGTGTTGGACCCAACATCATAGACCAGGGGTCCTCAACATTTTTCAGGCCAAGGACCACTTAGCTGAGAGAGATGAAGCAGGGACCCCCACTACATATTGTATACAATTGAGTTGCGGGAACTTGCAGATTAAACTTTTTCATAGATTTCATACTCAGCTTCATAGACTATCATCAGTGTTGTGTAAATGCAGGTTTTGTTTTGTTATGTTTATTTTAGACATTTAACCACTTAAACATTCAATGCTTAGTAAACTTGACCTTTGGCTCTGTACTTGGTCTGCTCTTTTTTCCCTCTACACCAAACCTCTTTGCCAAAAATAGCCGATCTACAAGCTCACATGTGAGCTTGTAGATCGGCTATTTTTGGCTAAAGTTCTCCTCAGAATAGGGATGCTATAGGGTTCAAGTGGTTAATGTAAAATAAAATATATCCTATCACACAAAGATTTGGCAGGCCCCATGTAGTAACTCTGAGGACCCCCCTAGGGGTCCTAAATCCCCTGTTGAAGACCCCTGGCATAGACAGAAGTACAGACATTTCTAATGATAGGGCTTTAGCAGTGAAAATACAAAGTATAAAACTCCTCCAAGTAGTCATCATAATACAGAGGAGTAAATTCCCATTTATGATTAAACACTGCCACCTTCTGGTAAAAATAACACACTACAGGACTTGAGGAGTGAGTAGTATACTTCACTGGCAGACAATAATAAACATGGATGTATTCAATGTAATAAAGCCAGTGGTTCTCAAACGTTTTCATGTCAAGGACCCCCAAATTAACATGTATTTTGGCTGCGGCGCACCCCATTTTGAAAAGATTTTGTGCCAGGGACCCCCAGAAGAGAAGATTTAAAAACTAAATTCTATATTCCAATTTATTTCATAAATAACCCATCAATACAAGCTCAAAACTTTTAAATGTTGATGCTATATTAACTTATTTAGCCGGGGGAACCCCTGGAACACCTTCAAGGAACCCTGGGGGTTCCCGAATCCCCCACCCCACTTTGAGAACCACTGTAAATAAAGACTATAGGGTCAGTTATTTCAGTGCACGACCATAAGGCTTTATTTGAAGATGTGTGTTTTAGAGATGTCAAGGGTTACAGATCTCTTTCCTCGGTGGTTGAGTTAACTACAGTTCTACAGATTGCAGCAGTGTCGTCTGCATACAGAGTCAGGAGTAATCAGCACAAATGGGAGTAAACAATTTCATTTTTTTTGCGGCTACATGTTTGGCTACGTCATTGTTTTTGTTTTTTTAAGCTACAAGGTGATCTTAAAGTGTACCTTAAGAGTACCATTTTAACATGCAAGAGTACTTCACTTATAGACTCTACTAATTGGATTGCACTTATTTTTGATGGCGTTAATTTCTCCAGAGTTTGATTACCGTGTTTCACTGATCTGAAGTTAACCTACTGTTATGGAAAACCATGCAGACATAAGTCAATAAAGTTCAGGACAAGTAACCTTTACCGATATGAAAGCAGGTCCTACATATGGATCAAAATGACACCCTTGGTTCAATTGCTCCACTGAGACCTTCTGAAGTTTTCAGACCCAAATACTTGTCCAGATTAACACAATTTACTAAGTATACAAACAAAGGCAAAAGCAGGAATGTAAAATGCATGTTGTCGTCATGGAATGGAAGGGGTTGACACTAAACGGTTGCCCGACTGCCCCGTGGTAAATAAAACGTTTGGGTTTGCTTTCAGATTGCCCGACGGGCAAGTGCATTCCGTCTTCATTAAATATTACTGGCTATTCATGAAGAACAATGCTAACTTTTTACAACTAGCAGTTGCGCTCATTCTGGTATTTCAAAGTGACTGTCACCAGTCGGCAGTTATCGATTGGATTTAACATTTATTAGTTCTACAAGCTATCATTTCATAATGGACAATGTACTTTTCGGGCAAGTAGGCATGACCTTTGGGGCAAGTAGAACATGACCTGTACTTGCCCGACGGGCAAGTGCCTCCGAGACCATAGTGTAAACCCCTCATAATACCAAATATCAAGCGATTATGGCAGTATTAATTAATGAAATGTGCATGCCAATGTGATGTAAGAACCACTGTCATGATTGGCCAAACAGACATGGCTTAAAAACATGAGCACTACTGTTTCATTGTTGCTTCACATCATCATAGGAACAAAATGGCACTTGATTTTTTTTGAGTTTTTTCGATTGCACTGCTTTGTATCTGCGCGGTTTATTTGCACATTCCATATGAACATGAAATGTGAAATATCATGGCTAATAGAAAAAAATTGGCACCAAGAGGTAGAAAGGCCACTGCGTTTCGAACTAGTCAGAAGTTAAGTGGCAAGAAAGAGTTATCGGACAAACTGTCCCAAGTCCTTTTTTCACAGTTTCACATCAGCTGTACAATCTTCAAGGTCAAACAAAGAAAACCGCATTACACAGTTTCCACTGCAGCAAAAGTCCTGAAAATGTCTTAAATCTCGGGGGGCCAGAAATGAAAAGGATGAGATCTGATTCGAAGCTTCGCTTCTGTATCCAACAGGTTGATATCGCAAACCAATTAATAAACATAAAGGCACCCAGGCGTTTGGGGTAAAGCAAACTTTAAAACCGAAAGATAAACCACGTTTAAGTCCCTCAAAATATAACATCTTCACTTTCCACTTTGTCTTTAGTTTATTTTCCGAGTTCTGCTGCTGCCAACTGGAATAACAACAAAAATACTACAGCGTTAAAAAAATAAAAATGGAAGCTGAGAACCAGAGGAGGGCTGTGACAGGACAGTCATTCCCTGGATCTCAGCCTTGCTCTGATATGTACACAGGTGGAGGGTCACTACTGTATGGCCAATGCTAGGAATGGACACCGGTGGGGAACATTCTGAACCGATCGCCATTTAAGACGGAATTAGACTTGGCAGCGCATCGTGTCTTGCACCAAAAGATAGCCGATCTACATGAGTATTCTGTTCATTCAAGTGTAATGTGGAAACAACCGTTACTATCTGACCATTTATTCCAGGTCTTAAGCCTGGTAAACCATAGCCTGGCATGGCAAACCATCCCGGTCGCGTGAATTCACATTATCATCGTCTTCTGCAGAAACCAAAAAGTGGAAGAGCCAATCAACGTCTGCGCTCAGGGCCCTGTGATTGACAGACACTGAATGGCTCTTCCACTATTTTGGTTTTTGCAAAACGCCCACCCAGAGCGTCTGGGGCCACAGACCAGTCATTGTTGTTTTGTCCTCCTGCGCGAAGCGGGGGTAAAAAAGCTGACCACAATCCAGCTCTTGCCGCCCCGCGGCCGTGTGCACGAAACGAGCACAAGCGCGAGAATTTCACAGGGCCTCGCCCGCTTGCCTCTCCGCCCCTCAACTTCTCCACACGTCCCAAATAAATCACCCGTCTCTCATTGAGTCTTTGTGTCTCCTACCGGAACCCACTGCTCGTCGTCAAATTATTGGCTTAGGAATGCGACAAAAACCAAAAAGAATATCCATGAATTCAAGTCTCCATGGGGTGAGTGATCGATAGGAAAAAAAAGTAATTTTGGGGGGTGAACTATCCCTTTAACCCATTAAGACCTGAGGCGATTATTGAAAGTGTTTTCTAAATCCTAATCCTTTTTTTTCAAGATTTTCGAAAAATAGCAGATCTACAAGCTCATAGCGCGGCACTCGGTGCCGCGCTATGAGCTTGTATATCTGCTATTTTTGAATAGCCAAAGAAATCTAAAGTGACACAGATGCGTTCCAGGTCTTAATGGGGTAACTCTTACTTTGAGGAAAATAGATGATATACAAGCTCACAACGCATTGTGAACTTGTAGACGGGCTCTTTTCGGTGCGAGACACCAGCGTGCCAACTAAATCAGTCGATATACTATACTATCACTTCATCTTCCTCCGCACAGGGTCATCAACAACAGTCAGATATTAAACTGATAAGAACAGATTCTACACTTTGATCTTTAGCCAAAAGGCAGAGGAGAGTGGAGGCTCAACGATGTGCCACTCACCGGTGTCCATTCTAACAAGATTGGGCCCCTTGGATGGAGATGTAAAGTAAATACATTGTACAATCTTTTTTTATATACAGTGTGATGGATAGGGCACAGTGTGTGTTAAATGAGGTGCTCTCCATTTTCTTTCTGTCACAGCAGTGAGTGTTGGGCCGGCTCCACTTCTCAGAGGATCCGAGATCTCTTGCTGGCCAGCGACCCATGCTGAAAGAAATAAGAGACACGTTCAATCCGGGAAAGCATCTGTGTCATTTTAGAGTTTAGAGTAGGGGTCTTCAACGTTTTCAGGCCAAGGACCCCCTAGCTGAGAGAGAGATGAAGCAGGGACCCCCTCAATATTGTATAATATTGTGTTTCAGATAACATTTTGCTGCTCTTTTTTTCCCCTTGACACCTATAATAACTCTTTGCCAAAAATAGCCGATCTAGAGCTTGTAGATCTGCTATTTTTGGCTAAAGTTCTCCTCAGAAAAGTGATGCTAGGGTTCAAGTGGTTAATGTAAAAAAAGAAATCATGTCACACATAGATTTGGCGGACCCCCTTTAGTTACTCTGAGGACCCCCTGTTGAAGACCCCTGGTTTAGAGAGAAGAGAGAGATAGTGAGATAAGAGAGATAAGAGAGAAAAGACAGACAGACAGACAGACAGACAGACAGACAGAACACTGGTTCTCAAAGTGGGGTCACAGCAGGGTTTCCGGCAGACCATTTCTGCCTCGGCGCCCCGCTGAGGCAGAAATTTGTAGCGCCGAGCCCAAAGTTTCTAGTGAAAATGATGCAATGTTGCAATGCACACGCGCACGGCTCAGGAATGTGCATTTGCAAATCTAAATAATGTAGCGCACGTTACTTAACAAAAGGACTTATATATATGTCTTCATTTTAGTTCACGAAAAAAGACGAGACAAAATGTTTTATATTGTTTTCTTCTCATCTTTCCTGTGATGCGCAGCGCTCTGTTTATAAACAGCTGCTGCTGACGTGCAGCGGCACACACACACACACACACACACACACACACACACACACACACAGAGTTGAATGGACAGTTACTGTATGCTGCGCTCACAGCAGCTACAAAAGTTACAAATCCAAATGACTGAAATCAGTTGGGGTGACTGAGAACTTTAATCCATGTGCAGCCCTGGAAACATCCACATTTTTCAGACCGAGGTGCAAAACAAACAAAGGATGAGTGTGTTAGTTTCTACGGCCTACCTTAGCCTGCTTGTAGAAGTGGGGAGCCAGTTCAACCAACCAGGATGATTCAACCGCAGTCACGTCACGCATGTAGTACTTTGAAGTCTGAACCACTTCATTGAAGATAACCCTGGAGAAGGACAGAATGTGATAGATTTAATTTGATTAATAATCATATCGTCACTGTCAGGTGCAAACCTATCTCTGTACTGCTACTTTTTTATTTTCTTTAATAAAAAGAACAAAAACATTGCTAGAATATACAGTATGTGTATTGTATGAATGAATTTATCGTTCCCCGCTTTCCTAGGGAGAGCGGGGAACATAGGACCTAACCTAAACCTAACCCTAACCCTAACCTTAGTGGGGGAACATAGAACCCGGGGAACATAGGGATGACCCCATATATACAGTGGTGGAAAGTGACTAAGTACATTTACTTAAGTACTGTACTTAAGTACAATTTTGAGGTGTTTGTACTTCCAATTTCCAATACTTTTACGCCACTATATCTACTTTTACTCCAATAAAATTATTTGAAAAAGTTACTAGTTACTTTGCAGATATACATTATTGTATTATAAAACATACAGTAACCACTTCAGCCCTATACATAACAACGCGTCGCAACGCGTTGTGAGCTTGTAGATCTGCTATTTTCAAACATTTTAGTACATTTACTTTTGGTACTTTAAGTACATTTTGATGCCAATACTTTTGTACTTTTACTCAAGTAAATTTAGAATTCTGGACTTTTACTTGTAACGGAGTATGTCTATATTTCAGTATTGAAACTTTTACTTAAGTAAAGAATTTGAGTACTTACCACCACGTGTATGAATGAATTTATCAATGATATATATGGACAGACTTAACATACCATTTTGGAGGCGTCTCCCCAAACAGCACAGAGTTGGGGTGGATGAGAAGCTCACGGTCGTCACGTAGAGTCCTGAGAGGGAGAGGCAGTGGGTTATTATTATCATTGTGATCGCTTAAATCAGACATCAAGCTCGCCATGCCTTAGTTTAAGGGTTCCCAAACTTTTCAGGGCGTGACCCCCCAAAATAATATATTTGAACTGGGGACCCCCCACCCTGACAAGCACTTGGATTTGTATAGGAGTTGAGGCATTTACATTTAGTTTGACTCGGTTCCACAGATAAATATTGTGAAAATAGTCGCTCAAAAATTCATTAAAAAAAAAAAGTCATTAAATTGTAACTTTAGAAATGTGCAGATATACCCTGTACAGTTATACTGTATGTTGGTTTGTTTACTGTTAAGTGAGAAAACAATGTTGCACATTAAGCTAATCGTCTGAGGACCCCCCAAAATAATTTGGGTCCCGACCCCCAGTTTGGGAACCACTGCCACGAGTTAGGAAACAACACAAAAACATAACAAAGTGCCACGACAGATACGCCCGAATGTGTGTTTGGTGATGAATGACACAACAGGTGTGCCGTCTAGCTCTGACTCAGGCCATGTGTGACTGCTTAAATCAGCCATCATCCCATCTGAGAAATAGTTTAATATTGTACGTTTGACACATAAAAATCATTTCTCTTCCTTTGTCCATGGTCGGTCTCTCACCTGTAGGATCCTGAATGGTGAATGCGGGCCGCGTTGGCAAAGAACCCGACAGCAATGCACTTCAGGATCACATCAGGGTCACCTGGACAGCAACACAACGGCAGGAAAAATAAATTCAACGCCTTCAACTCCACATGATACTGTATGATGGTACTGGCACCACATGACACACATGCAGACACACACACACACACACACACACACACACACACACACACACACACACACACACATACCTTCACTGGTGTTACGCGGCACTTTGAACTTGTTCATGAGCCGACGCAGCTGCTCTCGGACCGTCACGGCTCGCAGGAGACCCTTGTAATTGAGGAAGTGTTCCTGACACCACTGGGAACTCTTCAGGTGCTGAAGACAACAGAGAGAGACATAGGTGCAAGGTTAGCCAATGGAATACAACCACTACAACGACTACTAACCACTGTGTTTCCTGCACTATCTGTACCGAGTGGACCTCTGACATAGACCTACTGCACATATAAACGGAGCAGCTACCTTTAAACACACATAGGCTTTTTTGTATACTATTTAAATAGTTTTAAGAAAAATGCTGTTAATTATCCCAAAAGTGACGCAGAAAGTTCCCCCCAGAATAGGCATGCTGGGGTTCAAGTGGTTAATGTGGTTAAAGAAAAAATTATTGATATTCAGAGGATTAGACAAAACACACTTGTTGTGTATTTTACCTAACACCTTGGTGGTTTCATAAAACATCTGTAACATTTTAAATATTGACCTCTGCTAACATATAAAATGTCATACTGTATGATGTCATAACATATAGATATGTTATTTTATGCAGCTGATCTGAAATCACACGAAATGTGTGGCAGTTTATTTTAACTTTTTTAGTTTCTTTACAGATCTTTCATTAGAACTCATTCATATCTCAGAATTAGAGTGACAGGATATCAACATGGTTCAATAAAACTATTTGACATTCATCCAAACTCGTTCAGCGATTCTATAATTTATGAGGACGCTTTGTAGAAATAATTAGAATATAGTATAGTTTATATAGTTTATATAGTACTCATTATTATGACAAAAGAAAAAGAAAATATAAAGAAAACACTAAATGTTGAAAATGTTTGTAATTCACCATTTATGAAACTATCTTTTCAAATACTAAATAATAATTACTCACCAGTGTTACTAAAATATTTCATGCCAACACACCCTGTGGTAAGACTAGAATCACACATGCAGTCATGAATCATGAAAATCCACTATTCTGTCAGGACAACTCATAAATAGAAAAGACAAATAATGAAGAATAAGATATATTTATTGAATATAAAATGAGCAATATATTTATTATGAGCAATATATTTATTATGGTTTGGCGATGAATTGGATCTGCTTTTAGGTACTCTGATAAAGCGCATTTCCCAACCATAGGGACTCAGAATCCCCAGTACATAAACAGCAGATCCAAAACAACAGGTGGTAGCATGGGGTGGTGGAGGGTGAGCAGCAATTTTAGCAACAGCAATGAACAGCAGCGCAGCAGCAGCAATGGTGTGTGTGCAGCAAAGCAAGCAGAATGAGAAGTGCAACCTTCCAGCTTAAACAGAGCGGTCTGAGAATGAGATGAGTGTGAATGGATGAGTGGATGTGTACGTGGAGCTGATGTGGTCCAATAGTAGGCCATGCTCACTGCACTGAGTTCCCTGACAGAACTTGCTCTGCGCATGTCTGTGACAGGCGCGACGCTCATTTGTACACTATAAAACAACCAAGACTTCAGATTTCAACTTTTCGATAGTCAGACTTTAATTATGAATGCAGTCACATTACACATTACATCAGAAACACTGTGTCTCCCATCTCATTGAGTGACTATAATATAAACAGTTAACAGGGCATTTCAGTGAGCATGTAGACCATAGCACAGTTAAATCATCTCTACAGGATGGCTCTCTATCATTTTAGTTGAGTGTCTTGTTATCCTGTTAATTTCCATCCTTCTCCTTATCTATCCCTTTAAGTGTATTCATGCATTTCACTCCAGTTATTTATTTATTCTTCACATTATTTTCTACTGCAGGACAGGATATCAGTATGTAAATCAGTCATTTTCATAAGTAGGATCAACGTTTGTTATTGTTCTGGGTATAATTACATGAAAAGAATGAAAAAAGAAAATACAGTATTGGTACATTAGTCTGATACATGATATAGTAAAACTACAATTGCAACACAAATCAGAATATACATTCAATTATTATATGTTTGACTGTTGAACTAGGTATTGTATTTTAAATCTCCAAATAGGTGTAGCCACCAGTTCGAAACACATTCATGGGTCTGGTGCAAATGTGTCCATAAATGAATGACAGTTTGTCCAAACATCAACAAACTAGATGGATATGTTTAACTCATTCACTGCCACTGACGTAAAAAACGTAATTTGTCCCGTTTACCAATCCTGCCACTGACGTAAAAAACGTAATTTTTTTTTTTAGAAAAAAATTATTATTATTTTTTTTTTGTTTTTTGTTTTTTGTTTTTTTTCAAATTTGACCCAAAGACCAAGGAGATATGATTGTTTAAAGATCTACACTCCCATCCACTTCCTTGTTAACTTAAAACTTAAAAATTCTGTATCTCGGCTCCTGAGTACTTTTTTTTTTAAATGAAAAATCTCTGGCAGTGGGCAAACGCGGCCAGCAATAATTGTGGCAGTGAATGAGTGATGCTGTTGAAACCCATAAATGTCCCCATAAATTGAACAGTAGGGGTGATGGCATTGCTGAAGAAGGCCATGACCTGGCACTTTTTTTTTACCATAAATGATTGAAATGTCTGATGGTCATAAAAGCTGTTAATTATCTTTAATACATGTTGTCAGAAACTGTCAAAGGACAAATTGCCGCTTTGCAGTAATATTTATCATTTTGATCATTTAACTCTGAACCTAAAATATAATAATAACCATCAGTAACGAACAATCATTACCATTATTAATTATAAACATTACATCATTTTTAGCATTACTATTATTATTGATAATAAACAGGTGATAATAGGATTTATAATTATTGGTTATTAACTAAAAACTGTAGATATTATTCATAACAACATAATAATCCCATCATATGAACATGTTGATGACATCACAGATCAGAGACTAGTGTTACTTTAGACACTTGATTGTCATCCATAGACACAACACATCATATGGTCTCTGTCGGGTGGAAACCTCATACAGTATGTTCCAAAACTGTTACTTTACAGGATTTAAATAAGCATCATTTTTTGATGCTTTTGTGTGACGCTGTAGAATGATCAAGTACAAGTAGGGCGTTCATTTACAAAAACAATTTGATTAATATGGAGATAAGAGGTTTCTGCCCGACAGAGACGAAATAGACACTATACTACTAGTAATGTTCCTTTACTTGTTCCCCTTTAAAGTACTTCTTACCACCATTCATCATCATGTCTAACTATCCAGAGTTACACTGACCTTCCCTGGTAACATCTTCAGAGAACCACCATGACCAGTGTAAATGTATGGAAAGAGTGTGTCAGTGAAAGTGTGTGTGAAGGTGTGTATGTGTGTGTTAGTATCAGGATCAGAGAAGGACAGCTTTCCTAAATTCCAGTGCAGCTGGACTCTGATCCTCTGAGGTTTCTGCTTCAATGAGAGATCAGTGGTTGACCCTGGTGAGTAGCCTGCTGTGTATTTACCTTTATCTAACTGTATTCTCCAGAATTGACCCCTTTCTTTTCCCTTCCTCTGATAAGACTCTGGTAACACACCTACCTCCCAGTATGTATTGTCTCTAACCTCAACATCCCAGCTGTGAGTCCCTGAGTTAAAGCCCTCAGAACCCAGGACATAGCCATAGAGGTCAAACCTCTCTGGGTTGTCAGGAAGCTGCTGTTTCTCTCCACATCTCACACTGGTCAGATCATCAGACAGGATGTATACTGGATGGGCAGTGTTGGGGTCCAGAATGAAAGGAGTGTAAGAGACAATGTCCTTCATCTTGTCCCAGACTCTGAAGGTCAGGTTGCTCAGGTGTTTGGTCACGTCTATCAGTGCTCCTGAGACCGGCTGTGGGTCCTGCAGTGTGAACTGGACTCTTTGCATTGTGGTCTTGTAGTTCTGCAGGAATGAGATGTGTTCAGCTCTCAGCTCCTCCCCTACGGCTCTGATTGTGTTTGAAAGAGTTGATATGTCTCTGTTCAGACCCTCAATCTTCTCCTTCATCATCTGACTCTTCTTCGACTCTTCCTCCCTCAGTGCAGTGATGCTGGCCTCCTCTTCCTCTTGTAGAAACTGATGCATCTTCTTAAACTGTTCCTTCATCTGCCTCTCTGTGTTCTGAGTCTGGAACTGAATGTGTTCTGCTGTTTGATCATAGTTTGTTTTAACTTTATTAAAGACCTCCAGTTTCTCCTGTAAAGGCTTCAGTGATTTCTGGACTTCCTCCTTGTGATCCAGTGCAGCTTCATCGATGGGTCTGAATCTGTGGTCGGTGTGTTTTTTAGAATCTCGACACACAACACACACTGGCTGTTGACATTCCAGACAGAACAGTTTGAGTTTCTCAGCATGCAGACTGCAGAGAACCTCAGACCCTGTTGAAGCTCTCTTATGTCTCTCCTGTATGAAGGCCTCACACACGTTCTTCAGAGCCAGGTTTCTGGGTGGATCCACTGAATGTCTCTCTTTACAAACTGGACATTCCTTTATTACCTTCTCTCTCCACCATTCCTGCAGACAGTCTTTACAGAAGCTGTGGCTACAGGACAGGAGAACAGGATCTTTAAAGATGTCACAACACACGGGACAGGAATAATCCTCTTCAGGGCGAGACGACGTGGAAGCCATTTGGTCTCCGAGTGAAGCTACTAACACTCTGTTCAAGCCAGGAAATCAGCCAGTCAGTGGTGGTAACACTCCCTCCTCTAGAATGTTCCCTGAAGTTGCCTTTCACTGTGAATCCTGGTTCTTGTTAAAGTCCATTCAGCTGACAGAGTCAGCAGCAGGTTCAAGTGGTCTGGGTCAGTATTCTCTTCTGTAGCTGTGGACAGACAGTCTGTCCTCCCTCACTGGAAGTTGTGTTTGATCTGAAGGTGAATCATATTGTCCGTCTCTTTGCGTGTGAAGAGGCAGAATAACAACCTCTCTGTTTCCTGGTTTCTCTCAGATGAGTCTGGTAGGAGTGGCGCTATGACACTAACGCACGCACACACACACACACACACACACACACACACACACACACACACACACACACACACACACACACACACACACACACACACACACACACACACACACACACACACACACGTTGTTTGTGCCTCACTCAGGTATGTTATCAAACAGGTATGTGGTGTGATTTCTTCAGAGGGTATTTATGGGAAAACAGGTACAGACACGCAATGCAAATTCTGATGCAACCTGAGTCTAATACTAATTGTAACCTTATGTCTAAAACTCTTTAAAGATGTCATGATCCACAGGACAGGAAAAATCCTCTTTTAAGGATTTGAGTTTGTGGCAGTGATGTAGTGTTGGTGGGCATGGCGACAGTAGTGGTAAACAAATGGCCCTATTACAAAGGTTCAGTGGTGGACAGTAACGGAGTAAATGTACTTGAGTACTGTACTTAAGTACAGATTCTGAGGATCTGTACTTTACTTGAGTATTAGATTGTTTTGATACTTATTACTCTTACTTGAGTACATTTCCGAGACAAATATTTTACTTTTACTCGAGTGCATTTCTAAGAAGGCTGTAAAGTACTGAGTACTTTTAGGTTGGCTGTTTCTTTTTTCCACACTTCTGCTCTCACACTAGCATGTTTCTGGCTTCCCTCTCCGCTCACCTCTTTGTTACATCTTGTATGGGTGTGTAGGAGTAAAAGTATTTAGTTCTGGTTCCTCAGTCATTTCTATTTTTATAGGTGTTTCTGCAGGCTTTGTATAACGTAGTGGCTCTACAAGCACATCAGTGCATGCAGTGCAGGTGGTTTCAGAGAATTACTTCTCTGAAACAAGAGTTATGAGATCTACTTAAAGAGGCACTATGTCACATCTTTTTAATGAATGAAATGTAATTTTGTCGAATCTGTATGGTAAAGTATGTTAATATAATATAACTTATCCATTTGGGGTGGTTATATTTTGTCTCCCTGCTCTTCTATTGAGACATTTAGATTGTGTCAAAGGTCATGTCTCACCTAGGATCTGACATGAATTTTGACCTGATGTGTTAGTATAGGAAATCAAAGGTTGTTTGTGTGGAGACCAAGCAAGTCGACTTGTCAGTCGCCATCTTGTTTTGACAGGGTGAAGTTCACCGCTGTGCATGTCGACTCCATCTTGTTTTGACAAGGTGAAGTTAACGGTTGTGCGTGTGGGTAGATATGAAACATCCTCTGCTCTCATGCGTGTGGGTAGGTATGAAACATCCTCTGCTCTCATGAGCATGAGAGCAGAGGATGTGGTCACAAAGAACCACATGCCTTGCAAACAACACCTGCCTCTCTGCAACCACCATCTCTGCAGGCATGGATGCCGATTTATGTTGGGCGGGTAAGGTACTCAACAACAAGTCACACACACATCAACCAAGTTTTAACCCCTTAATCAGAAATACCTGATGAATGTCAGTTGGAAACATTTACTCGCAATAAAATATCTTTTTGCTATAAGTGAGGACAGTGTGCGCGATCACCATTCTTTCCTGTCTCATGCACTGGCTCCTTTTTTTTACTACATTTCAAGTCATACAATTTGATTATTGGCTGATGATGAAACCATAACTGGCATAAGGACTTTGCAGATTACAGGGAGAGAGTTTGAATGACATAAATCTGTTCACAATAACACACAGTATCAGAGCGGGTACATCATGCATCCTGTGCACGTTACAAAGCATCACACAACAGTCATCCGACCCACACATTTCCTGTGCACCCACAGGATTGGCGCTAATGTCTGCAGGTCTCTGCACAAACATACACTGAACAGAGAGAATTTTCTGTTTTCTATGTCAACTGTATGCATGCAGAATGAGCATGTAAGGTATTGTGTCATATCACCAGATGTTACTTATGAGCTGGTGAAAAAATAAAACACCCTTCATGACAGTTACTCTATGCATTTATTATTATTAATATTTTTTATAGAACAGATGGCCACCGTTTAAAATGAGCTCCATGTCCTAATTGTTGAAGTATATTATATACTATATATTGTATCTTGACAAAAAGGTCACAGTTGATGGCCCTGGATCTGAGAATTTGTACCAAATAGATTGTCTTTATCACCAAAGTACATTAAGAACTGGAATATAATTAATGTGATCTGAGTGCAGCTTTGTCAGCAATGTGTCACTCATGTGTGACTGTTATTTCCTCATGAGAAGATAATAATTATTTTGAGGCTCTGGGGTTCATGCTGGTCCCCAGGAAGACTAAGCTGACCACGCTTTTGTGGTGGCCCACATCAGATCTGATAAGTCCATCGAGATTTTTAAGTCCTTACAAAAAACTCACCTTCTCTCTGGCTTTCAACAACATCCACTCCTAAATATTCCTATTTTAACTCCTATCTAACATTTTCTACCTTCTGTGTACATACTGTAGGTGTAAATGAACAATCTCGCTCTATGTCTGTGTCTCCTATATGCATACATGTTATGTGTTTTATACATGTTTTTGTTGTTGTGTTTTTGTTCTTTGATTTGATGTATTGCTTTTCTTTTACCTGTGCAGCACTTTGGTCAACTAAGGTTGTGTGAAAATGTGCTCTATAAATACAGTTTGATTGATTGATTGATAAGCTAGTAACTCCCATCATGATGACTGACTATCAGAACATTACCTGAGTCTCAGACACAGCAGAGTATGTAAGGGAACTACTGGCAGTAGAAATGGAGTGCAGGAAGATCTGCCTCAAGCTCTACTCGGTTGTTAAGACGTGACGTTGCGCCCCGCTAGAAGGGTCCAAGTGTGTATTTTCCCAATATGCCACAGTGCTGTGTCCCTCTCTGTTTTAAAACATCTGAGAATAAAATAACGACTAAAGTGTCATTCTACCGCTCTCCTGGCAACGACAAAAAGAAGAGGAAATCGTTTTTTTAAATACATCTATATATAAATATATATATATAAATAAATATAAAAAATATATATTATAATGTTAATAATAATAATAAATAAATAAATACAAATATAAATATATATATATTAGCCTACTTTTTACTGTCTATGATATTAGCATTAAGATCCTTATTAACCCTCAATGGTTCATTTCTGAAAAAGGAGGTTATTGTAAAAAGATTTACTGGTTCCAACATGTTTGTTTACAATGAGGAGTGGACGGCGCTGGTGCCTTTTAGACCCAGAAGTGATGTCGGACTACAAAATGACGTCAGACTTAAGAACCGAATAACAAGAAAACTAAAGTATCTGTATTTAACACAGAGGACATCAATGCCACTGCCGACGGGACAGTGATCGAGGTAGTCGAGGACTTCAAAGGACTTTTACTTTTACTTGTACTTTAAGTATTTTTAAAAGCATGTACTTTTGAATACTTAAGTATATTCAAAAGCAATTACTTTTTTACTCTTACTTGAGTAACATTTTGACTGAGCTACTTTTACTTGTAGTGGAGTAAATTTGACCAGGAGTATCTGTACTCTTACTCAAGTACTGGGGTTGAGTACTTTGTCCACCTCTGCAAAGGTTTCCGTACCGTAAACCACGGCAGTGGAAGAGACTTTAAAGAGAAGTTAAATATAGGCATCCACGAGTTTATCCCGAAACACAAAAAGTGATCTCATACATGGAGATTCTGACCTCTGTCCCACTAGCTAATAATTAAAATAATGGAGTTTCATCATGTGACTTCACATTACAGCACCAAACCACAACCAGACCTGACAACCGTGGGACATTCTGTGGAGTAGGCCTACCACAATGTGGGCATGCGAAGACCCTGTGTCGCACATTTTGGGGGGTATTTTTTTAGGGTCCCGCAAGCCTTTTTGGGGGGATTTTGGTGGGCCCTTTACAATTATGTTATTTCACAACAGAAATGTAGTACTGTACATTGCATGTCTTACACTAATGGAGGCAAGATGTTATAACCATGTCATTCCTGGAAGGCGTTTGAGGTACAGAAGCTGTGCTGTAGCCATTTAGGATAATAATAATAATAATAATAATAAGGGTAATAATAATAATAATAATAATAATAATAATAATAATAATAATAATAATAATAATAATAATAATAATAATAAGGTTGATGGAGTCAGTTCTTCACTAGATACATTTATTTTATTTTATTTCATTACAGGTTACTCAAGTGTTAAATAAAAATGCCATTTGGTCTGGGGAAAAAGTAGTATTGCCAGGCAATACTTGCTTGAAATATAGTGTTGCCAGGCAATACTGTAGATAAACCTTTTATAAAATTAAATATACTACTGGACTTGCTCAGACTGAGTTAACATATAGTCTATCAATAAATATAAATGTCAATGTACAGTCTATCACAATTTCTACCCTTCCACCAGCACTCAGCTGAACTCCTGCGGCCGCAAGTTGGGAAAATACTGAATGTAGCCTCTTTTTGGTTTAATTGTTATACCGCGCCCATCCCCCGAATTGCACAGTTTTCAGTGGGCATTTCATACCTGCGTACCGAGACCTAAAATTTGAACATTTAAATTAAACTTACTGTACCTGTGTGCAGTTATTGCACAACCAAATATTAAGGCATTAGTCCACATACCTTGATGAATGCTTCATACACGTTCAGCATGGTGAGATGATCTCCCTCAGCCACAGCAAACTTTTCTCTAGCCTGCAGAGTCAAACATCAGACAGATGTGATTTATGTTTTATTAAGTACTTCTCTGTGACGATGTACACAGCAGTGATTCTAAACCTTTTTTTTCCATTTCAAGGACCCCCCCAGTTTTATATGCATTAGTTCCAAGGACCCCCACTTAATACAATGTGACCCCCACTTAATACAATGTTTTATGTCTGGGACCCTGATCTACACTCAGGGTTCCCTCACATTTTTAACAATGAATTTATTTTTAAAACTTTTCCAAAGTATTGTATCCTATTTCCAGGCCTATAACAATCATAAGGTGTAATAATGAGGCTCTTAGTCAGTGTGCTATCAATGCACCAAGACAGAGTGGAGCGAAGGTGTCACGTGACAAAAAGAACAGATCTATAAGCTAACAACGTATCACAGTGCAACGTGTTGTTAGCTTGTAGATCTATTCGTGTTGTCACGTGAAGTCCTGTATACATTAAGCCTCATTCACGCAGTTTGCGCAGCACTACATTCTACCATGTTACATATTTCACGTAATGGACAAAAACAATGTACTGTATATCCATTCATTTTCCAAAACATTTGCTACATTTCAAACCTTTCCTAGGCCTGGAAAACAGTTTCTAATTTCAAAATATTTCCAGGAATGTCATGAATCCACATTGTAAATTCCTGAGTGTTGGAATCAAACGGACCCGTAAGGGTCCATTTGGACCCCTGGTGGTCCCTCACACCCGATGTTGAGAAACAGTGATGTACAACGTATTGCTTTAGAAACGCCCCAGTTTGGCCTGGACCACTGGCGTAGCGGTCCGGTCCAGGCACCTAGGCTGAGTGTAGTCTGACATCGCGTTGCGGGGTCGAGTCCCGATCCCGACAGCCTTTGCTGCATGTCACTCCCCATCTCTCTCCCCATTTCCTGTCAGCCTAGTGTCCTATCAATGAAGGCAGAAAAGCCCAAAAATAAATCTTATTTATTTTATTTCAACTCACAGCAGCTTTCTTCTGATTGGGCGGTACGACAAAGATGTTCTGAATCTGCATCATGGCGGCGATGGTGACGATCTCTTTGGAGCAGCCGAAGGTCCCAGACTCCAGAAGCATCTTGGCAAACATGGGGCTGAGAGGGAACTCTGCCATCCGCACGCCCATGGGGTCAGTCAGCCGGCCATACTGGTCCAGGCCTGCCTACACACACACACACACACACACACTCACACACACACACACACACACATACACACACACACACACACACACACACACACACACGGATAAAAGCAAAAATTCAATCAGATTCAACCAATCAAAAAACCCTAGAGCGTACAATGTAAGTCAATGAGAAGTCAATGAGAAGATTGTAAATCTCTAATCAGCAAAGCAAACTATAATTGAAGATATTAGATATATAATTGAAGATATTATATTTGGAATTACACCATGCCCAGATAACTACAACAACCTAAACCTCTACCGAAGTG
Source organism: Gymnoscopelus braueri (assembly GCF_963280865.1). Classification (NCBI taxonomy): domain Eukaryota; kingdom Metazoa; phylum Chordata; class Actinopteri; order Myctophiformes; family Myctophidae; genus Gymnoscopelus; species Gymnoscopelus braueri. Next base: position 48,901,377 of record NC_137614.1, read on the forward strand.
TAAGGTTTGCTTTAAGGAGTCATTTCTTACCTCCTAGAGCGTAGAGCAGCTCCAGAGCCTGGACCATGGTCTGGGCAGGGGGAGGCTGTTCAATGACAACACAGGAGGTTATGTCAAGTCCAGCAATTTAATTACAAAGTTTAACATTTAAAAAAATAATGCCACATATCTCTACATCCACTTTATTTGAACCATATAACCCATGGGGTGGGCAACTTTGATGATGGAGAGGGCCACTATATTTCCACACTCGCACTTCCACATTGCATATACTGTTGGGCAGACACCTCGTCTCCGTATTTTTCGTAAATTAATGCCATACTTCGCCATTCTATGTTACACAAAAGTAGCAAAAATAGCCGATCTACAAGCTCAAAACGCGTCGCACCGCAACGCATTTTGAGCTTGTAGATCTGCTATTTTTTTATTGGAAATCAGATTTTCTTTTGCTATTTTTGAATTGGAATCCTGAAAAGTAACATTTTTATTTAATTTCAAATGCATTTAGTTATACTCATGTTAACTTTTTGAACTTAAATACAAATACATTAGACATAAAAAAGACAATAGAATTGTAATACTAGTCATTATGCTACTAATATAGACTGAAGTAATTAAAGCGGGTCATGTTTGCATGTTTGGAATTGTAACAGCTGAAATCAATAATATATCAGTATTCCGCCATTTGCCAATGTATGATATAACCCCTAGTGCCATCTGGACTGAACTTTGAAATGTCAAAAAGTTTGTTTTAGTAGGAGTTTTGTCCCTTCAGCCATTAGCTGCACTAAACAAGCTGCCTCGCCGACCGGATGGTTTTTGTGTATACGGGGGACTGTTGTGTGCTATGTTGTTCTGTGCTACATGGTTGTGTGTTTTTCTGTTGGAACAGACTGTGAAGAAAAATATCCCTGAAGGGACAATAAAGACTATTATTACTATTATTATTATTAGTGCCCCTATTCTGGGGCGAACATTCTGTGAAAATAAGTAAGTAGGTCAGAGTGGCGAGAACAAGGGAGTCCATCCCCTTCTCAGTGGCCTGGGAGATGGACTGCTGAGGTGGAGCACCACACCTACCATCAGCTCCCAGTAGTTACCACACAACTTAGCCAAGCCCTGCCACTCATATGCTGAGTTGGCGTGCCCGGGATTGAACCTAGAACCTTGTGGTCCAAAGCTGAGTTTTCTGCCGACTAAGCTATGTGACATGTTGTGAGCTTGTAAATCGGCTATTTTCAGCGAATATATAGGGTTTAAGTGGTTATTAAGGAAACATTTTCTCAGTGATTTCAGGAGCACCACTATACAGGTAAATGGTAACAGACTGTGTCAATTTCACAGATTTAATTCCAGCAGAATCGCAGTACGTTGTCGATGCCCAGGGCCTTGAGCTGCAGGATGACGGGGGCCAGGTTGGTGCGCTGCATCTCTGGCACTGTGGTGGCGGGCAGTTTCTCAAAGTCTTCCTCTGATGACAGGTATAGGCAGAGAGAGAGAAGTTCAATTACATTTTATTATTGAGCCAAATCAGCCCAGTGACCTTGTGGCAGAGTCCTGCAACGGGCCGGGTACCCATGGATACCCGATGGGCACCCGCGTTTAAGGGGTGACAACGGGTGAAAAATATACTTTTATAAGGTGACGGGGAAGGGGACGGGCGGTACTGAACCAAACGCGGGTGGGTAACATTTTATTGTGAAATTGTTTCCGCCCAAACAACGTCACTTGTGTAACTTAACACAGCACGCCGGCATAGAGCACGCCGGTCAGTTGTCTTAACTCACAAAAAACACATTGAACATCCTGTTCAACCTTCAAATTAAAATCATCTGACAATGTAAACAATGACACGTGCGTACTGCGTGTATGCGCGTTCTCCCGCGTGGCTATATGGAAAGCTCGCTCCTCCGTTCTTCACTTGATGTGCAGATTTCTGAACGAATCTGACCAATGAATGTACCGCTATTGTTGAAGGCTGCTATCTTGTGTTGAAAGCATTTTAAAACACGTTTAAAAAAACACAACTGAAGGCTATTCACTGCATGTAATCACGGGTAACGGGGCGGACAACGGGTCCATTATTTGACGGGCAGGGCGGGTCTGTTTTTTTATTTTGATATAGTCAGGGGTGACGGGTCGGTCTACAGATCTGATTATTGACGGGGGCCGGGTGGGTGCGGGTTGTCAAACATTGGACCCGTGCAGGACTCTGCCTTGGTTAGAGTGTCCACCCTGAGGACTGGGAGGTCGGGGTCATACCAAAGACTCTAACCAATGCCTCCTTCTCTACCCAATGCCCCCGTGCCTGGCACTCTGCATCAAGGGTTGGATTGGGAGCAAGTCCCTGTGACATACTAGCGTCATTCATGTACAGGGGGTGTACTTGTAAGTACATTTTGATACCAATATCAACATATTATACTAAAATATTGTACTTTTACTCAAGTACATTTTGAATTCCAGACTTGTACTTTTAACCGAGTATTTCTACATTGCAGTATTGATACTTTTACTTAGGTAAAACATTTGAGTACTTTTTCCACCACCGTAAAATACGTAGTTTGCTCGTGAGTTGGCCTGCAAGCAACTTTTAAATGTTTACTTCCGACTAAAGTTGGACTAATGTGTTTTTTTGTGTGTTCATTTGCTCACCTGGGTCTGTGACATTAGATATGCTAAATCCTTGGGACATAAATATGTCTCTTTTGGTGCTCGAGATAAAAAGTTTGGGAGCCACTGCCTATGGGGTTTGGAACGTGTGACTAGGCTAACTGTAGACAACCTACGCATTGTGCAGTTCCCCACCCCACCGGCACACGCACTGTCGCACGCACACGCACGTCAGAGCTTCTCCAAACCGAGTTTTGAGTGGCATAGGCCCGCGGCAAAAATATCAAAAATAAATAATTGTCATAAAATCAAGACATTATAATACATATAATATATATATAATATATTTGTATTTACTCCACAGTGCCCTCTACAGATTTGGTTAATGTAAGTTCAAATCCTCCAGATCTGTAGAGGGCACTGTGGAGTAAATAAAAATAATTTCCGTCTCGCTGACATATTTTATTTTCTGCCCAAAAAGTGTATTTTACAGAGTAGGTGGGGTGCTGAGAGGCTTCCCACTTCCGAGAATAGACTTTCAACAACACAAAACAGCCTTTGTTGCCGTGAGTAGCGAAATGGTTTTGTTTATTTTCACTACTGTTGGAGCCCTCGCAGGGCAGTGGAATTCCTTGTACAAGCGCAGAGCCCAGGGTCTTCCAGGGCGTTAGAGGGAACTCACTAACGCTCTGGACCAGGGCTAGTCTGGACCAGACCTGTTCAGTGGGAGGACGGGTGGCTTCGAGCGAAAATATTAAGTATAGAATCAAATAAAAAACCAACATCACTGACTTCATGATTAAGATTAATGGAAATATAACTTAAAGAAAACCAAAAAAAATCTTAAACTGACCTCTTGGCGCTGAAGTGAAAGCCGCTGGTCCTCCTGGAGTCCTGATGGTCTCAAGGTTGCATCATTCACACACCTGGAGATGATCACTTTTTTTTTTTTAAAGTGACTCGAATCTGAGAAAGAAGTTCTCTGGTCCTATCCAGTGGTGGAAAAAGTACTCACATTTGTTACTTAAGTAAAAGTATCAATACCGCAATGTAGATATACACCCTGTTACAAGTAGATCGGTTCCGTATTCAAAATGCACTCGAGTAAAAGTACAAAAGTATCGGCATCAAAATATGCTTAAAGTACCAAATGTAATTAATCATTGTGCAAAATGTCCCATTTCACAAGTTCAATATGTATAAAAATGAAAATAGCAGATCTACAAGCTCACTCACAACACATGTGATTTGTAATAATAATCCAAATCTACAAAGTAACTATACTTAACGTTTTCAAATAATTGTAGTGGAGTAAAAAGTACAATATTTGGCTCTGAGATGTAGTGGAGTAGAAGTAAAAGTATTGAAATTTGGAAATACTCCAGTAAAGTAAAAAATACCTCAAAAATTCTGCTTAAGTACAGGCCTACATGTACTTAGTTACTTTCCATCACTGGTCCTATCAGACAGTATAGTAGCCTACTGTAATACTAGAAGGCCTACTGTCCCTATGGCAGTGGTTCTCAAACTTTTTCAAGCCAGGCAAGGACCCCAAAATGTGTGTGTGTGTGTGTGTGTGGACATGGATGTTGTAACCAACATCATAGACCAGGGGTCCTCAACAATTTTCAGGCCAAGGACCACTTAGCTGAGAGAAATGAAGCAGGGACCCCCACTACATATTGTATATAATTGTGTTGCAGGAACTTGCGGATTCAACTTTTTCATAGATTTCATACTCAGCTTCATAGACTATCATCAGTGTCGTGTAAATGCATGTTTTGTTATGTTTATTTTAGACATTTAACCACTTAAACATTCAATGCTTAGTAAACTTGATATTTGGCTCTGTACTTGGTCTGCTCTTTTTCCCCTCTAAACCAAACCTCTTTGCCAAAAATAGCCGATCTACAAGCTCACATGTGAGCTTGTAGATCGGCTATTTTTGGCTAATATGCTATAGGGTTCAAGTGGTTAATGTAAAATAAAATATAGGCTATCCTATCACAAAAAGATTTGGCGGGCCCCATGTAGTAACTCTGAGGACCCCCCTAGGGGTCCTAGACCCCCTGTTGAAGACCCCTGGCATAGACAGAAGTACAGACATTTCTAATGATAGGGCTTTAGCAGTGAAAATACAAAGTATAAAACTCCTCCAAGTAGTCATCATAATACAGAGGAGTAAATTCCCATTTATGATTAAACACTGCCACCTTCTGGTAAAAATAACACACTACAGGCCTTGAGGAGTGAGTAGTATACTTCACTGGCAGACAATAATAAACATGGATGTATTCAATGTAATAAAGCCAGTGGTTCTCAAACGTTTTCATGTCAAGGACCCCCAAATTAACATGTATTTTGGCTGCGGCGCACCCCATTTTGAAAAGATTTTGTGCCAGGGACCCCCAGAAGAGAAGATTTAAAAACTAAATTCTATATTCCAATTTATTTCATAAATAACCCATCAATACAAGCTCAAAACTTTTAAATGTTGATGCTATATTAACTTATTTAGCCGGGGGAACCCCTGGAACACCTTCAAGGAACCCTGGGGGTTCCCGAATCCCCCACCCCACTTTGAGAACCACTGTAAATAAAGACTATAGGGTCAGTTATTTCAGTGCACGACCATAAGGCTTTATTTGAAGATGTGTGTTTTAGAGATGTCAAGGGTTACAGATCTCTTTCCTCGGTGGTTGAGTTAACTACAGTTCTACAGATTGCAGCAGAGTGTCGTCTGCATACAGAGTCAGGAGTAATCAGCACAAATGGGAGTAAACAATTTCATTTTTTTTGCGGCTACATGTTTGGCTACGTCATTGTTTTTGTTTTTTTAAGCTACAAGGTGATCTTAAAGTGTACCTTAAGAGTACCATTTTAACATGCAAGAGTACTTCACTTATAGACTCGACTAATTGGATTGCACTTATTTTTGATGGCGTTAATTTCTCCAGAGTTTGATTACCGTGTTTCACTGATCTGAAGTTAACCTACTGTTATGGAAAACCATGCAGACATAAGTCAATAAAGTTCAGGACAAGTAACCTTTACCGATATGAAAGCAGGTCCTACATATGGATCAAAATGACACCCTTGGTTCAATTGCTCCACTGAGACCTTCTGAAGTTTTCAGACCCAAATACTTGTCCAGATTAACACAATTTACTAAGTATACAAACAAAGGCAAAAGCAGGAATGTAAAATGCATGTTGTCGTCATGGAATGGAAGGGGTTGACACTAAACGGTTGCCCGACTGCCCCGTGGTAAATAAAACGTTCGGGTTTGCTTTCAGATTGCCCGACGGGCAAGTGCATTCCGTCTTCATTAAATATTACTGGCTATTCATGAAGAACAATGCTAACTTTTTACAACTAGCAGTTGCACTCATTCTGTGTACTATGTACTTTTCGGGCAAGTAGGCATGACCTTTGGGGCAAGTAGAACATGACCTGTACTTGCCCGACGGGCAAGTGCCTCCGAGACCATAGTGTAAACCCCTCATAATACCAAATATCAAGCGATTATGGCAGTATTAATTAATGAAATGTGCATGCCAATGTGATGTAAGAACCACTGTCATGATTGGCCAAACAGACATGGCTTAAAAACATGAGCACTACTGTTTCATTGTTTCTTCACATCATCATAGGAACAAAATGGCACTTGATTTTTTTGAGTTTTTTTCGATTGCACTGCTTTGTATCTGCGCGGTTTATTTGCACATTCCATATGAACATGAAATGTGAAATATCATGGCTAATAGAAAAAATTTGGCACCAAGAGGTAGAAAGGCCACTGCGTTTCGAACTAGTCAGAAGTTAAGTGGCAAGAAAGAGTTATCGGACAAACTGTCCCAAGTCCTTTTTTCACAGTTTCACATCAGCTGTACAATCTTCAAGGTCAAACAAAGAAAACCGCATTACACAGTTTCCACTGCAGCAAAAGTCCTGAAAATGTCTTAAATCTCGGGGGGCCAGAAATGAAAAGGATGAGATCTGATTCGAAGCTTCGTTTCTGTATCCAACAGGTTGATATCGCAAACCAATTAATAAACATAAAGGCACCCAGGCGTTTGGGGTAAAGCAAACTTTAAAACCGAAAGATAAACCACGTTTAAGTCCCTCAAAATATAACATCTTCACTTTCCACTTTGTCTTTAGTTTATTTTCCGAGTTCTGCTGCTGCCAACTGGAATAACAACAAAAATACTACAGCGTTAAAAAAATAAAAATGGAAGCTGAGAACCAGAGGAGGGCTGTGACAGGACAGTCATTCCCTGGATCTCAGCCTTGCTCTGATATGTACACAGGTGGAGGGTCACTACTGTATGGCCAATGCTAGGAATGGACACCGGTGGGGAACATTCTGAACCGATCGCCATTTAACCCATTGATACCTAGAACGCATCTGTGTCACTTTAGATGTCTTTGGCTATTCAAAAATAGCAGATATACAAGCTCATAGCGCGGCACCGAGTGCCGCGCTACGAGCTTGTAGATCTGCTATTTTTGAAAAATCGTGAAAATTATTTTTTTATATTTTTTTCCGAGTTTTTTTTAGGATTTTGAATTTTTTAGACGCGGCCTCAGGTCTTAATGGGTTAAGACGGAATTAGACTTGGCAGCGCATCGCGTCTCGCACCGAAAGATAGCCGATCTACATGAGTATTCTGTTCATTCAAGTGTAATGTGCAAACAATCGTTACTATCTGACCATTTATTCCAGGTCTTAGCCTGGTAAACCATAGCCTGGCATGGCAAACCATCCCGGTCGCGTGAATTCACATTATCATTGTCTTCTGCAGAAACCAAAAAGTGGAAGAGCCAATCAACGTCTGCGCTCAGGGCCCTGTGATTGACAGACACTGAATGGCTCTTCCACTATTTTGTTTTTTTGCAAAACGCCCACCCAGAGCGTCTGGGGCCACAGAGACCAGTCATTGTTGTTTTGTCCTCCTGCGCGAAGCGGGGGGGAAAAAAAGCTGACCACAATCCAGCTCTTGCCGCCCCGCGGCCGTGTGCACGAAACAAGCACAAGCGCGAGAATTTCACAGGGCCGCGCCCGCTTGCCTCTCCGCCCCTCAACTTCTCCACACGTCCCTAATAATATCCCGTCTCTCATTGAGTCTTTGTGTCTCCTACCGGAACCCACTGCTCGTCGTCAAATTATTGGCTTAGGAATGAGACAAAAACAACAAAAAAATATCCATGAATTCAAGTCTCCATGGGGTCAGTGATCGATAGGGAAAAAAAGTTATTTTGGGGGTGAACTATCCCTTTAACTCTTACTTTGAGGAAAATAGATGATATAAAAGCTCACAATGCATTGTGAACTTGTAGATGGGCTCTTTTCGGTGCGAGACACCAGCGTGCCAACTAAATCAGTCGATATACTATACTATCACTTCATCTTCCTCCGCACAGGGTCATCAACAACAGTCAGATATTAAACTGATAAGAACAGATTCTACACTTTGATCTTTAGCCAAAAGACAGAGGAGAGTGGAGGCTCAACGATGTGCCACTCACCGGTGTCCATTCTAACAAGATTGGGCCCCTTGGATGGAGATGGAAAGTAAATACATTGTACAATCTTTTTTTATATACAGTGTGATGGATAGGGCACAGTGTGTGTTAAATGAGGTGCTCTCCATTTTCTTTCTGTCACAGCAGTGAGTGTTGGGCCGGCTCCACTTCTCAGAGGATCCGAGATCTCTTGCTGGCCAGCGACCCATGCTGAAAGAAAGAAGAGACACATTCAATCCGGGAAAGCATCTGTGTCATTTGAGAGTTTAGAGCAGGGGTCTTCAACGTTTTCAGGCCAAGGACCCCCTAGCTGAGAGAGAGATGAAGCAGGGACCCCCTCAATATTGTATAATATTGTGTTTCAGATAACATTTGGCTCCTCTTTTTTTTCCCTTGACACCTATAATAACTCTTTGCCAAAAATAGCCGATCTAGAGCTTGTAGATCTGCTATTTTTGGCTAAAGTTCTCCTCAGAAAAGTGATGCTAGGGTTCAAGTGGTTAATGTAAAAAATAAAAATCATGTCACACAAAGATTTGGCGGACCCCCTTTAGTAACTCTGAGGACCGCCTAGGGGTCCCGGACCCCCTGTTGAAGACCCCTGGTTTAGAGAGAAGAGAGAGATAGTGAGATAAGAGAGAAAAGACAGACAGACAGACAGACAGACAGACAGACAGACAGACAGACAGAACATTGGTTCTCAAAGTGGGGTCACAGCAAGGTTTCCGGCAGACCATTTCTGCCTCGGCGCCCCGCTGAGGCAGAAATTTGTAGCGCCGAGCCCAAAGTTTCTGGTGAAAATGATGCAATGTTGCAATGCACATGCGCATGGCTCAGGAATGTGCATTTGCAAATCTAAATAATGTAGCGCACGTTAGTTAACAAAAGGACTTGGGCTCAAATCTGTCTTCATTTTAGTTCACGAAAAAAGACGAGACGAAATGTTTTATATTGTTTTCTTCTCATCTTTCCTGTGATGCGCAGCGCTCTGTTTATAAACAGCTGCTGCTGACGTGCAGCGGCACACACACACACACACACACACACACAGAGTTGAATGGACAGTTACTGTATGCTGCGCTCACAGCAGCTACAAAAGTTACAAATTCAAATGACTGATATCAGTTGGGGCGACTGAGAACTTTAATCCATATGCAGCCCTGGAAACATCCACATTTTTCAGACCGAGGTGCGAAACAAACAGAGGATGAGTGTGTTAGTTTCTACGGCCTACCTTAGCCTGCTTGTAGAAGTGGGGAGCCAGTTCAACCAACCAGGATGATTCAACCGCAGTCACGTCACGCATGTAGTACTTTGAAGTCTGAACCACTTCATTGAAGATAACCCTGGAGAAGGACAGAATGTGATAGATTTAATTTGATTAATAATCATATCGTCACTGTCAGGTGCAAACCTATCTCTGTACTGCTACTTTTTTATTTTCTTTAATAAAAAGAACAAAAACATTGCTAGAATATACAGTATGTGTATTGTATGAATGAATTTATCGTTCCCCGCTTTCCTAGGGAGAGCGGGGAACATAGGACCTAACCTAAACCTAACCCTAACCCTAACCTTAGTGGGGGAACATAGAACCCGGGGAACATAGGGATGACCCCTTATATACAGTGGTGGAAAGTGACTAAGTACATTTACTTAAGTACTGTACTTAAGTACAATTTTGAGGTGTTTGTACTTCCAATTTCCAATACTTTTACGCCACTACATCTCAGAGGCAAATATTGTACTTTTACTCCAATACAATTATTTGAAAACTTTAGTTACTAGTTACTTTGCAGATATACATTATTGTATTATAAAACATACAGTAACCACTTCAGCCCTATTTTATATACACAACGCGTCGCAACGCGTTGTGAGCTTGTAGATCTGCTATTTTCAAACATTTTAGTACCATTACGTTTGGTACTTTAAGTACATTTTGATGCCAATACTTTTGTACTTTTACTCAAGTAAATTTAGAATTCTGGACTTTTACTTGTAACGGAGTATGTCTATATTGCAGTATTGAAACTTTTACTTAAGTAAAGAATTTGAGTACTTACCACCACGTGTATGAATGAATTTATCAATGATATATATGGACAGACTTAACGTACCATTTTGGAGGCGTCTCCCCAAACAGCACAGAGTTGGGGTGGATGAGAAGCTCACGGTCGTCACGTAGAGTCCTGAGAGGGAGTGGCAGTGGGTTATTATTATCATTGTGATCGCTTAAATCAGACATCAAGCTCATGCCTTAGTTTAAGGGTTCCCAAACTTTTCAGGGCGTGACCCCCCAAAATAATTATAATATTTGAACTGGGGACCCCCCACCCTGACAAGCACTTGGAATTGTATAGGAGTTGAGGCATTTACATTTAGTTTGACTCGGTTCCACAGATAAATGTTGTGAAAATAGTCGCTCAAAAATTAAAAGTCATTAAATTGTAACTTTAGAAATGTTCAGATATACCCTGTACAGTTATACTGTATGTTGGTTTGTTTACTGTTAAGTGAGAAAACAATGTTGCACATTAACGTCTGAAAATAATTTGGGTCCCGACCCCCAGTTTGGGAACCACTGCCACGAGTTAGGAAACAACACAAAAACATAACAAAGTGCCACGACAGATACGCCCGAGTGTGTGTTTGGTGATGACTGACACAACAGGTGTGCCGTCTAGCTCGGACTCAGTCCATGTGTGACTGCTAAATCAGCCATCATCCCATCTGAGAAATAGTTTCATATTGTACGTTTGACATATAAAAATCATTTCTCTTCCTTTCTCCATGGTCGGTCTCTCACCTGTAGGATCCTGAATGGTGAATGCGGGCCGCGTTGGCAAAGAACCCGACAGCAATGCACTTCAGGATCACATCAGGGTCACCTGGACAGCAACACAACGGCAGGAAAAATAAATTCAACGCCTTCAACTCCACATGATACTGTATGATGGTACTGGCACCACATGACACACATGCAGACACATGCAGACACACACACACACACACACACACACACACACACACACACACACACACACACACACACACATACCTTCACTGGTGTTACGCGGCACTTTGAACTTGTTCATGAGCCGACGCAGCTGCTCTCGGACCGTCACGGCTCGCAGGAGACCCTTGTAATTGAGGAAGTGTTCCTGACACCACTGGGAACTCTTCAGGTGCTGAAGACAACAGAGAGAGACATGGGTGCAAGGTTAGCCAATGGAATACAACCACTACAACGACTACTAACCCCCGTTTCCTGCACTATCTGTACCGAGTGGACCTCTGACATAGACCTACTGCACATATAAACGAAGCAGCTACCTTTAAACACACATAGGCTTTTTTGTATACTATTTAAATAGTTTTAAGAAAAATGCTGTTAATTATCCCAAAAGTGACGCAGAAAGTTCCCCTCAGAATAGGCATGCTGGGGTTCAAGTGGTTAAAGAAAAATGTATTGATATTCAGAGGATTAGACAAAACACACTTATTGTGTATTTTACCTAACACCTTGGTGGTTTCATAAAACATTTTAAATATTGACCTCTGCTAACATATAAAATGTCATACTGTATGATGTCATAACATATAGATATGTTATTTTATGCAGCTGATCTGAAATCACACGAAAGGTGTGGCAGCTCATTTTAACTTTTTTAGTTTCTTTACAGATCTTTCATTAGAACTCATTCATATCTCAGAATTAAGTGACAGGATATCAAAATGGTTCAATAAAACTATTTGACATTCATCCAAACTCGTTCAGCGATTCTATAATTTATGAGGATGCTTTGTAGAAATAGATTAGAATATAGTATAGTTTATAATAAAATACATGTTAATCTTCCGTTATGCACTCATTATTATGACACTGCAAAAAGAAAACACTAAATGTTGAACATGTTTGTAATTCACCATTAATGTAACTATCTTTTCAAATACTAAATAATAATTACTCACCAGTGTTACTAAAATATTTCATGCCAACACACCCTGTGGTAAGACAAGACTAGAATCACACATGCAGTCATGAATCATGAAAATCCACTATTGTACACTATAAAACAACCAAGACTTCAGATTTCAACTTTTCGATAGTCAGACTTTAATTATGAATGCAGTCCCATTACACATTACATCAGAAACACTGTGTCTCCCATCTCATTGAGTGACTATAATATAAACAGTTAACAGGGCATTTCAGTGAGCATGTAGACCATAGTACAGTTAAAACAACTCTACAGGATGGCTCTCTATCATTTTAGTTAAGTGTCTTGTTTTCCTGTTCATTTCCATCCTTCTCCTTATCTATCCCTTTAAGTGTATTCATACATTTCACTCCAGTTATTTATTTATTCTTCACATTCTTTTCTACAAGAGGACAGGATATCAGTATGTAAATCAGTCATTTTCATTAGTAGGATCAACGTTTTTAACCACATGTTTGTGTTATTGTTCTGGGTATAATTACATGAAAATAATGAAAAAAAGAAAATACAGAACTGGTACATTAGTCTGATAAATTATACAGTAAAACTATAGATGCTACACAAATCAGAATATACATTAAATTATTATATGTTTCAGTGTTGAACAAGGTGTGTAAAATGAATTTTAAATCTCCAAATAGGTGTAGCCACCAGTTCCAAATACATTCATTCATGGGTCTGGTGCAAATGTGGCCATAAATGAATGACAGTTTGTCCAAACATCAACAAACTAGATGGATATGTTTAATGATGCTATTGAAACCCATAAATGTCCCCTTAAATTGAAGAGTAGGGTGATGGCATTGCTGAAGAAGGCCATGACCTGGCACAGATTTTACCATGAATGATTTTTAGGATATGTCCTTTTGCACACCTACAAACGGACAGGTGCGTCGGAGTATGAATGCTGAATATGGAAGAGAGAGGGAGTCCCGCACACCGTCTTCACTTATAAAGAGGTTTTTATTTAGGATGCAACGTTTCGGCCGCTTGGACCTTCATCAGGCATAAAAGTAAATGATTGAAATGTCTGATTGTCATAAAATCTGTTAATTATCTTTAACTCTTAAACTGACAGGGTTTTTCAAAAACTTTTGTCAGAAACTGTCAAAGGACAAATTTCCGCTTTGCAGTTATATTTATCATTTTGATAATTTAACTCTGAACATAAAATATTATAATAATAATCATTGATAACAAACAATCATTACCATTATTAATTATAAACATTACATAAGTTTTAGCATTACTATTATTATTGATAATAAACAGGTGATAATAGGATTTATAATTATTGGTTATGGTTATTAACTAAAAACTGTAGATATTATTCATAACAACATAATCATCCCATCATATGAACATGTTGATGACATCACAGATCAGAGACTAGTGTTACTTTAGACACTTGATTGTCATCCATAGACACAACACATCATATGGTCTCTGTCGGGTGGAAACCTCATACAGTATGTTCCAAAACTGTTACTTTTCAGGATTTAAATAAGCATCATTTTTATGCTTTTGTGTGACGCTGTAGAATGATGAAGTACAAGTAGGGCGTTCATTTACGAAGAAAATGTGTTTAATATGGAGATAAGAGGTTTCTGCCCGACAGCGACGAAATAGACACTATACTACTAGTAATGTTCCTTTACTTGTTCCCCTTTAAAGTACTTCTTACCACCCATCATCATCATGTCTAACTATCCAGAGTTACACTGACCTTCCCTGGTAATATCTTCAGCGGGACAGTATGACCAGTGTGAATGTATGGAAAGAGTGTGTCAGTGAAAGTGTGTGTGAAGGTGTGTAGGTGTGTGTTAGTATCAGGATCAGAGAAGGACAGCTTTCCTTCATTCCAGTCCAGCTGGACTCTGATCCTCTGAGGTTTCTGCTTCAATGAGAGAACAGTGGTTGACCCTGTTGAAGAGTCTGTTGTGTATTTACCTTTATCTAACTGTATTCTCCATAATTGACCCCCTCCTTTCCCCTTCCTCTGAAAGGACTCTGCTAACACACCTACATTCCAGTGTGTATTGTCTCCAACCTCAACATCCCAGCTCTGAGTCCCTGAGTTAAAGCCCTCAGAACCCAGGACAAAGCCATAGCGGTCAAACCTCTCTGGGTTGTCAGGAAGCTGCTGTTTCTCTCCACGTCTCACACTGGTCAGATCATCAGACACAATGTATACTGGATAGGCAGTGTTGGGATCCAGAATGACAGGAGTGTAGGAGACAATGTCCTTCATCTTGTCCCAGACTCTGAAGGTCAGGTTGCTCAGGTGTTTGGTCACGTCTATCAGTGCTCCTGAGACCGGCTGTGGGTCCTGCAGTGTGAACTGGACCCTTTGCATTGTGATCTTGTAGTTCTGCAGGAATGAGATGTGTTCAGCTCTCAGCTCCTCCTCTATGGCTCTGATTGTGTTTGAAAGGGTTGAGATGTCTCTGTTTAGACCCTCAATCTTCTCCTTCATCATCTGACTCTTCTTCGACTCTTCCTCCCTCAGTGCAGTGATGCTGGCCTCCTCTTCCTGTTGTAGAAACTGATGCATCTTCTTAAACTGTTCCTTCATCTGCCTGTCTGTGTGCCGAGTCTGGACCTTAATGTGTTCTGCTGTTTGATCATAGTTTGTTTTACATTTATTAAATACTTTCAGTTTCTCCTGTAAAGGCTTCAGTGATTTCTGGACTTCCTCCTTGTAATCAAGTGCAGCTTCATTGATGGGTCTGAATCTGTGGTCGGTGTGTTTTTTAGAATCTCGACACACAACACACACTGACTGTTGACATTTCAGACAGAACAGTTTGAGTTTCTCAGCATGCAGACTGCAGAGAACCTCAGACCCTGTTGAAGCTCTCTGATGTCTCTCCTGTATGAAGGCCTCACACACGTTCTTCAGAGCCAGGTTTCTGGGTGGATCCACTGAATGTCTCTCTTTACAAACTGGACATTCCTTTATTACCTTCTCTCTCCACCATCTCTGCAGACAGGCTTTACAGAAGCTGTGGCTGCATGACAGGATAACAGGATCTTTAAAGATGTCACGACACACAGGACAGGAATAATCCTCTTCAGGGCGAGACAACGTGGAAGCCATTTGGTCTCCGAGTGAAGCTACAGACACACTGTTCAAGCCAGGAAATCAGCCAGTCAGTGGTGGTAACACTCCCTCCTCTAGAATGTTCCCTGAAGTTTACTTTCACTTTGAATCCTGGTTCTTGTTAAAGTCCATTCAGCTGACTGAGTCAGCAGCAGGTTCAAGTGGTCTGGGTCAGTATTCTCTCCTGTAGCTGTAGAAAGACAGTCTGTCCTCCTCACTGGAAGTTGTGTTTGATCTGAAGGTGATTCTTATTATCGGTCTCTCCGTGTGTGTGAGGATGATAGTACTGCAGTGTGAGGAGTAAGGTTAGCAACCTCTCTGTTTCCTGTTTCATGTCTGGCATCACTGGCAATGGGCAGAGCCTTGACAACGCACATTTGCAATGCAAAGTTCAGTTATAATCACCTTTTCACCCACTGAGGGCGGATGGCAGAAATGCATTTGCATTTGAGATTATGGCAGTGATTGATTGATTGATGTACTTTTATTTAGTAAGACATGAGAATCACAGTACATGGAAGTACAAATTCACAATACAAGGTCTACTAAACTGGGAGACTCAGTTAAGCACGTAGCTTTTTTAAGATGAGAACCCCATGCACACAAATCATTATGACATATAGGAGACAGACAGATATACACACTACTATACAGAATGTCATACAATCAGCTTTCAGGTTACTGGTATGAAGAGAGAAAAAAATATATACAAAAGAAGAAAATGAAAGAGGGGGGGGGGGGGTAGGGGGGGTAGGTTAAGACTTAGACAGGGGCCATTTTCGAATTGCAGCCTCCTGAAGGTGTATCTTTAGGGCAGTTTTGAAAGTGAGTAGGGTTTTACACTCCTTTACTCCTTTTGGTAGGGTGATGTAGTGTTGGCGGACATGGTGATATTAATGGTAAACAAACGGCCCTCTAACAAAGATTTCCGTACCGGAAACCATAGAGGAAGTTAAATATAAGCGAGTTCATGCTGAAACACAAGAAGTGATCTCATACATGGAGATTCTGACCTCTGTCCCACTAGCTAATAATTGAATCAAGTTTCATCATGTGACTTCAAATTACAGCACCAAACCTGGGGGGATTATATCTCCACCCTGGCCTTGGAACGCCTTAGGATCCCCCAGGAGGGAAGTGGCTAATGTTGCTCTGGAAAGGGAAGCTCTCTGCTGGAACTGTTACCCCCGTGACCCGATTCCGGATAAGCAGTTGAAGATGGATGGATGGATGTCTACGGGGAATGTCCAAGTCCAGCCTTAAACTTACTGTACCTGTGTGCAGTTATTGCACAACCAACCAAGTATTAAGGCATTAGTCCACATACCTTGATGAATGCTTCATACACGTTCAGCATGGTGAGATGATCTCCCTCAGCCACAGCAAACTTCCTGTGTTCTCTAGCCTGCAGAGTCAAACATCAGACAGATGTGATTTATGTTTTATGAAGTACTTCTCTGTGACAATGTACATACTGTAACAGTGAGTCTCAACTTTTTTTTTTTTCATTTCAAGGACCCCCCAGTTTGAATGATATGCATTAGGCCAAGGACCCCCACTTAATACAATGTGTTCTCTTTGGGACCAAAGGATTTTATCCCATTTCCAGCAATCCCATTTATAGCAATTATACAGTGCAATAATGAGGCTCTTACACCAGTGTGCTATCAATGCCCCAAGACAGAGTCGAGCGAAGGTGTCACGTGACAAAAAGGAACAGATCTACAAGCTAATAACGTATCACGGTGCAACGTGTTGTCAGCTTGTAGATCCATGTGTTAATTGTTTTGAGACAAATTAATTTAAGTCGACTCCAATTAATAGTAATTAATATTTACCATTTGAGTACATACCTGCACTCCTCCATCCGTACTCAAATGTTTTATGTTTATAATGTAACAGTGAAACAGCCTTGAGCCCATATTTATAACATAATGCAATGTGTTTTATCAGTGACCTATGGAGCGGTGCATATCAGTTAAGATAAGATACTGTATAAATGTATAGGCTCATTTAAAAGTTATTGACGTGGATTGTTTTATGTCAGAAATCTTTTCATTGTAACCAGTGGTGGACAGTAACGGATTAAATGTACTTGAGTACTGTACTTAAGTACAGATTCTGAGGATATGTACTTTACTTGAGTATTTTTTTTTTACATTTCCAAGATTTTTTTATGTTTATTTTTTTTACATTTCTAGAAAGGCTGGAAAGTACTGAGTACTTTTAGGTTGGCAGTTTATTTTTTCTTCCCTAAAATGCAATTGGCCACACCCACACTTCTGCTTCTGCTTCTGCTCTCACATTAGCCGTGTTTCTGGCTTCCCCCTCCGCTCGCCTATTTATTGAGACATTTAGATCGTGTCAAGGGTCATGTCTCACACAGGTGAGATTGTGTTACTATAGGAAATCAAAGGTTGTATGGAGACCAAGCAAGTCGACTTGTCTCTGTGCCATCTTGTTTTGACAGGGTGAAGTTCGCCGCTGTGCATGTCGGCGTCATCTTGTTTTGGTGAAGTTAACGGTTGTGCGTGTGGGTACATATGAAAATGCAGACAACAGCTTCCTCTTTGTGACCACAAAGAGGAAGGCTTTAAAGTACTGAGTACTTTTGCAAAATTTCACGGAAATTGCATGCTGTGTTCATGATTTGAGGCATTTTTGTTGAAAACAAAGCACTCCTGCAAACTTTGGAAGCCATTTTTAGCCAATCAGGATGGAATATGAAAAATCTGAAAGACCTGTTTCGTTTAATGACTATAGAGATACTGATTTGCGAGATTTTTGGACAAAATCTGTAGTAGTACTGTCAAAAAATATGTTTAGCACAAATCGGCCTCCTGGTGGCGCTATAAAAGGCCCATGTGAAAAATTTGGGGCAGAAGTTTTGAAGAAGAATTGGCATCCAGGGAGTGTGTGTGCACAGTTTCGCTGCGATGAAGCCAACGGTGGCGGAGATTAGTTGGTCACAGACGGACACACACACACACACACACACACACACACACACACACACACACGGACGGAGGGTAAAACATACTCTCTCACCATGCCTTTCGGCCTGGCGGAGACAATAATGACATGAGATCTACTTAAAGGGGTAGTTCACCCCCAAAATAACTTTTTTTCTATTGATTACTGACCATCTGGAGCCTTGAATTCATAGATATTTTTTTGTTTTTGTCACATTCCTAAGCCAATAATTTGATTATAATAAATGTGTCCCCATTGATTCCGGTAGGAGACACAAATGCATTTGTGTCTCCTACCGGAATCAATGGGGCTAAATTTATTATAATCAAATAATAAAGGAAGGAATGCGACAAAAACAAAAAAATATCCATGAATTCAAGGCTCCATGGGGTGAGTAATCAATAGAAAAAAGTTATTTGGGGGGTGAACTACCCCTTTAAAGAGGCACTATGAAACCTTTTTTAATGGATAAAATGTAATGTTGTCCAATCTGTATGGTAGAGTATGTTAATACAATATAACTTATACAATATAACTTATACAATTGGGGCGGCTATATTTTGTCTCCCTGCTCATCTATTGAGACATTTAGATTGTGTCAAAGGTCATGTCTCACACAGGTGAGATGTATTACTATAGGAAATCAAAGGTTGTATCAAGAGACCAAGCAAGTCGACTTGTCTCTGTGCCATCTTGTTTTGACAGGGTGAAGTTCGCCACTGTGCATGTCGACGTCATCTTGTTTTGGTTAAGTTAACGGTTGTGCGTGTGGGTACATATGAAAATGCAGACAATAGCTTCCTCTTTGTGACCACGTCCTCTTTACTTATGAGCTGGTGAAAAAATATGTGTAATCACTGTAATCAAAATCAAAACGCCCTTCATGACAGTTACTCTTTTTTTATTTTATTTTTTAGAACAGACGGTCTCAGTTTAAAGTGAGCTCCATGTCCTAATCGTTGAAGCTGAATATTATTGTATCTTGACAAAAATGTCACAGTTGATGGCCCTGGATCTGAGAATTTGTACCAAATAGATTTTCTTTATCAGATTATCACCAAAGTACATTAAGAACTTGAATATAATTAATGTGATCTGAGTGCAGCTTTGTCAGCGATGCTTTGTCACTCATGTGTGACTCCTGTTATTTCCTCATTAGAAAATAATAATCTTTTGAGGCAGTGGGGTTCACACTGGTCCCGAGGAAGACTAAGCTGACCGCGCTTTTGTGGTGGCGGCCCCAGAGCTGTGGAACAATCTCCCCCCACATCAGTTCTGCCAAGTCCATCAAGATTTTTAAGTCCTTACTAAAAACTCACCTTTTCTCTCTGGTTTTAACAACATCCACTCCTAAAAAAATCCTATTTTAGCTCCTATCTAACGTTTCCTACCTTCTGTGTACATAGGTGTAAATACAATCTCGCTCTGTGTCTGTGTCTCCTATATGCATACATGTTATGTATTTTATACATGTTATGTGTTTTTGTTCTTTGATTTGATGTATTGCTTTGCTTTTACATGTGCAGCACGTAAGTATGGGTATTTAACACAGAGGACATAATTGCCACTGCCAACGGGACAGTGCTTGAGGTAGTCGAGGACTTCAAAAGACTTTTACTTAAGTATTTTTAAAAGCATGTACTTTTGAATACTTAAGTATATTTAAAAGCAATTACTTTTTTGCTCTTACTTGAGTAACATTTTGACTGAGCTACTTTTACTTGTAGTGGAGTAAATTTGACCAGGAGTATCTGTACTCTTACTCAAGTACTGGGGTTGAGTACTTTGTCCACCTCTGATTGTAACCTCGTACAGAGTACACCAGAGTGATACAGTATACTACAGCTGTAAAAAAAAAAGAAGAAAAAAATAACTGAACATTCTTGTTGTGAAAGCAAGGACCTTATTTTAAAGTAGTCTGGCATGTCTACCAAATTCATGCAGTTTTAACATAATTCAGCACTAAGTTTCAATGTGTGGCCCTTCACTCACTTTATCAAAGTCAGTATGGCAGTATTATCTGGAAATAAATGCTGCCCACCCCTGTACATCGTAAAATCCTGAGTGTTTATTTAATTCCATTTGTACACTCTAAGGAGTCACAGACTCGTAAGAGTCCCTTTTGGACCCCTGGTGGTCTCCCAGACCTGATGATGAGAAACGATGGTACAACGTAAGCCTCAGTTTCAACTCACAGCAGCTTTCTTCTGATTGGGCGGCAAGACGAAGATGTTCTGAATCTGCATCATGGCGGCGATGGTGACAATCTCTTTGGAGCAGCCGAAGGTCCCAGACTCCAGGAGCATCTTGGCAAACATGGGGCTGAGAGGGAACTCTGCCATCCGCACGCCCATGGGGTCAGTCAGCCGGCCATACTGGTCCAGGCCTGCCAGTACACACACACACACACACACACACACACACACACACACACACACACACACACACACACACACACACACACACACACACACACACACACACACACACACACACACACACACACACACACACACACACGGATAAAAGCAAAAATTCAATCAGATTCAACCAATCAAAAAACCCTAGAGCGTACAATGTAAGTCAATGAGAAGACACCAATGAGAAGTCAATGAGAAGATTGTAAATCTCTAATCAGCAAAGCAACTATAATTGAAGATATTAGATATATAATTGAAGATATTATATTTGGAATTACACCATGTCCAGATAACTACAACAACCTAAACCTCTACCGAAGTGTAAGGTTTGCTTTAAGGAGTCATTTCTTACCTCCTAGAGCGTAGAGCAGCTCCAGAGCCTGGACCATGGTCTGGGCTGGGGGAGGCTGTTCAGTGACAACACAGGAGGTTATGTCAAGTCCAGCAATATAATTACAAAGTTTAACATTTAAAAACATAATGCCACATGCCTCTACATCCACTTTATTTGAACCATATAACCCATGGGGTGGGCAACTTTGATGATGGAGGACCACTATATTTCCACACTCGCACTTCCACATTGCATATACTGTTGGGCAGACACCTCTTCTCCGTATTTTTCGTAAATTAATGCCATACTTCGCCATTCTATGTTACACAAAAGTAGCAAAAATAGCCGATCTACAAGCTCAAAACGCGTCGCACCGCAACGCATTTTGAGCTTGTAGATCTGCTATTTTTTTTATTGGAAATCAGATTTTCTTTTGCTATTTTTTAATTGGAATCCTGAAAAGTAACATTTTTATTTAATTTCAAATGCATTTAGTTATACTCATGTTAACTTTTTGAACTTAAATACAAATACATTAGACATAAAAAAAGACAATAGAATTTTAATACTAGTCATTATGCTACTAATATAGACTGCTCCCAGTAGTTACCACACAACTTAGCCAAGCCCTGCCACTCATATGCTGAGTTGGCGTGCCCGGGATTGAACCTAGAACCTTGTGGTCCAAAGCTGAGTTTTCTGCCGACTAAGCTATGTGACATGTTGTGAGCTTGTAAATCGGCTATTTTCAGCGAATATATAGGGTTTAAGTGGTTATTAAGGAAACATTTTCTCAGTGATTTCAGGAGCACCACTATACAGGTATAGCTAACAGACTGTGTCAATTTCACAGATTTAATTCCAGCAGAATCGCAGTACGTTGTCGATGCCCAGGGCCTTGAGCTGCAGGATGACGGGGGCCAGGTTGGTGCGCTGCATCTCTGGCACTGTGGTGGCGGGCAGTTTCTCTAAGTCTTCCTCTGATGACAGGTATAGGCAGAGAGAGAGAAGTTCAATTACATTTTATTATTGTGCCAAATCAGCCCAGTGGCCTTGTGGCAGAGTCCTGCAACGGGCCGGGTACCCATGGATACCCGATGGGCACCCGCGTTTAAGGGGTGACAACGGGTGAAAAATATACTTTTATAAGGTGACGGGGAAGGAGACGGGCGGTACTGAACCAAACGCGGGTGGGTAACATTTTATTGTGAAATTGTTTCCGCCCAAACACAATAGGGTCTGGCTGCAGACTGAAGCGCAAAATGAGCACGTGACCGGGGGGCGGGACCTCCACTGATGGAAACCTCCTTTCGTGGACCTCGTCCAGAGAACGGAAACGGAAATGTATTAAAGGGGTGTTTCTTTTCTTTTTCGGAAACGGAAATGTATTAAAGGGGTGTTTCTTTTCTTTTTCGGAAACGGAAATGTATTAAAGGGGTGTTTCTTTTCTTTTTCGGAAACGGAAATGTATTAAAGGGGTGTTTCTTTTCTTTTGGGCTCCTGGGCTCTCCAGAGCGTTTTTCGGGTTTTTGGGTGCAGTTACCCCGGGCGGCATCCATGGGACCCGGGGGGGGCACCGACGCGTGCGCAGCCCCGGCCCGGATCCAACGAGCCCTCCCCCGGCCCCGGGCGACCCACGGCCCGGTCGGTACCGGCCGTTTTGGCCCGAAAAAGAGCAGATCGACAAGCCTAAAAAAGTTGCGATTTTCGGCTGGGGGTCCTCCAGGGGGTCCCCGGGGACCTCTGGAGCCCATGCAGACACTTAGAAACATTTTCGATTTTTTTTTTTGAGAACCATGATTATGGGGGTCTTTGCCGCCCCATCGCTACCCCAGGAAGGTGCCTCTTCCTGGGCATGGTCCCTACCTACCCGATGGTACAAGTGGCCACTCTCCCCCCATGCGAAATTTCAAGCAGGGGAGAGGCCTCGAGCCCAGAGCTTCCTGGGAGCTCTGGACTTAGAAACATTTCCACCTTGTGGACGCCGGCGGTATTGCGCCGGCGGTATTGCGCCCCGCGGCTTGTGGATCTGCTCTTTTTCGACCGCAGGACTTTGTCCTTTTTCCAGACCCACGGCCGGGGACCCCCAGGGACCCCCGGGGAGGCCTCGACCCGGCCCAGGGAGCCCCGAAGCTGGGTACTCGCTCCAGTCCGGGGACCCCCGGGGGTCCCCGGCTCCAGAGGCTCGACCCTGGCCACTTGGTCGGTCGGCTCGGGCCTCTCCGGCCAGGGACCCCCAGGGACCCCCGGGGAGGCTTCGATCCGGCCCAGGGAGCCTCGAAGCTGGGTACTCGCTCCAGTCCGGGGGACCCACGCCTCCGGGGGACACCCGGGCCCGGCTCTCCAGGTGGTCCCGTGGACCCACTCTTAAGCACCCCGCGGGCGTTAAGTGAAGTGGCAGGCCGCGGCCAAAGCACCGCGTGGACCTGGTGGTACAAAACTTGGCTCCCACGTTTTGGAAAAATCTGTTATATTAAATTACATTTTATTCACAAATAAATAATTGTTTGTTTATTTGGCAAATTGGGGCCACTGTACTTATTCTTTTCGTTTTAGGTTTTCTACATAAATGTAATTGCAAAGTTGCAATGTTACACCGCTCTGTTTACACATTTCTTCATTCAATTTTAATTGCATATACATTTCTTTTTCATTTTTTTTGTCCAAGTCTCCTTCTTCTTTGTTTGGAGAAGCAGAAGAACTCAACGGTACTGCCCCCAGTGGTTAAAACACAATTATGCAGGACCTCTTCTGCTGGAACGTGACGTCACCACCTCGTCCGTGTTGAGCTCGTCTCGTGGAATAGGTCTGCAGCCAGACGCTTCTCCCCAAACAACGTCACTTGTGTAACTTAACACAGCACGCTGGCATAGAGCACGCCGGTCAGTTGTCTTAACTCACAAAAAACACATTGAACATCCTGTTCAACCTTCAAATTAAAATCATCTGACAATGTAAACAATGACACGTGCGTACTGCGTGTATGCGCGTTCTCCCGCGTGGCTATATGGAAAGCTCGCTCCTCCGTTCTTCACTTGACGTGCAGATTTCTGAACGAATCTGACCAATGAATGTACCGCTATTGTTGAAGGCTGCTATCTTGTGTTGAAAGCATTTTAAAACACGTTTAAAAAAACACAACTGAAGGCTATTCACTGCATGTAATCACGGGTAAAGGGGCGGACAACGGGTCCATTATTTGACGGGCAGGGCGGGTCTGTTTTTTTATTTTGATATAGTCACGGGTGACGGGTCGGTCTACAGATCTGATTATTGATGGGGGCGGGGTGGGTGCGGGTTGTCAAACATTGGACCCGTGCAGGACTCTGCCTTGTGGTTAGAGTGTCCACCCTGAGGACTGGGAGGTCGGGGTTCGATCCCCGGCCGGGTCATACCAAAGACTCTAACCAATGCCTCCTTCTCTACCCAATGCCCACCTGCCTGGCACTCTGCATCAAGGGTTGGATTGGGAGCAAGTCCCTGTGACATACTAGCGTCATTCATGTACAGGGGGTGTACTTGTAAGTACATTTTGATACCAATATCAACATATTATACTAAAATATTGTACTTTTACTCAAGTACATTTTGAATTCCAGACTTGTACTTTTAACCGAGTATTTCTACATTGCAGTATTGATACTTTTACTTAGGTAAAACATTTGAGTACTTTTTCCACCACCGTAAAATACGTAGTTTGCTCGTGAGTTGGCCTGCAAGCAACTTTTAAATGTTTACTTCCGACTTAGCCATGGTTCACATGACGCTTGTAGGTATGACAGTCATGTTTCAGGGCTACTTCCGACTAAAGTTGGACTAGGCCTAATGTGTTTTTTTGTGTGTTAATTTGCTCACCTGGGTCTGTGACATTAGACATGCTAAATCCTTGGGACATAAATATGTCTCTTTTGGTGCTGGAGATAAAAAAAAGTTTGGGAGCCACTGCCTATGGGGTTTGAAACGTGACACTAGGCTAACTGTAGACAACCTACGCATTGTGCAGTTCCCCACCCCACCGGCACACGCACTGTCGAACGCACACGCACGTCAGAGCTTCTCCAAACCGAGTTTTGAGCGGCATAGGCCCGCGGCAAAAATATCATAAATAAATAATTGTCATAAAATCAAGACATTATAATACATATAATATATATATAATATATTTTTATTTACTCCACAGTGCCCTCTACAGATTTGGTTAATGGTAAGTTCAAATCCTCCAGATCTGTAGAGGGCACTGTGGAGTAAATAAAAATAATTTCCGTCTCGCTGACATATTTTATTTTATTTTTTTATTTTCTGCCCAAAAAGTGTATTTTACAGAGTAGGTGGGGTGCTGAGAGGCTTCCCACCTCCGAGAATAGACATTCAACAACACAAAACAACCTTTGTTTCGGTCAGTAGTGAAATGGTTTTGTTTATTTTCACTACTGTTGGAGCCCTCGCAGGGCAGTGGAATTCCTTGTACAAGCGCAGAGCCCAGGGTCTGGCAGGGCGTAAGAGAGAACTCACTAACCAGGGCTAGTCTGGACCAGACCTGTTCAGTAAAAAACATTAAGTATAGAATCAAATAAAAAACCAAAATCACTGACTTCATGATTAAGATTAATGGAAATATAACTTAAAGAACAAACAACAAAAAAACAAAAAACAAATCTTAAACTGACCTCTTGGTGGCGCTGAAGTGAAAGCCGCTGGTCCTCCTGGAGTCCTGATGGTCTCAAGGTTGCATCATCCACACAGCTGGAGATGATCTTTTTTTCTGAGAAAATCAGAATCTGAGAAGGAAGTTCTCTGGTCCTATCCAGTGGTGGAAAAAGTACTCACATTTGTTACTTAAGTAAAAGTATCAATACCGCAATGTAGATATACACCCTGTTACAAGTAGATCGGTTCCGTATTCAAAATGCACTCGAGTAAAAGTACAAAAGTATCGGCATCAAAATATGCTTAAAGTACCAAATGTAAGATTAATCATTGTGCAAAATGTCCCATTTCACAAGTTCAATATGTATACAAATATTTTGAAAATAGCAGATCTACAAGCTCACTCACAACACATGTGATTTGCCTCTGAGATGTAGTGGAGTAGAAGTAAAAGTATTAAAAATTGGAAATACTCCAGTAAAGTAAAAATACCTACAAAATTCTGCTTAAGTACAGTACTTGAGTACATGTACTTAGTTACTTTCCATCACTGGTCCTATCAGACAGTATAGTAGCCTACTGTACTACTAGAAGGCCTACTGTCCCTATGGCAGTGGTTCTCAAACTTTTTAAAGCCAGGCAAGGACCCCAAAAAAAATTATGTATTTGGCCTCGGACCCCCATCTGAAAAGGTTTTGTGCCAGGGACCCCCAGAAAAGATTTATGTAAAAAAAAAAGAAAATCTAAATTATTCAAAATCTTCCAAACACTTTCAAGATTTAATGTAAAATGTTCAAAAATAGCAGATGTACAAGCTTGTAGATCTGCTATTTTTTAATAGCCAATGAATAAAGTGATTAAAATGATTGAGATTCTATATTAACTACGTTTGCTGGGGACCACTGTTGGTCCCTCCACTGGAGGAAATAGTCCTTTCTTGTTTACCACAGTATTAGTGTCTATTTCATTTTTTATTTGAACATAATGATCGCATTATATTTTAATTAGTGTGTAGTAAGTAGACGATGTCCATGTTTCAACCACACAATGGTTTAAAAGAACTATTTCTCTTAAACTCAAAAGGATGATGTGTTGGAACTCTTAAGTTCCAAGTTCCAATTTGAGTTAAAGGGTTAGGTATAATATAGCCTATTATTACAAGCTAGATTTATATGTACATGTACACATAGGCCATTGCATTAAATAAATCCTAAAATAAATCTAGAGACACACACACACACACACACACACACACACACACACACACACACACACACACACACACACACACACACACACACACACACACACACACACACACACACACACACACACTGTTATGTATCATTGAAGTGGACAGCTGCACTGGTAAGTGGATCCTCAGCCAGCTTGAGTTAGCTACAAGCAGGTTCGTTGGCAGGTGTCTAAATCACTACACCCCCTCCATTAACATTTCACATTCATTTTAATTACATGGGACATATAAACCTACTTTTGTCAACGACACAACAACCCTACTCCTACCATAATCATCATTACATAAACTGATAGCTACTATTACTCTGAGCATATAGTATCATATGCCTATACACGTGGTGTGTGTGTGTGTGTGTGTGTGTGTGTGTGTGTGTGTGTGTGTGTGTGTGTGTGTGTGTGTGTGTGTGTGTGTGTGTGTGTGTGTGTGTGTGTGTGTGTGTGCGTGCGTGCGTGCGTGCGTGTGTGTGTGTTGGACCCAACATCATAGACCAGGGGTCCTCAACATTTTTCAGGCCAAGGACCACTTAGCTGAGAGAGATGAAGTACAATTGAGTTGCGGGAACTGTCGGATTAAACTTTTTCATAGATTTCATACTCAGCTTCATAGACTATCATCAGTGTTGTGTAAATGCATGTTTTGTTATGTTTATTTTAGACATTTAACCACTTAAACATTCAATGCTTAGTAAACTTGACCTTTGGCTCTGTACTTGGTCTGCTCTTTTTTCCCTCTACACCTAACCTCTTTGCCAAAAATAGCTCACATGTGAGCTTGTAGATCGGCTATTTTTGGCTAAAGTTCTCCTCAGAATAGGGATGCTATAGGGTTCAAGTGGTTAATGTAAAATAAAATATATCCTATCACACAAAGATTTGGCAGGCCCCATGTAGTAACTCTGAGGACCCCCCTAGGGGTCCTAAATCCCCTGTTGAAGACCCCTGGCATAGACAGAAGTACAGACATTTCTAATGATAGGGCTTTAGCAGTGAAAATACAAAGTATAAAACTCCTCCAAGTAGTCATCATAATACAGAGGAGTAAATTCCCATTTATGATTAAACACTGCCACCTTCTGGTAAAAATAACACACTACAGGCCTTGAGGAGTGAGTAGTATACTTCACTGGCAGACAATAATAAACATGGATGTATTCAATGTAATAAAGCCAGTGGTTCTCAAACGTTTTCATGTCAAGGACCCCCAAATTAACATGTATTTTGGCTGCGGCGCACCCCATTTTGAAAAGATTTTGTGCCAGGGACCCCCAGAAGAGGAGATTTAAAAACTAAATTCTATATTCCAATTTATTTCATAAATAACCCATCAATACAAGCTCAAAACTTTTAAATGTTGATGCTATATTAACTTATTTAGCCGGGGGAACCCCTGGAACACCTTCAAGGAACCCTGGGGGTTCCCGAATCCCCCACCCCACTTTGAGAACCACTGTAAATAAAGACTATAGGGTCAGTTATTTCAGTGCACGACCATAAGGCTTTATTTGAAGATGTGTGTTTTAGAGATGTCAAGGATTACAGATCTCTTTCCTCGGCGGTTGAGTTAACTACAGTTCTACAGATTGCAGCAGAGTGTCGTCTGCATACAGAGTCAGGAGTAATCAGCACAAATGGGAGTAAACAATTTAATTTTTTTTGCGGCTACATGTTTGGCTACGTCATTGTTTTTGTTTTTTTAAGCTACAAGGTGATCTTAAAGTGTACCTTAAGAGTACCATTTTAACATGCAAGAGTACTTCACTTATAGACTCTACTAATTGGATTGCACTTATTTTTGATGGCGTTAATTTCTCCAGAGTTTGATTACCGTGTTTCACTGATCTGAAGTTAACCTACTGTTATGGAAAACCATGCAGACATAAGTCAATAAAGTTCAGGACAAGTAACCTTTACCGATATGAAAGCAGGTCCTACATATGGATCAAAATGACACCCTTGGTTCAATTGCTCCACTGAGACCTTCTGAAGTTTTCAGACCCAAATACTTGTCCAGATTAACACAATTTACTAAGTATACAAACAAAGGCAAAAGCAGGAATGTAAAATGCATGTTGTCGTCATGGAATGGAAGGGGTTGACACTAAACGGTTGCCCGACTGCCCCGTGGTAAATAAAACGTTCGGGTTTGCTTTCAGATTGCCCGACGGGCAAGTGCATTCCGTCTTCATTAAATATTACTGGCTATTCATGAAGAACAATGCTAACTTTTTACAACTAGCAGTTGCGCTCATTCTGGTATTTCAAAGTGACTGTCACCAGTCGGCAGTTATCGATTGGATTTAACATTTATTAGTTCTACAAGCTATCATTTCATAATGGACAATGTACTTTTCGGGCAAGTAGGCATGACCTTTGGGGCAAGTAGAACATGACCTGTACTTGCCCGACGGGCAAGTGCCTCCGAGACCATAGTGTAAACCCCTCATAATACCAAATATCAAGCGATTATGGCAGTATTAATTAATGAAATGTGCATGCCAATGTGATGTAAGAACCACTGTCATGATTGGCCAAACAGACATGGCTTAAAAACATGAGCACTACTGTTTCATTGTTGCTTCACATCATCATAGGAACAAAATGGCACTTGATTTTTTTGAGTTTTTTCGATTGCACTGCTTTGTATCTGCGCGGTTTATTTGCACATTCCATATGAACATGAAATGTGAAATATCATGGCTAATAGAAAAAAATTGGCACCAAGAGGTAGAAAGGCCACTGCGTTTCGAACTAGTCAGAAGTTAAGTGGCAAGAAAGAGTTATCGGACAAACTGTCCCAAGTCCTTTTTTCACAGTTTCACATCAGCTGTACAATCTTCAAGGTCAAACAAAGAAAACCGCATTACACAGTTTCCACTGCAGCAAAAGTCCTGAAAATGTCTTAAATCTCGGGGGGCCAGAAATGAAAAGGATGAGATCTGATTCGAAGCTTCGTTTCTGTATCCAACAGGTTGATATCGCAAACCAATTAATAAACATAAAGGCACCCAGGCATTTGGGGTAAAGCAAACTTTAAAACCGAAAGATAAACCACGTTAAGTCCCTCAAAATATAACATCTTCACTTTCCACTTTGTCTTTAGTTTATTTTCCGAGTTCTGCTGCTGCCAACTGGAATAACAACAAAAATACTACAGCGTTAAAAAAATAAAAATGGAAGCTGAGAACCAGAGGAGGGCTGTGACAGGACAGTCATTCCCTGGATCTCAGCCTTGCTCTGATATGTACACAGGTGGAGGGCCACTACTGTATGGCCAATGCTAGGAATGGACACCGGTGGGGAACATTCTGAACCGATCGCCATTTAAGCCCGATTTAGACTGGGCAGCGCATCGCGTCTCTACACCGAAAGATAGCCGATCTACATGAGTATTCTGTTCATTCAAGTGTAATGTGCAAACAATCGTTACTATCTGACCATTTATTCCAGGTCTTAGCCTGGTAAACCATAGCCTGGCATGGCAAACCATCCCGGTCGCGTGAATTCACATTATCATTGTCTTCTGCAGAAACCAAAAAGTGGAAGAGCCAATCAACGTCTGCGCTCAGGGCCCTGTGATTGACAGACACTGAATGGCTCTTCCACTATTTTGGTTTTTTGCAAAACGCCCACCCAGAGCATCTGGGGCCACAGACCAGTCATTGTTGTTTTGTCCTCTGCGGGGAAAAAAAGCTGACCACAATCCAGCTCTTGCCGCCCCGCGGCCGTGTGCACAAGCGCGAGAATTTCACAGGGCCGCGCCCGCTTGCCTCTCCGCCCCTCAACTTCTCCACACGTCCCAAATAAATCACCCGTCTCTCATTGAGTCTTTGTGTCTCCTACCGGAACCCACTGCTCGTCGTCAAATTATTGGCTTAGGAATGAGACAAAAACAACAAAAAAATATCCATGAATTCAAGTCTCCATGGGGTGAGTGATCGATAGGAAAAAAAAGTAATTTTGGGGGGTGAACTATCCCTTTAACCCATTAAGACCTGAGGCGATTATTGAAAGTGTTTTCTAAATCCTAACAGTTTTTTTTTTTTTTTTAATACATTTTTTTTTTCAAGATTTTCGAAAAATAGCAGATCTACAAGCTCATAGCGCGGCACTCGGTGCCGCGCTATGAGCTTGTATATCTGCTATTTTTGAATAGCCAAAGAAATCTAAAGTGACACAGATGCGTTCCAGGTCTTAATGGGGTAACTCTTACTTTGAGGAAAATAGATGATATACAAGCTCACAACGCATTGTGAACTTGTAGATGGGCTCTTTTCGGTGCGAGACACCAGCGTGCCAACTAAATCAGTCGATATGCTATACTATAACTTCATCTTCCTCCGCACAGGGTCATCAACAACAATCAGATATTAAACTGATAAGAACAGATTCTACACTTGATCTTTAGCCAAAAGACAGAGGAGAGTGGAGGCTCAACGATGTGCCACTCACCGGTGTCCATTCTAGCCAGATTTGGGCCCCTTGGATGGAGATGGAAAGTAAATACATTGTACAATCTTTTTTTATATACAGTGTGATGGATAGGGCACAGTGTGTGTTAAATGAGGTGCTCTCCATTTTCTTTCTGTCACAGCAGTGAGTGTTGGGCCGGCTCCACTTCTCAGAGGATCCGAGATCTCTTGCTGGCCAGCGACCCATGCTGAAAGAAAGAAGAGATATATATTAAATCCGGGAAAGCATCTGTGTCATTTTAGAGTTCAGAGCAGGGGTCTTCAACGTTTTCAGGCCAAGGACCCCCTAGCTGAGAGAGAGATGAAGCAGGGACCCCCTCAATATTGTATAATATTGTGTTTCAGATAACATTTGGCTCCTCTTTTTTTCCCCTTGACACCTATAATAACTCTTTGCCAAAAATAGCCGATCTAGAGCTTGTAGATCTGCTATTTTTGGCTAAAGTTCTGTGTCAAGTGATGCTAGGGTTCAAGTGGTTAATGTAAAAAAAGAAAATCATGTCACACAAAGATTTGGCGGACCCCCTTTAGTAACTCTGAGGACCCCCTAGGGGTCCCGGACCCCCTGTTGAAGACCCCTGGTTTAGAGAGAAGAGAGAGATAGTGAGATAAGAGAGAAAAGACAGACAGACAGACAGACAGACAGACAGACAGACAGACAGACAGACAGACAAACAGACAGACAGACAGACAGACACACAGACAGACAGCACATTGGTTCTCAAAGTGGGGTCACAGCAGGGTTTCCGGCAGACCATTTCTGCCTCGGCGCCCCGCTGAGGCAGAAATTTGTAGCGACGAGCCCAAAGTTTCTGGTGAAAATGATGCAATGTTGCAATGCACATGCGCACGGCTCAGGAATGTTTGCAGCGCCGCAGAACAAATCTAAATAATGTAGCTCACGTTAGTTAACAAAAGGAATGGGCTCAAATCTGTCTTCATTTTAGTTCACGAAAAAAGACGAGACGAAATGTTTGCAGCGCTCTGTTTATAAACAGCTGCTGCTAACGTGCAGCGGCACACACACACACACACACACACAGTTGAATGGACAGTTATGCTGCACTCTTACAAATCCAAATGACTAGGGGTGTGCCGACACTAATTTCACGAAACGATACGATACGATATTGGGCTCACGACATCGCTACGAACGATATATGGCTTT
This sequence comes from Gymnoscopelus braueri, assembly GCF_963280865.1. Classification (NCBI taxonomy): domain Eukaryota; kingdom Metazoa; phylum Chordata; class Actinopteri; order Myctophiformes; family Myctophidae; genus Gymnoscopelus; species Gymnoscopelus braueri. The sequence goes on from NC_137614.1 coordinate 48,933,894, forward strand.
TTTTTATTATGAAAATATATGGGGGGGGGGGGAAGCTTATGAAAATATATGGGGGGGAAAAAAGCTTATGAAAATATATGGGGGGGGGGGGGGGAAAGCTTATGAAAATATATGGGGGGGGGGGAAGCTTATGAAAATATATGGGGTAAAAAAAGCAAATGCAAACAAATACTTCTGTTTTTGCATTATTATTATTGAAAAAAATATATATAAAATTTTTTTCAAAACGATATTTTTTTCCCCCAAAACGATATCGTCACGAAAACATATCGCGATATATCGCGGGACAATATATCAATATATCGGCACACCCCTACAAATGACTGAAATCAGTTGGGGCGACTGAGAACTTTAATCCATGTGCAGCCCTGGAAACATCCACATTTTTCAGACCGAGGTGCAAAACAAACAGAGGATGAGTGTGTTAGTTTCTACGGCCTACCTTAGCCTGCTTGTAGAAGTGGGGAGCCAGTTCAACCAACCAGGATGATTCAACCGCAGTCACGTCACGCATGTAGTACTTTGAAGTCTGAACCACTTCATTGAAGATAACCCTGGAGAAGGACAGAATGTGATAGATTTAATTTGATTAATAATCATGTCGTCGCTGTCAGGCACAAACCTTCTATCTCTGTACTGCAACTTTTTTATTTTCTTTAATAAATCTCTGCTATTGAACACCCTTTACGTCTGTCTGTGGGTTTTACAAATATTGAACCAATAAAAAGTATTAAAAAGCGCTCCTTACTAAAGGCCTTTGCAGACAGGTCAATAGTCAATCAGTTTTTACCGCATGCGAAAAGACGCACAAATCGAACTGGGTTCGATCTGGGAAAAAAAACGCATTGCCGCAGCCACTTGCCACACGGCAAATTCGGAGGCGTTGTGCATGAGGTCATAGAGAACCATGTGTTCATGTAAAAAATGTTATTGTCCGTTTTTTCCGTGCGAAAAATCGCACCCCGTCTGCAAAGGCCTTAAACCTCCTAACTTCGTATGAAACGGAATAGTGATAGTCTGCACACTACTAGAACATGCTCCGATAGCATCTCATAATTCATGTTCGAAAAATCAGTTTTCACTTTAAATTGACCCATAAAATGTTAAAAGTAAAATAAAACCCCCCACTAGTTTGTCGTAAATTGCTAGAATATACAGTATGTGTATTGTATGAATGAATTTATCAATGACATATATGGACAGACTTAACGTACCATTTTGGAGGCGTCTCCCCAAACAGCACAGAGTTGGGGTGGATGAGAAGCTCACGGTCGTCACGTAGAGTCCTGAGAGGGAGAGGCAGTGGGTTATTATTATCCTTGTGATCGCTTAAATCAGACATCAAGCTTGCCATGCCTTAGTTTATGGGTTCCCAGACTTTTCAGGGCGTGACCCCCCAAAATAAATCATATTTGAACTGGGGAACCCCCGCCCCTGACAAGCACTTGGAATTGTATAGGAGTTGAGGCATTTACATTTAGTTTGACTCGGCTCCACAGATAAATATTGTGAAAATAGTCGCTCAAAAATTAAAAGTAATTAAATTGTAACTTTAGAAATGTGCAGATATACCCTGTACAGTTATACTGTATGTTGGTTTGTTTACTGTTAACTCTATAAACGCCATTGACTCGAAAACGCGTCAATTACTACTTAATCCACCCACGCCATTGACGCGTTTGACGCGTTGGACTCGCGTTCATTGTTTAATCTCTGATCGCGCTATGCTGCTTAAAATTCAATGTTATTTTCGAGTTCCACTTACTTGCATCCGGTTTCATGACCTGGGTTCCGTTTCCGGTTTTTGATTTTTTTCCCCGGTCATTTTCGTCAAGAATAGGTAAACAAACGGTTTTTCACACGGTATGACAGACAAACGGACAGGTTCTCTTCTATAATCTATGGTCTGGGTGACGATCAGTCATCGCCGTCGTGTATCACATCGTAATTTTGGCGATCAGACGATGTGTGACGACGTCACATCCGTTTTCATGTTTTTCCCTGTCTAATCACTCAAGAAGGGTGACAGAGACCCAACGACCTGATCAAGCTGTCATGTGCTGCTCTCTAGTGGCGGATTTGTGCTGCGTCTTTTAATTATTTTCATGAAAAAAAATCAAAATATAAAAATAAAAAAACACGAAAATTGCTGGCACTGGGGGGTACTTTATGAAAATACTCTGGCAGTCAAAGAGTTAAGTGAGAAAACAATGTTGCACATTAAGCTAATCATCTGAGGACCCCCCAAAATAATTTGGGTCCCGACCCCCAGTTTGGGAACCACTGGCACCGAGTTAGGAAACAACACAAAAACATAACAAAGTGCCACGACAGATACGCCCGAGTGTGTGTTTGGTGATGACTGACACAACAGGTGTGCCGTCTAGCTCTGACTCAGGCCATGTGTGACTGCTTAAATCAGCCATCATCCCATCTGAGAAATAGTTTCATATTGTACGTTTGACACATAAAAATCATTTCTCTTCCTTTCTCCATGGTCGGTCTCTCACCTGTAGGATCCTGAATGGTGAATGCGGGCCGCGTTGGCAAAGAACCCGACAGCAATGCACTTCAGGATCACATCAGGGTCACCTGGACAGCAACATAACGGCAGGAAAAATAAATTCAACGCCTTCAACTCCACATGATACTGTATGATGGTACTGGCACCACATGACACACATGCAGACACACACACACACACACACACACACACACACACACATACCTTCACTGGTGTTACGCGGCACTTTGAACTTGTTCATGAGCCGACGCAGCTGCTCTCGGACCGTCACGGCTCGCAGGAGACCCTTGTAATTGAGGAAGTGTTCCTGACACCACTGGGAACTCTTCAGGTGCTGAAGACAACAGAGAGAGACATGGGTGCAAGGTTAGCCAATGGAATACAACCACTACAACGACTACTAACCACTGTGTTTCCTGCACTATCTGTACCGAGTGGACCTCTGACATAGACCTACTGCACATATAAACGGAGGAGCTACTTTTAAACACACATAGGCTTTTTTGTATACTATTTAAATAGTTTTAAGAAAAATGCTGTTAATTATCCCAAAAGTGACGCAGAAAGTTCCCCCCAGAATAGGCATGCTGGGGTTCAAGTGGTTAATGTGGTTAAAGAAAAATGTATTGATATTCAGAGGCTTAGACAAAACACACTTATTGTGTATTTTACCTAACACCTTGGTGGTTTCATAAAACATCTGTAACATTTTAAATATTGACCTCTGCTAACATATAAAATGTCATACTGTATGATGTCATAACATATAGATATGTTATTTTATGCAGCTGATCTGAAATCAAACGAAATGTGTGGCAGCTCATTTTAACTTTTTTAGTTTCTTTACAGATCTTTCATTAGAACTCATTCATATCTCAGAATTAGAGTGACAGGATATCAAAATGGTTCAATAAAACTATTTGACATTCATCCAAACTCGTTCAGCGATTCTATAATTTATGAGGACGCTTTGTAGAAATAGATTAGAATATAGTATAGTTTATAATAAAATACATGTTAATCTTCCTTTATGCACTCATTATTATGACACTGCAAAAAGAAAACACTAAATGTTGAAAATGTTTGTAATTCACCATTTATGAAACTATCTTTTCAAATACTTAATAGAAATTACTCACCAGCGTTACTAAAATATTTCATGCCAACACACCCTGCGGTAAGACTAGACTAGAATCACACATGCAGTCATGAATCATGAAAATCCACTATTGTACATCCACTATTGTACACTATAAAACAACCAAGACTTCAGATTTCAACTTTTCAATAGTCAGACTTTAATTATGAATGCAGTCACATTACACATTACATCAGAAACACTGTGTCTCCCATCTCATTGAGTGACTATAATATAAACAGTTAACAGGGCATTTCAGTGAGCATGTAGACCATAGTACAGTTAAAACAACTCTACAGGATGGCTCTCTATCATTTTAGTTGAGTGTCTTGTTTTCCTGTTCATTTCCATCCTTCTCCTTATCTATCCCTTTAAGTGTATTCATACATTTCACTCCAGTTATTTATTTATCCTTCACATTCTTTTCTACAGCAGGACAGGTTATCAGTATGTAAATCAGTCATTTTCATTAGTAGGATCAACGTTTTTAACCACATGTTTGTGTTATTGTTCTGGGTATAATTACATGAAAATAATGAAAAAAATAAAATACAGAATTGGTACATTAGTCTGATACATTATACAGTAAAACTACAGATGCTACACAAATCAGAATATACATTACATTATTATATGTTTCAGTGTTGAACAAGGTGTGTAAAATGAATTTTAAATCTCCAAATAGGTGTAGCCATCAGTTCCAAACACATTCATTCATGGGTCTGGTGCAAATGTGGCCATAAATGAATGACAGTTTGTCCAAACATCAACTAACTAGATGGATATGTTTAATGATCCTATTGAAACCCATAAATGTCCCCTTAAATTGAAGAGTAGGGTGATGGCATTGCTGAAGAAGGCCATGACCTGGCACAGATTTTACCATGAATGATTTTTAGGATATGTCCTTTTGCACACCTACAAACGGACAGGTGCGTCGGAGTATGAATGCTGCATATGGAAGAGAGTGGGAGTCCCGCACACTGTCTTCACTTATAAAGAGGTTTTTATTTAGGATGCAATGTTTCGGCCGCTTGGACCTTCATCAGGCATAAAAGTAAATGATTGAAATGTCTGATTGTCATAAAATCTGTTAATTATCTTTAACTCTTAAACTGACAGGGTTTTTCAAAAAAAAATGTCAGAAACTGTCAAAGGACAAATTTCCGCTTTGCAGTTATATTTATCATTTTGATCATTTAACTCTGAACATAAAATATTATAATAATAATCATTGATAAACAATCATTACCATTATTAATTATAAACATTACATCATTTTTAGCATTACTATTATTATTGATAATAGACAGGTGATAATAGGATTTATAATTATTGGTTATGGATATTAACTAAAAACCGTAGATATTATTCATAACAACACAATCATCCCATCATATGAACATGTTGATGACATCACAGATCAGAGACTAGTGTTACTTTAGACACTTGATTGTCATCCATAGACACAACACATCATATGGTCTCTGTCGGGTGGAAACCTCATACAGTATGTTCCAAAACTGTTACTTTACAGGATTTAAATAAGCATCATTTTTTGATGCTTTTGTGTGACGCTGTTTAATGATCAAGTACAAGTAGGGCGTTCATTTACGAAAAATGTTTTGTTTAAAATGGAGATAAGAGGTTTCTGCCCGACAGCGACGAAATAGACACTATACTACTAGTAATGTTCCTTTACTTGTTCCCCTTTAAAGTACTTCTTACCATCCATCATCATCATGTCTAACTATCCAGAGTTACACTGACCTTCCCTGGTAATATCTTCAGAGTACCACCAATCTGACCAGTGTAAATGTATGGAAAGAGTGTGTCAGTGAAAGTGTGTCTGAAGGTGTGTAGGTGTGTGTTAGTATCAGGATCAGAGAAGGACAGATTTCTTTTCTTCCAGTCCAGCTGGACTCTGATTCTCTGAGGTTTCTGCTTCACTGAGAGATCAGTGGAGTGTGCTGTGTATTTACCATTATTTAACCTTATTCTACATTGTTTACCCCCTCTGTCTCCTTTCCTCTGGTAAGACTCTGCTAACACACCTACTATCCAGCATGTATTGTCTCCAACCTCAACATCCCAACTGTGAGTCCCTGAGTTAAAGCCCTCAGAACCCAGAACATAGCCTAAGTGATCAAACCTCTCTGGGTTGTCAGGAAGCTGCTGTTCCTCTCCACGTCTCACACTGGTCAGATCATCAGACAGGATGTACACTGGATGGGCAGTGTTGGGGTCCAGAATGACAGGAGTGTAGGAGACAATGTCCTTCATCTTGTCCCAGACTCTGAAGGTCAGGTTGCTCAGGTGTTTGGTCACGTCTATCAGTGCTCCTGAGACCGGCTGTGGGTCCTGCAGTGTGAACTGGACTCTTTGCATTGTGGTCTTGTAGTTCTGCAGGAATGAGACGTGTTCAGCTCTCAGCTCCACCTCTATGGCTCTGATTGTGTTTGAAAGGGTTGATATGTCTCTGTTTAGACCCTCAGTCTTCTGCCTCATCATCTGACTCTTCTGCTGCTCTTCCTCCCACAATGCAGCAATCCTAGCATCCTCTTCCTCTTGTAGAAACTGACGCATCTTCTTAAACTGTTCCTTAATCTGCATTTCTGTGTTCTGAGTCTGGGACTGAATGTGTGCTGCTGTTTTATCATAGTTTGTTTTAAATTCATTAAAAACCACCAGTTTCTCCTGTAAAGGCTTCAGTGATCTCTGGACTCCCTCCTTGTGATCAAGTGCAGCTTCATCGATGGGTCTGAATCTGTGGTCGATATGTTTTTTAGAATATCGACACACAACACACATTGGCTGTTGACATTCCAGACAGAACAGTTTGAGTTTCTCAGCATGTAAACGGCAGAGAACCTCAGACCCTGTTGAAGCTCTTTGATGTCTCTCCTGTATGAAGGCCTCACACACGTTCTTCAGAGCCAGGTTTCTGGGAGGATCCATTGAATGTCTCTTCTTACAAACTGGACATTCCTTTATTACCTTCTCTCTCCACCATTTCTGCAGACAGTCTTTACAGAAGCTGTGGCTACAGGACAGGATAACAGGATCTTTAAAGATGTCACGACACACGGGACAGGAATAATCCTCTTCAGGGCGAGACGACGTGGAAGCCATTTTGTCTTTGAGTGAAGCTACAAGCACTCTGCTCAATACAGGAATTCAGTCAGTCATAGTAACTCTCCCTCCTCTAGAATGTTGCCTGAAGTTTACTCACTGTGAATTCTGGTTCTTGTTAAAGTCCATTCAGCTGACAGAGTTAGCAGCAGGTTCCAGTGGTCTGGGTCAGTATTCCCTCCTGTAGCTGTCTATCCTCCTCACTGGAAGTTGTGTTTGATCTGAAGGTGATTCTTATTGTCAGTCTCTCCGTGTGTGTGAGGATGATAGTACTGCAGTGTGAGGAGTAAGGTTAACAACCTCTCTGTTTCCTGTTTTATGTCAGGTAGGACTGGCAAGGGGCAGAGCCTTGATAACACCATAAAATTGTTGCAAAGTTCAGTTATAATCACCTTTTCACCTACTGAGGGCGGAGGCAGCAATGCAAGTCACCTGCTGCTGCATGTCCACTCAGCGGGAGCAGTTACTGTAGGAGTTCAGTGTCTTGTTAAAGGACATTTTTAAACGCAGTGTCAGGAAGAGAGCTTTTCAGAGGATATCAAGACATCACAGAAAGACAGGAGAGACAGTCATGTGAAATGTCTTAAAGAGAATTTGGAAGTCAACAGACAAAAAACAGGAGGATTGATTTTTTTTTTTTTAATTTTTAAGGATTTGAGTTTGTGGCAGTGATGTAGTGTTGGTGGACATGGTGACATTAGTGGTAAACAAATGGCCCTCTAACAAAGATTTCCGTACCATAAACCATAGAAGAGACTTTAAAGAGAAGTTAAATATAGGCATCTACAAGTATATGCTGAAACACAAGAAGTGATCTCATACATGGAGATTCTGACCTCTGTCCCACTACCTAATAATTGAATCAAGTTTAATCATGTGACTTCAAATTACAGCACCAAACCTGGGGGGATTATATCTCCACCCTGGCCTTGGAACGCCTCAGGATCCCCCAGGAGGGAAGTGGCTAATGTTGCTCTGGAAAGGGAAGCTCTCTGCTGGAACTGTTACCCCCGCGACCCAATTCCAGATAAGCAGTTGAAGATGGATGGATGGATGTCTACGGGAATGTCCAAGTCCAGTCTTAAACTTACTGTACCTGTGTGCAGTTATTGCACAACCAACCAAGTATTAAGGCATTAGTCCACATACCTTGATGAATGCTTCATACACGTTCAGCATGGTGAGATGATCTCCCTCAGCCACAGCAAACTTCCTGTGTTCTCTAGCCTGCAGAGTCAAACATCAGACAGATGTGATTTATGTTTTATTAAGTACTTTTCTGTGACGATGTACATAACAGTGATTCTCAACCTTTTTTTTTTCATTTCAAGGACCCCAGTTTGATATGCAATAGAATAGGCCAAGGACCCCCACTTAATACAATGTGTTATCTCTGGGACCCATCTACACTCAGGGTTCCCTCACATTTTTAACAATCAATTTTCAAAACTTTTCCAAAGTATTTCATCCCATTTCCAGTCCTATAGCAAATCATACAGTGCAATAAGGCTCTTACACCAGTGTGTTAGCAATGCCCCAAGACAGAGTCGAGCGAAGACGTCACGTGACAAAAAGAACAGATCTGTAAGCTAACAACGTATCACAGTGTAGTTAGCTTGTAGATCTATTATTTTTGTCCTGTATACATTAGGCCTCACTCACGCAGCTTGCGCAGCGCAGCACTACATTCTACCATGTTACATATTTCAGGTAATGGACAAAAACAATGTACTGTATGTGTATATCCAAACATTTTCCAAAACATTTGACAAATTCCAAACCTTTTTCAGGCCTGGAAAACTGTTTTTCTAATTTCAAAATATTTCCAGGAATTTCATGACTGTGGGAACCCACACTGTAAATTCCTGAGTGTTGGAATCAAACGGACCGTAAGGGTCCATTTGGACCCCTGGTGGTCCCTCAGACCCGATGTTGAGAAACAGTGATGTACAAAGTATTGCTTTAGAAAAGCCCCAGTTTGGCCAGGACCGCTGGCGTAGCGGTCCAGGCACCTAGGCTCAGGGTAGCCTGACAGCGCGTCGCGGGTTCGAGTCCCATTCCCGACGGCCTTTGCTGCATGTCACTCCCATCTCTCTCCCCATTTCCTGTCAGTATCAATAAAGGCATAAAAAAAAATTTTAAGCCCCAGTTTCAACTCACAGCAGCTTTCTTCTGATTGGGCGGTACGACAAAGATGTTCTGAATCTGCATCATGGCGGCGATGGTGACGATCTCTTTGGAGCAGCCGAAGGTCCCCGACTCCAGGAGCATCTTGGCAAACATGGGGCTGAGAGGGAACTCTGCCATCCGCACGCCCATGGGGTCAGTCAGCCGGCCATACTGGTCCAGGCCTGCCAGTGTACACACACACACACACACACACACACACACACACACACACACACACACACACACACACACACACACACACACACACACACACACACACACACACACACACACACACACACTGCTGTGACGATGTACACAGCAGTGATTCTCAACCTTTTTCTTTTAATTTCAAGGACCCCCCAGTTTGAATGATGTGCTTTAGGCCAAGGACCCCCGCTTAATACAATGTGTTCTCTTTGGGACCAAAGGATTTTATCCCATTTCCAACAATCCCATTTATAGCAATTATACAGTGCAATAATGAGGCTCTTACACCAGTGTGCTATCAATGCCCCAAGACAGAGTCGAGCGAAGGTGTCACGTGACAAAAAGGAACAGATCTACAAGCTAATAACGTATCACGGTGCAACGTGTTGTTAGTTTGTAGATCCATGTGTTAATTGTTTTGAGACAAATTCATTTAAGTCGACTCCAATTAATAGTAATTAATATTTACCATTTGAGTACATACCTGCACTCCTCCATCCGTACTCAAATGTTTTATGTTTATAATATAACAGTGAAACAGCCTTGAGCCCATATTTGTATGTACATAATGCAATGTGTTTTATCAGTGACCTACAGTATGGAGTGGTGGATATCAGTTAAGATAAGATACTGAATAGGCTCATTTAAAGGTTATTGACCTGGATTGTTTTATGTAAGATTTATTTTCATTGTAACCCATGTACAGAGTACACCAGAGTGATACAGTATATTACAGCTGTTAAAAAAAAAAGAACATTCTTGTTGTGAAAGCAAGGACCTTATTTTAAAGTAGTCTGGCATGTCTACCAAATTCATGCAGTTTTAACATAATTCAGCACTTTTCAGCAAGTTTCAATGTGTGGCCCTTTACTCACTTTATCAAAGTCAGTATGGCCCTCTGGAAATAAATGCTGCCCACCCCTGCTGTACATTGTAAAATCCTGAGAGTTTATTTAACTCCATTTGTACACTCTAATGAGTCACAGACTCGTAAGGGTCCCTTTTGGACCCCTGGTGGTCTCCCAGACCCGATGATGAGAAACGGTGATGGTACAACGTATTGCTTTAGAAAAATCCGCACGCCCATGGGGTCAGTCAGCCGGCCATACTGGTCCAGGCCTGCCAACGCACGCACGCACGCACGCACGCACGCACGCACGCACGCACGCACGCACGCACGCACGCACGCACGCACGCACGCACGCACGCACGCACGCACGCACGCACGCACGCACACACACACACACACACACACACACACACACACACACACACACACACACACACACACACACACACACATATGGATTAAAGCAAAAATCCAATCAGATTCAACCAATCAAAAAACCCTAGAGCGTACAATGTAAGTCAATGAGAAGACCGTTTTTGATTGTAAATCTCTAATCCAACAAAGCAACTATAATTGAAGATATTAGACATATCATTGAAGATATTATATTTGGAATTACACCATGGCCAGATAACTACAACAGCCTAAACCTCTACCGACGTGTAAGGTTTGCTTTAAGGAGTCATTTCTTACCTCCTAGAGCGTAGAGCAGCTCCAGAGCCTGGACCATGGTCTGGGCAGGGGGAGGCTGTTCAATGACAACACAGGAGGTTATGTCAAGTCCAGCAATATAATTACAAAGTTTAACATTTAAAAACATAATGCCACATGCCTCTACATCCACTTTATTTGAACCATATAACACAGGGGTGGGCAACGTTGACCACTATATTTCCACACTTGCACTTCCACATTGCATACACTGTTGGGCAGACACCTCTTGTCTCCGTATTTTAACCTTTTTTCGTAAATGAATGCCGTACTTCGCCATTCTATGTCACACAAAAGTAGCAAAAATAGCCAATCTACAAGCTCAAAACGCCTATTTTTGAATTGGAATCCTGATATTTTTTTTTGCTATTTTTGAATTGGAATCCTGATATTTTTTTTTGCTATTTTTGAATTGGAATCCTGAAAAGTAACATTTGTATTTAATTTCAAATGCATTTAGTTATACTTATGTTAACTTTTTTAACTTAAATACAAATACATTGGACATGAAAAAGACAACAGAATTGTAATACTAGTCATTATGCTACTAATACAGACTGTAATTAAAGCGGGTCATGCTTGCATGTTTGGAATTGTAACAGCTGAAATCAATAATAATATCAGTAACTATTCCGCCATTTGCCCATGTATGATATAACCCCTAGTGCCATCTGGACTGAACTTTGAAATGGGAAAAGTTTGTTTTAGTAAGAGTTTTGTCCCTTCAGCCATTAGCTGCACTAAAAAAGCTGCCTCGCCAACCGGATGGTTTTTGTTTATACGGGGGACTGTCGTGTGCTATGTTGTTCTGTGCTATATGGTTGTGTGTTTTTCTGTTGGAACAGACTGTGAAGACGAATATCCCTGAGGGGACAATAAAGACTTTATTGTCCCTGAGGGGACAATAAAGACTATTATTATTATTAGTGCCCCTGTTCTGGGGCGAACATTCTGTGATAACATTCTGTCAAAATAAGTAAGTAGGTCAGAGTGGCGAGAACAAGGGAGTCCATCCCCTTCTCTGTGCCCTGGGAGATGGACTGCTGAGGTGGAGCACCACACCTACCATCAGCTCCCAGTAGTTACCACACATTTTAGTTACCCCCAAGCCCTCATATGCTGAGTTGGCGGTGCCCGGGATTGAACCTAGAACCTTGTGGTCCAAAGCTTTCTGCCGACTAAGCTATGTGACATGTTGTGAGCTTGTATATCATCTATTTTCAGCGAATATATAGGGTTTAAGTGGTTATTAAGGAAACATTTTCTCAGTGATTTCAGGAGCGCCACTATACAGATATAGCTAAAAGACTGTGTCAATTTCACAGATTTAATTCCAGTAGTCCTCTCGGGTGGACCAGTCTAAGTTAATTAAAAAAGCAGAGATCAAATCACAGCCACCTCTCCCTTGTGTAAAACCCAGAGTCAGTTATACTCACAGAGAGGAAGCTGAATCTCAGTACGTTGTCGATGCCCAGGGCCTTGAGCTGCAGGATGACGGGGGCCAGGTTGGTGCGCTGCATCTCTGGCACTGTGGTGGCGGGCAGTTTCTCAAAGTCTTCCTCTGATGACAGGTATAGGCAGAGAGAGAGAAGTTCAATTACATTTTATTATTGTGCCAAATCAGCCCAGGGGCCTTGTGGCAGAGTCCTGCAACGGGCCGGGTACCCATGGATACCCGATGGGCACCCGCGTTTAACGGGTGACAACGGGTGAAAAATATACTTTTATAAGGTGACGGGGAAGGGGACGGGCGGTACTGAACCAAACGCGGGTGGGTAACATTTTATTGTGAAATTGTTTCCGCCCAAACAACGTCACTTGTGTAACTTATCACAGCACGCCGGTCAGTTGTCTTAACTCACAAAAAACACATTGAACATCCTGTTCAACCTTCAAATTAAAATCATCTGACAATGTAAACAATGACACGTGCGTTCTGCATGTATGCGCGTTCTCGCGCGTGGCTATATGGAAAGCTTGCTCCTCCGTTCTTCACTTGACGTGCAGATTTCTGAACGAATCTGACCATTGAATGTATCGCTATTGTTGAAGGCTGCTATCTTGTGTTGAAAGCATTTTAAAACACGTTTAAATTGAGCGACTGAAGGCTATTCACTGCAATGTAATCACGGGTAACCGGGCGGACAACGGGTCCATTATTTGACGGGCGGGGCGGGTCTGTTTTTTTATTTTGATATAGTCAGGGGTGACGGTTTGGTCTACAGATCTGATTATTGATGGGGGCGGGGTGGGTGCGGGTTGTCAAACATTGGACCCGTGCAGGACTCTGCCTTGTGGTTAGAGTCATAGATATAGAAACCCCCCTGAGGACTGGGAGGTCGGGGTTCGATCCCCGGCCGGGTCATACCAAAGACTCTAACCAATGCCTCCTTCTCTACCCAATGCCCCCCTGCCTGGCACTCTGCATCAAGGGTTGAATTGGGAGCAAGCCCCTGTGACATACTAGCGTCATTCATGTACAGGGGGTGCACTTGTAAGTACATTTTGATACCAATATCAACATATTATACTAAAATATTGTACTTTTACTCAAGTACATTTTGAATTCCAGACTTGTACTTTTAACCAAGTATTTCTACATTGCAGTATTGATACTTTTACTTAGGTAAAACATTTGAGTACTTTTTCCACCACCGTAAAATACGTAGTTTGCTCGTGAGTTGGCCTGCAAGCAACTTTTAAATGTTTACTTCCGACTAAGGTTGGACTAATGTGTTTTTTTGTGTGTTCATTTGCTCATCTGGGTATGTGACATTAGATATGCTAAATCCCTGGGACATAAATATGTCTCTTTTGGTGCTCGAGATAAAAAGTTTGGGAGCCACTGCCTATGGGGTTTGGAACGTGTGACTAGGCTAACTGTAGACAACCTACGCATTGTGCAGTTCCCCACCCCACCGGCACACGCACTGTCGCGCGCACACGCACGTCAGAGCTTCTCCAAACCGAGTGGAATTCCTTGTACATGCGCAGAGCCCAGGGTCTGGCAGGGCGTTAGAGAGAACTCACTAATAACCTCTACACACTGTACGATATTTGACCCGATTTGGCTCTCGGGGATATTTTTTGGTGATCGCCGAGAAAACCACCGATCTCAGTCCAGATCGGGCGTTCCTCGGCGAGGTGTTGATCGCGCAGTGTGTAAGGTACTCCGAGAAGAAACACCCCGATAAATTGCGGTCGGCGAGCGGTTAGTCCCGATAATTTTTACTTTTCTAGCATGTTGGATATTTGGGTTTGTCGGATCCGATGAGAGCCGTGCTACAGCCAATGAGAGCACATTACAGCCACGCACCGGTCCGTGGCTAGTCCTCCCGCATAGAACCGCAATATTACCGTACAGACAGTCCAGTCCTGTATTAGATAAACATGATAAACAGATTGATAGAGTGAGCAATGCCTGCTCGACAATGGGGCTGTTTATTATTAGAGAGGAATAGGGCTTGCAGACAGAGAGAGAGAGAGAGAGCTGTGTGTGTGTGTGTGTGTGTGTGTGTGTGTGTGTGACGCAGGTATGTCTCTCTGTACAGTATTGCCAGGTTTTGCGCGAGAAATAAGCAACCAGGTCTAACGCTCTGGACCAGGGCTAGTCTGGACCAGACCTGTTCAGTAAAAAATATTAAGTATAGAATCAAATAAAAAAACAACATCACTGACTTCATGATTAAGATTAATGGAAATATAACTTAAAGAAAACTAAAAAAAATCTTAAACTGACCTCTTGCTGGCGCTGAAGTGAAAGCCGCTGGTCCTCCTGGAGTCCTGATCGGTCTCAAGGTTGCATCCTTCACACAGCTGGAGATGATAATTTTTTTTAATGTGGCTCGAATCTGAGAAAGAAGTTCTCTGGTCCTATCCAGTGGTGGAAAAAGTACTCACATTTGTTACTTAAGTAAAAGTATCAATACCGAAATGTAGTTATACACGCACCCTGTTACAAGTACATCGGTTCCGTATTCAAAATGCACTCGAGTAAAAGTACAAAAGTATCGGCATCAAAATATGCTTTAAGTACCAAATGTAAGATTAATCATTGGGCAAAATATTTTTAAAATAGCAGATCTACAAGCTCACTCACAACACATGTGATTTGTAATAATAATCCAAATCTACAAAGTAACTATACTTAACATTTTCAAATAATTGTAGTGGAGTAAAAAGTACAATATTTGCCTCTGAGATGTAGTGGAGTAGAAGTAAAAGTATTGAAAATTGGATATACTCCAGTAAAGTAAAAATACCTCAAAAATTCTGCTTAAGTACAGTGCTTGAGTACATGTACTTAGTTACTTTCCATCACTGGTCCTATCAGACAGTATAGTAGCCTACTGTACTACTAGAAGGCCTACTGTCCCTATGGCAGTGGTTCTCAAACATTTTCAAGCCAGGCAAGGACCCCAAAATGGATATGTATTTGGCCTCGGACCCCCATCTGAAAAGGTTTTGTGCCAGGGACCCCCAGACACTTTCAAGATTTAATCTAAAATGTTCAAAAATAGCAGATGTACAAGCTTGTAGATCTGCTATTTTTGAATAGCCAATGGATGAAGTGATTAAAATGATTGAGATTCCATATTAACTATGTTTGCTGGGGACCACTGTTGGTCCCTCCACTGGAGGAAATAGTCCTCTCTTGTTTACCACAGTATTAGTGTCTATTTTATTTTGAATTCGAACATAATGAGCGCATTGTATTTTTATTAGTGTGTAGTAGACGATGTCCATGTTTCAAGCTCACAATGGTTTAAAAGAACTATTTCTCTTAAACTCAAAAGGATGATGTGTGGGAACTCTTAAAAAGTTCCAAGTTCCAATTTGAGTTAAAGGGTTAGGTATAATTTAGCCTGTTATTACAAGCTAGATTTATATGTACATGTACACATAGGCCATTGCATTAAATAAGTCCTAAAATAAATCTAGAGACACACACACACACACACACACAGTTATGTATCATTGAAGTGGACAGCTGCACTGGTAAGTGGATCCTCAGCCAGCTTGAGTTAGCTACAAGCAGGTTCAATGGCAGGTGTCTAAATCACTACACCCCCTCCATTAACATTTTCACATTCATTTAAATAACATGGGACATATAAACCTACTTTTGTCAACGACACAACAACCCTACTCCTACCATAATCATCATTACATAAACTGATAGCTACTATTACTCTGAGCATATATTATCATATGCCTAAGAACACGTGGTGTGTGTGTGTGTGTGTGTGTGTGTGTGTGTGTGTGTGTGTGTGTGTGTGTGTGTGTGTGTGTGTGTGTGTGTGTGTGTGTGTGTGTGTGTGTGTGTGTGTGTGTGTGTGTGTGTGTGTGTGGACATGGATGTTGGAACCAACATCATAGACCAGGGGTCCTCAAAATTTTTCAGGCCAAGGACCACTTAGCTGAGAGAGATGAAGCAGGGACCCCCACTACATATTGTATACAATTGAGTTGCGGGAACTTGCGGATTCAACTTTTTCATAGATTTCATACTCAGCTTCATAGACTATCATCAGTGTCGTGTAAATGCATGTTTTGTTATGTTTGTTTTAGACATTTAACCACTTAAACATTCAATGCTTAGTAAACTTGACATTTGGCTCTGTACTTGGTCTGCTCTTTTTTCCCTCTACACCAAACCCTCCAAAAATAGCCGATCTGCAAGCTCACATGTGAGCTTGTAGATCGGCTATTTTTGGCTAAAGTTCTCCTCAGAATAGGGATGCTATAGGGTTGAAGTGGTTAATGTAAAATAAAATATATTTATATCAAACAAAGATTTGGCTGGCCCCACGTAGTAACTCTGAGGACCCCCCTAGGGGTCGTAGACCCCCTGTTGAAGACCCCTGGCATAGACAGAAGTACAGACATTTCTAATGATAGGGCTTTAGCAGTGAAAATACAAAGTATAAAACTCCTCCAAATAGTCATCATAATACAGAGGAGTAAATTCCCATTTATGATTAAACACTGCCACCTTCTGGTAAAAATAACACACTACAGGACTTGAGGAGTGAGTAGTATGCTTCACTGGCAGACATGGATTGAAACATGGAT
Source organism: Gymnoscopelus braueri (assembly GCF_963280865.1). Lineage (NCBI taxonomy): Eukaryota > Metazoa > Chordata > Actinopteri > Myctophiformes > Myctophidae > Gymnoscopelus > Gymnoscopelus braueri. The sequence continues at coordinate 48,950,703 of NC_137614.1, forward strand.
TCAATGTAATAAAGCCAGTGGTTCTCAAACGTTTTCATGTCAAGGACCCCCAAATTAACATGTGTTTTGGCTGCGGCGCACCCCATTTTGAAAAGATTGTATGCCAGGGACCCCCAGAAGAGAAGATTTTTCGCCCACCATTCAGTTTTTTGTATTTTATTTAAATAGTTTTAGGAAAAATGCTGCCAATCATCCCAAAAGTGACTGCAAAATATTGCTGCTATTTGTTTCAAAAAACGTTATACCCCTGTATATATATATACAGCCCCACTGGGGCAACAGAAGCTCAGGGGTAGAGAGGCCGGATGGAAACCGTGAGGTTCCCAGTTCGATCCCGGGCTCCCCCAGTCCCCCAGAGTTAGAGTCGAAGTGTCCTGGAGCAAGACGCTGAACCCCTAATGGCTCCCGATGAGCAGGTTAGTGCCTTGCATGATTTCCTCTGCCATCGGTGTATGGATGCGTGTGTATATGGGTGAACGTAATGCACAACCTATGTAAATCGCTTTGGATAAAAGCGCTATATAAATGCAACATTTACCATTTATTATTTTACCATATAACACAATGTGACATACTGTAGCTCTGTTTAACACAATGCTGCGACATGCTTTCCCCATTTTATTTCTTAATTATTTGTATTATGTTTTGACACTGGCTTTGGAAATGTAAACTCATGCCAATAATGCTCCTTTGAATTGAATTGGCATGTTCTTCAACAGTGTCAAATTAAAACCTTTGCTTGTCTCGATCCACAAGCCCCAATGTTGGTCTGCATTTCTACAGCGTCTTTTATCCCAAACACTTTACAATGTGCTTTTACATTTCACACACCAACAGCGGAGGCAACCGTGTGTGTCAACCTCTACCTGATGGCAGCAACACGGTTTAGTTTAGTTTTGAGTTTGCACCATTCAACACCCCACACTACATTTACCCCACATCCATACATTTCTGACACTACTGATTAACACATCTCATGTTATGTTTCAGTTATTGTTTATGTAAATAAATATATTGCTTTGTACACTTTTAAAATCTGTGTCTTCCTCCTTTTTGTTATGGTCTACGAACCGGGTCGTAACACCTTTGACCTTTGAGTATCTTCCCATACTCAAGAGAGAGCCCTCTGTCATCACGATCACAACATATCCATCTGCTCTGGCTTCTTCTAACATCCTGCCACCATCTACAATACCCGACATGCGGGTATTGTAACCTGAGTTACAACTGTACTTAGACCGCTTTTTTCCGTCTACACCAAAAACTCTTCGGCAAAAACGCAGAAAGTTCCCCCCAGAATAGGCATGCTGGGGTTCAAGTGGTTAATGTGGTTAAAGACAAATGTATTGATATTCAGAGGATTAGACAAAACAAACTTATTGTGTATTTTACCTAACACCTTGGTGGTTTCATATCTGTAACATTTTAAATATTGACCTCTGCCTACATATAAAATGTCATACTGTATGATGTCATAACATATAGATATGTTATTTTATGCAGCTGTTCTGAAATCACACGAAATGTGTGGCAGTTCATTTTAACTTTTTTAGTTTATCTTTACAGATCTTTCATTAGAACTCATTCATATCTCAGAATTAGAGTGACAGGATATCAAAATGGTTCAATAAAACTATTTGACATTCATCCAAACTCGTTCAGCGATTCTATAATTTATGAACACGCTTTGTAGAAATAGATTAGAATATAGTATAGTTTATAATAAAATACATGCTAATCTTCCTTTATGCAATCATTATTATGACACTGCAAAAATAAAACACTAAATGTTGAAAATGTTTGTAATTCACCATTCATGAAACTATCTTTTCAAATACTAAATCATAATTACTCACCAGTGTTACTGAAATATTTAATGGCAACACACCCTGCAGTAAGACTAGACTAGAATCACACATGCAGTCATGAATCATGACAATCCACTATTGTAATTCACTGTAAAACAACCACGACTTCAGATCATTTTTCGATAGTCAGACTTTAATTATGAATGCGGTCACATTACACATCAGAAACACTGTGTCTCCCATCTCATTGAGTGATTATACAATAAACAGTTAACAGGGCATTTCAGTGAGCATGTAGACCATAGTACAGTTAAATCATCTCTACAGGATGGCTCTCTATCATTTTAGTTGAGTGTCTTGTTATCCTGTTAATTTCCATCCTTCTCCTTATCTATCCCTTTAAGTGTATTCATACATTTCACTCCAGTTATTTATTATTTCTTCAAATTCTTTTCTACTGCAGGACAGGATATCAGTATGTAAATCAGTCATTTTCATTAGTAGGATCAATGTTTTTAACCACATGTTTGTGTTATTGTTCTGGGTATAATTACATGAAAAGAATGAAAAAAGAAAATACAGTATTGATACATTAGTCTGATACATGATATAGTAAAACTACAATTGCAACACAAATCAGAATATACATTAAATTATTATATGTTTGACTGTTGAACTAGGTATTGTATTTTAAATCTCCAAATAGGTGTAGCCACTAGCCACCAGTTTGAAACACATTCATGGGTCTGGTGCAAATGTGTCCATAAATGAATGACAGTTTGTCCAAACATCAACAAACTAGATGGATATGTTTAATGAAGCTGTTGAAACCCATAAATGTCCCCATAAATTGAACAGTAGGGGTGATGGCATTGCTGAAGAAGGCCATGACCTGGCACAGATTTTACCATAAATGATTGAAAGGTCTGATGGTCATAAAATCTGTTAATTATCTTTAATACATGTTGTCAGAAACTGTCAAAGGACAAATTGCCACTTTGCAGTTATATTTATTATTTTGATAATTTAACTCTGAACATAAAATATTATAATAATAATCATCATTAACAAACAATCATTAACATTATTAATTATATTACATAATTTTTTGCATTACTATTATTATTGATAATAGACAGGTGATAATAGGATTTATAATAATTGGTTATGGTTATTAACTAAAAACTGTAGATATTATTCATGACAACATAATCATCCCATAATATGAACATGTTGATGACATCACAGATCAGAGACTAGTGTTACTTTAGACACTTGATTGTCATCCATAGAAAACAACACATCATATGGTCTCTGTCGGGTGGAAACCTCATACAGTATGTTCCAAAACTGTTACTTTACAGGATTTAAATAAGCATAATTTTTTGATGCTTTTGTGTGACGCTGTAGAATGATCAAGTACAAGTAGGGCGTTCATTTACGAAAGAAATGTGTTTAATATGGATATAAGAGGTTTCTGCCCGACAGCGACGAAATAGACACTATACTACTAGTAATGTTTATGTTCCTTTACTTGTTCCCCTTTAAAGTACTTCTTACCACCCATCATCATCATGTCTAACTATCCAGAGTTACACTGACCTTCCCTGGTAACATCTTCAGAGGGACAGTATGACCAGTGTACATGTATGGAAAGAGTGTGTCAGTGAAAGTGTGTGTGAAGGTGTGTAGGTGTGTGTTAGTATCAGGATCAGAGAAGGACAGCTTTCCTTCATTCCAGTCCAGCTGGACTCTGATCCTCTGAGGTTTCTGCTTCACTGAGAGAACAGTGGCTGACCCTGGGTTGAAGCCTGCTGTGTATTTACCTTTATCTAACCTTACTCTCCAGTGTTTACCCCCTCGGTCTCCCTTCCTCTGGTAAGACTCTGCTGACACACCTACTGACCAGTTTGTATTGGCTCCAACCTCAACATCCCAGCTGTGAGTCCCTGAGTTAAAGCCCTCAGAACCCAGGACAAGATTGAATCGGTCAAACCTCTCTGGGTTGTCAGGAAGCTGCTGTTCCTCTCCAAGTCTCACACTGGTCAGATCATCAGACAGGATGTATTTTGGATGGGCAGTGTTGGGGTCCAGAATGACAGGAGTGTAGGAGACAATGTCCTTCATCTTGTCCCAGACTCTGAAGGTCAGGTTGCTCAGGTGTTTGGTCACATCTATCAGTGCTCCTGAGACCGGCTGTGGGTCCTGCAGTGTGAACTGGACTCTTTGCATTGTGGTCTTGTAGTTCTGCAGGAATGAGATGTGTTCAGCTCTCAGCTCCTCCTCTATGGCTCTGATTGTGTTTGAAAGGGTTGAGATGTCTCTGTTTAGACCCTCAGTCTTCTCCTTCATCATCTGACTCTTCTTCAACTCTTCCTCCCTCAGTGCAGTGATGCTGGCCTCCTCTTCCTCCTGTAGAAACTGATGCATCTTCTTAAACTGTTCCTTCATCTGCCTCTCTGTGTGCCGAGTCTGGACCTTAATGTGTTCTGCCGTTTGATCACAGTTTGTTTTAACTTTATTAAAGACCTTCAGTTTCTCCTGTAAAGGCTTCAGTGATTTCTGGACTTCCTCCTTGTGATCCAGTGCAGCTTCATCGATGGGTCTGAATCTGTGGTCGGTGTGTTTTTTAGAATCTCGACACACAACACACACTGGCTGTTGACATTCCAGACAGAACAGTTTGAGTTTCTCAGCATGCAGACTGCAGAGAACCTCAGACCCTGTTGAAGCTCTCTGATGTCTCTCCTGTATGAAGGCCTCACACACGTTCTTCAGAGCCAGGTTTCTGGGTGGATCCACTGAATGTCTCTCCTTACAAACTGGACATTCCTTTATTACCTTCTCTCTCCACCATCTCTGCAGACAGGCTTTACAAAAGCTGTGGCTACAGGACAGGAGAACAGGATCTTTAAAGATGTCACAACACACAGGACAGGAATAATCCTCTTCAGGGCGAGACGACGTGGAAGCCATTTGGTCTCTGAGTGAAGCTACTAACACACTGTTCAAGCCAGGAAATCAGCCAGTCAGTCGTGGTAACACTCCCTCCTCTAGAATGTTGCCTGAAGTTTACTTTCACTGTGAGTCCTGGTTCTTGTTAAAGTCCATTCAGCTGACAGAGTCAGCAGCAGGTTCAAGTGGTCTGGGTCAGTATTCTCTCCTGTAGCTGTGGACAGACAGTCTGTCCTCCCTCACTGGAAGTTGTGTTTGATCTGAAGGTGAATCATATTGTCCGTCTCTTTGCGTGTGAAGAGGCAGAATAACAACCTCTCTGTTTCCTGGTGTCTCTCGGATGAATATGGTAGGAGTGGCGCTATGACGCACACGCACGCACACACACGCACACGCACACACACACACACACACACACACACACACACACACACACACACACACACACACACACACACACACACACAGTTGTTTGTGCCTCACTCAGGTATGTTATCAAACAGGTATGTGGTGTGATTTCTTCAGAGGGTATTTATGGGAAAACAGGTACAGCCACGCAATGCAAATTCCTACGTGGAAGCCATTTTGTCCTTGAGTGAAGCTACAAACAGTCTGCTCAATACAGGAATTCAGTCAGTCGTAGTAACTCTCCCTCCTCTAGAATGTTGCCTGAAGTTGACTTTCACTGTGAATCGTGGTTGTTGTTAAAGTCCATTTAGCTGGCAGAGTCAGCAGCAGGTTCCAGTGGTCTGGGTCAGTATTTCCTCCTGTAGTTGTAGAAAGACTGTCCTCCACACTGGAAGTTGTGTTTGATCTGAAGGTGATTCTTATTATCGGTCTCTCCGTGTGTGTGTGTGTGTGTGTGTGTGTGTGTGTGTGTGTGTGTGTGTGTGTGTGTGTGAGGATGATAGTACTGCAGTGAGGAGTAAGGTTAACAACCTCTTGGTTTCCTGTTTTATGTCATACTGTATGATGTCATAACATAATAGATATGTTATTTTATGCAGCTGATCTCAAATCACACGAAATGTGTGGCAGTTTATTTTAACTTTTTTATTTTATCTTTACAGATATTTCATTATAAACCTCATTCATATCTCAGAATTAGAGTGACAGGATATCAAAATGGTTCAATAAAACTATTTGACATTCATCCAAACTCGTTCAGCGATTCTATAATTTATGAGGACGCTTTGTAGTAGGCCTGACCTCGAATTATGAAAAAAAAAAAAAGAAAACATATTTTGTATTTATTATTCGACTGAGAGATTGGCCTAATTTGTTATATTAATTAACTAATAGTTTGCCAAAAATAGGATATACATCATGATTTATTGGGAGAAACCAAGCAAGTATATGTTAAATCAGACATTAAGCACCCCTACAGCCCAAATGGAATGTTCCTCTATTGCATAACATCTTTTTTGCATGATTCGACTGAGAGATTGGCAGTCGAATCAGACTGCCAATCTCAGTCGAATCATGACATATATAAATAAATACATATTTAAAAAAAAAGATATATATTATTTTTTTGGTGTTGCATTAGTCGACCATAGGCAGCATTTGGCCAATCAGATTTGACTATAGAAATCCTTAGTCGGGGACAGGCCTACTTTGTAGAAATAGATTAGAATATAGTATAGTTGTTTTATAATAAAATACATGCTAATCTTCCTTTATGCACTCATTATTATGACACTGCGAAAATAAAACACTAAATGTTGAAAATGTTTGTAATTCACCGTTTGAAACTATCTTTTCAAATACTAAATAATAATTACTCACCAGTGTTACTCAAATATTTCATGCCAACACATCCTGCAGTAAGACTAGACTAGAATCACACATGCAGTCATGAATCATGAAAATCCACTATTGTACTTCACTATAAAACAACCACGACTTCAGATACCTTTTCGATAGTCAGACTTTAATTATGAATGCGGTCACATTACACATCAGAAACACTGTGTCTCCCATCTCATTGAGTGACTATACAATAAACAGTTAACAGGGCATTTCAGTGAGCATGTAGACCATAGTACAGTTAAATCATCTCTACAGGATGGCTCTCTATCATTTTAGTTGAGTGTCTTGTTTTCCTGTTCATTTCCATCCTCCTCCTTATCTATCCCTGTAAGTGTATTCATGCATTTCAATCCAGTTATTGTCTCCGCCAGGCCGAAAGGCATGGCGAGTGAGTATGTTTTTCCCCCTGTCCGTCCGTGTGTGTGTGTGTGTGTGTGTGTGTGTGTGTGTGTGTGTGTGTGTGTGTGTGTGTGTGTGTGTGTGTGTCCGTCCGTCTGTCACCAGTTTATCTCCGGCATCGTTGGCTTGACCGCAGCAAAACTGTGCACACACACTCCCTGGATGCCAATTCAGAACCTCTGCCCCAAATGTTTCTCATGGGCCTTTTATAGCGCCACCAGGAGGCTGATTTGTGCAAAACATATTTTTTGACAGTACTCCTGCAGATTTTGTCCAAAAATCCTGCAAATCGGTACACAATATCTCTATAGTCATTAAACAAAATATGTCTTTCAGATTTTTCATATTCCATCCTGATTGGCTAAAAATGTCTTCCAAAGTTATAAAAGCTATAACATGCCGATTCGTGTTTTTACCTATAACTGCACCGATCTGTGTAAAACTTTGTATGCACACTCCCTAAAGGTCAAGGAAAAACCTTTGCCCTGCATTTTTCACATTTGCCTTTTATAGCGCCACCAGGAGGCCGACGTATGTAAAACACATTATTTTATACTACTACTTCCAATTTTATCCAAATTTCATGCGAATCGGTACACATGATCTCTATAGTCATGTGATCAAGAGGGATGTGTTTGATTTTTCATATTCCATCCTGATTGGCTAAGATTGACATCAAAAGTTTGCATTATTGGCTTGTTTTGAACAAAATTCCGCAAATCATGAACGCACCGTCCGATTGCGGTCAAACTTTGCAGGCACATTCACACTATGTTGAGGAACAAATGTCACCCTTTTAAAATTGGCCTGTTATAGCGCCACCAGCAGGTCTAATTTAGCAAAACAAATGTTTTTAACAAAATGCCTCAAATCATGAATGCAGTCATTGTCCGATTGTCATGCAAGGCCTAAGACGAAATGGCACCCTTTTCACATTGGCCTATTATAGCGCCACCAGGAGGCCACAATAGCCTACCTGACCTGGCGGAGACCTGTGCTCCGAGGAGCACTTTATCTAGTTTATTTATCCATCACATTCTTTTCTACTGCTGGACAGGATATCAGCATGAATCAGTCGTTTTCATAAGTAGGATCAACGTTTTTAACCACATGTTTGTATTATTGTTCTGGGTATAATACATGAAAATAATTAAAAAATAAAATACAGTATTGGTACATTAGTCTGATACATGATATAGTAAAACTAAAAATGCAACACAAATCAGAATATACATTAAATTATTATATGTTTCACTGATGAACCAGGCATTGTATTTTAAATCTACAAATAGTTGTAGCCACCAGTCCGAAACACATTCATGGGTCTGGTGCAAATGTGGCCATAAATGAATGACAGTTTGTCCAAACATCAACAAACTAGATGGATATGTTTAATGAAGCTGTTGAAACCCATAAATGTCCCCATAAATTGGACAGTAGGGGTGATGGCATTGCTGAAGAAGGCCATGCCCTGGCACAGATTTTACCATAAAATGATTGAAATGTCTGATGGTCGTAAAATCTGTTAATTATCTTTAATACATGTTGTCAGAAACTGTCAAAGGACCCTTGCAATCTATGTGGGCTTGAAACCCCAAATTGCCGCGTTGCAGTTATTTATAATTTTGATAATTTAACTCTGAACCTAAAATATTATAATAATAACCATCAGTAACAAACAATCATTAACATTATTAATAATACAAAAATTACATACTTTTTAGCATTGCTATTATTATTGATAATAGACAGGTGATAATATGATTATAATTATTGGTTATTAACTAATAACTGTGATATTATTCATAACAACATAATCATCCCATCATATGAAAATGTTGATGACATCACAGATCAGAGACTAGTGTTACTTTAGACACTTAAGTTGATTGTTATCCATAGACCACAACACATCATATCGTCTCTGTCGGGTGGAAACCTCATGTGAGCAGGCCTGGTGTTTCGGGCATCAACTCGCGAGTTGAAAAACAGTAGAAACTAGCTAAATAACTTTTTTTTTTTTTTTGGCTGATTTTCGTTTTTTTCCATATTAACACAGTTCGAATGTTGAGGAAGCTTTCGATCCCAACAGATATCCGTTTTAGAATCATTAAGTGGTTTAAATTACATTACAAACACAGCAGTGTTTCTGTGTGTTTCTGTCGGTCTTGTGGGGGCGGAGAGTGGTTTTAACTTGCAGGGACAACAGTAGCATGAGTGGTTTTGGTTGGTCGTTGGCCCATTGTTCTCCGGTTACAAGCCTAATCCCCGCCCATCAGTTTCGCTCCTCTCTGTGGTGGTGTAAAGTGACTAAGTACATTTACTCAATTACTGTACTTAAGTACAATTTTGAGGTATTTTACTTTACTGGAGTAATATCCACTGGGTGAATATTCAACCTGAGGCTGAAACTAACTTCACCACGGTGGGAAGCGGCTAGCCCTGGTCCAGAGCGTTAGTCAGTTCCATCAAGTTCCCTCAAGAGTAGTGAAAATAAACAAAACCATTTCGCTACTCACCGAAACAAAGGCTGTTTTGTGGTGTTGAAAGTCTATTCTCGGAGGTGGGAAGCCTCTCAGCACCCCACCTACTCTGTAAAATACACTTTTTGGGCAGAAAATAAAATATGTCCACGAGACGGAAATTATTTTTATTTACTCCACAGTGCCCTCTACAGATTTGGTTAATGGTTAGTTCAAATTGTCCAGATCTGTAGAGGGCGCAGTGGAGTAAATAAAAATAATCTCACTAACGCTCTGGACCAGGGATAGGAAGCGGACAGTATTGCGTCTTTTTCGGGACAGAATCTAGTTGTATAAACAATATAACATTGTAGCGAACACAGCAGCTACAGTAGGTGAGGGCAGCCCCAGCTAAACAACAGGCCGCTCGACGTTCGTATGGGAGTATTACCCTGAAGGGGGTGCTCCTTCCATTCCGACATCTCACCACTCCGACTAGTGGCTTCCGCGTGCGGTTATGGTTAGGGTTAGGGTTAGGTATAGGGTTCGTCAACGTCGGAAAGGCGACATGTCGGAAAGGAGAAATGCACCCTCACTGAAGATGTGGCCAAAACAACAGTGGAGTAACGAGGCTAGGAGCTAGCATTGTTAGCTCGCGTCATGGCAGAACGTACACCTGGTGTTTGCATTTCTCCATGTACAACTCGTACATCTACATAAACGTTCATATTTCAAATATAAAGTGCTTATCTCATGGCCACGGGTGTTATAATTATCTACGGGCCCTCATAACACCCGTATCTTCCGTATTGTTCAATAAAAAGCATTTTGATCCGATTGATGGCCATCTCCGGTTTTTTTTTCAACTACGCGGCCGTATCGGTTGGGGGGTGTATTGCACTCCTGATACGTTATAACTCTATGAGAAAATGGCCGCCGATCGGATTAAAATGCTTTTTATTGAACAATATGGAAGATACGGGTACTTAGACCCACCCGAAGTGAATGGTAACATCCGTGGTCATGAGGTAAGCACTTTATATTTGAAATCTGAACGTTTATGTAGATGTACGGGTTGTAAATGGAGAGTGTAAACACCAGGTTGGAGTTAATCCAGGACCTATAGCTGGTGCGTATCTTTATCATTAGTAGGTAAACCTCGACTATAGTCGACTACCAGTGGGTCAAATTTAGTGGAGGAAGAAGCACTTGGTGGTAGCAATACCACAATATAAAAAGTAAAAGGCCTGTGCTCAAAATGTTACGTTCAAGCAAAGTAAAAGTACAAAAGTATTGGCATCAAAATATACTTAAAGTACCTAAAGTAAAAGTACTCAAATGTTTGAAAATAGCTGATCTACAAGCTCACAACACGTTGCAATGCGCATTGTGAGCTTGTAGAGCGGCTATTTTCAAATAGCCTATGTATAAAATACCTAAAAAAAATGTACTTAAGTACAGTAGCCTACTTGAGTAAATGTACTTCGTTACTTTCCACAGTAAAAATCCGAAAATGGGGGAGTGATTAGAGGAGTGGCTAGGTTGAATAAATTACCCATTGTTCACGCCCATTACCTGGAGCTGAGAGGTGCTAGAAAGTGGAAATCCTTTAGAAGGGATTATCTCAGTTCAGACTATTATAGATGACAAGATTCAAATGATCACATCTTCTTCAAATGTGTTCCAATTTCAATGAATGATACATCATATGAAAGCTTATATTCTGTACTTCAACAATCTGTAATAAAATGAAAAATAAAAAATGCCCCGTTGCTGCCTAAAGCACTGTACCCTATTATGTTCCAAAACTGCTACTTTTCAGGATTCAAAAGCATATTTTTTTTACACTTTTGTGTGACGCTGTAGTATGATCAAGTAGGGCGTTAATTTACGAAATTACGAAAATAAAAAGGTTTCTGCCCGACAGCGACGAAATAGATACTATACTAGTAGTGATGTTTTTTTACTTGTTCCCCTTTAAAGACTTCTTACCATCATCATCATCATCATCATCATCATCATCATCATCATCATCATCATCATCATCATCATCATCATGTCTAACTATCCAGAATTACACTGATCTTGCCTGGTAAGATCTTCAGAGGGACAGTATGACGATCAGTGCCAATATATGGAAAGAGTGTGTCAGTGAAAGTGTGTGTGAAGGTGTGTAGGTGTGTGTTAGTATCAGGATCAGAGAAGGACAGCTTTCCTTTGTTCCAGGTCATCTGGACTCTGATCCTCTGAGGTTTCTGCTTCACTGAGAGATCAGTGAGTGACCCTGATGAGGAGCGTGCTGTGTATTTACCTTTATTTAACCCTACTCTCCATAATTTACCCGCTCTGTTTCCCTTCCTCTGAAAGGACTCTGCTAACACACCTACTGTCCAGTATGTATTGTCTCTAACCTCAACATCCCAGCTGTGAGTCCCTGAGTTAAAGCCCTTAGAACCCAGGACGAAGGCATAGTGGTCAAACCTCTCTGGGTTGTCAGGAATGTGCTGTTTTGCTCCAAGTCTCACACTGGTCAGATCATCAGACAGGATGAGGTCTGGATGGGCAGTGTTGGGGTCCAGAATGACAGGGGTGTAGGAGACAATGTCCTTCATCTTGTCCCACACTCTGAAGGTCAGGTTGCTCAGGTGTTTGGTCACGTCTATCAGTGCTCCTGAGACCGGCTGTGGGTCCTGCAGTGTGAACTGGACTCTTTGCATTGTGGTCTTGTAGTTCTGCAGGAATGAGATGTGTTCAGCTATCAGCTCCTCCTCTATGGCTCTGATTGTGTTTGAAAGGGTTGTTATGTCTCTGTTTAGACCCTGAATCTTCTCCTTCATCATCTGACTTTTCTTCGACTCTTCCTCCCTCAGTGCAGTGATGCTGGCCTCCTCTTCCTCTTGTAGAAACTGACGCATCTTCTTAAACTGTTCCTTCATCTGCCTCTCTGTGTTCTGAGTCTGGACCTGAATGTGTTCTGCTGTTTGATCATAGTTTGTTTTAACTTTATTAAAGACCTCCAGTTTCTCATGCAAAGGCTTCAGTGACTTCTGGACTTCCTCCTTGTGAGCTAGTGCAGCTTCACCAATGGGTCTGAATCTGTGGTCGGTGTGTTTTTTAGAATCTCGACACACAAGACAAACTGGCTGTTGACATTCCAGACAGAACAGTTTGAGTTTCTCAGCATGCAGACTGCAGAGAACCTCAGACCCTGTTGAAGCTCTCTGATGTCTCTCCTGTATGAAGGCCTCACACACGTTCTTCAGAGCCAGGTTTCTGGGTGGATCCATTGAATGTCTCTTCTTACAAACTGGACATTCCTTTATTACCTTCTCTCTCCACCATTCCTGCAGACAGGCTTTACAGAAGCTGTGGCTACAGGACAGGAGAACAGGATCTTTAAAGATGTCACAACATACAGGACAGGAATAATCCTCTTCAGGGCGAGACAACGTGGAAGCCATTTGGTCTCCGAGTGAAGCTACTAACACACTGTTCAACTTCAAGCCAGGAAATGCGCCAAGCAGTGGTGGCAACACTCCCTCCTCTAGAATGTTCCCTGAAGTTTACTTTCACTGTGAATCCTGGTTTGTGTTAAAGCAGCAGGTTCCAGTGGTCTGGGTCAGTATTCCCTCCTGTAGCTGTAGAAAGACTGTCCTCCACACTGGAAGTTGTATTTGATCTGAAGGTGATTCTTATTATCGGTCTCTCCATGTGTGTGAGGATGATAGTACTGCAGTGTGAGGAGTAAGGTTATCAACCTCTCTGTTTCCTGTTTTATGTCAGGTAGGACTGGCAACGGGCAGAGCCTTGACAACACCATAAAGTTGTTTCAAAGTTCAGTTATAATCACCTTTTCACCCACTGAGGGCGGAGGCAGCAATGCAAGTCACCTGCTGCTGCATGTCCACTCAGCGGGAGCAGTTCAGTGTCTTGTTCAAGGAAATTTTTAAACGCAGTGTCAGGAAGAAAGCTTTTCAGAGGATATCAAGACATCACAGAAAGACAGGAGAGACACAGTCATGTGAAACGTCTTAAAGAGCGTATTGAAGTCAACAGACAAAAAACAGGAAAATTTAAGGATTTGAGTTTATGGCTGTGAGTGGACATGGTGACATTAGTGGTAAGCAAATGGCCCTCTTACAAAGATTTCCATACCGAAAACCACGCCAGTGGAAGAGATAAATACAGGCATCCACGAGTTCATGCTGAAACACAAGAAGTGATCTCATTCATGGAGATTCTGACCTCTGTCCCACTAGCCCATCCGCCGAATTGCGTAGTTTTCAGCAGGCATTTCGTACCTGCGTACCGAGACCTAAAATTGCAGCATTAAGGCATTCGTCCACATACCTTGATGAATGCTTCATACACGTTCAGCATGGTGAGATGATCTCCCTCAGCCACAGCAAACTTCCTGTGTTCTCTAGCCTGCAGAGTCAAACGTCAGACAGATGTGATTTATGTTTTATGTACTTCTCTGTGACAATGTACATAACAGTGAGTCTCAACTTTTTTTTTCATTTCAAGGACCCCCCAGTTTGAATGATATGCATTAGGCCAAGGACCCCCACTTAATACAATGTGTTATCTCTGGGACCCTGATCTACACTCAGGGTTCCCTCACATTTTTAACAATGAATTTTAAAAACTTTTCCAATGGATTTTATCCCATTTCCAGGCCTATAGCAATCATACAGTGCAATAATGAGGCTCTTCCACATGTGTGCTATCAATGACCCAAGACAGAGTCGAGTAAAGGTGTCACGTGACAAAAAGGAACAGATCTACAAGATAATAACGTATATGGTCCAATCCAATCCACTTTATTTATTGAGCACATTTAAAACAACAGTGTTGAACATAAGTGCAACGTGTTGTCAGCTTGTAGATCCATGTGTCAATTGTTTTGAGACAAATTAATTTAAGTCGAATCCAATTAATAGTAATTAATATTTACCATTTGAGCAAAATACCTGCACTCCTCCCTCCGTACTCAAATGTTTTATGTTTATAATGTAACAGTGAAACAGCCTTGAGCCATAACATAATGCAATGTGTTTTATCAGTGACCTATGGAGTGGTGCATATCAGTTAAGATAAGATACTGTATACATGTATAGGTTATTGACGTGGATTGTTTTATGTAAGAAATCTTTTCATTGTAACCTCGTACAGAGTACACCAGAGTGATACAGTATACTACAGCTGTAAAAAAAATATAAGAAAAAAAATCTTATTGTGAAAGCAAGGACCTTATTTTAAAGTAGTCTGGCATGTCTATACCAAATTCATGCAGTTTTAACATAATTCAGCACTAATGTGTGGCCTGAAGTAATTAAAGCGGGTCATGTTTGCATGTTTGGAATTGTAACAGCTGAAATCAATAATAATATCAGTATTCCGCCATGTATGATATAAGCCCAAGTGCCATCTGGACTGAACTTTGAAATGGGAAAAGTTTGTTTTAGTAGGAGTTTTGTCCCTTCAGCCATTAACTGCACTAAACAAGCTGCCTCGCCGACCGGATGGTTTTTGTGTATACGGGGGACTGTCGTGTTGCTATGTTGTTCTGTGCTATATGGTTGTGTGTTTTTCTGTTGGAACAGACTGTGAATACGAATATCCCTGAGGGGACAATAAAGACTTTATTGTCCCTGAGGGGACAATAAAGACTATTATTATTATTAGTGCCCCTGTTCTGGGGCGAACATTCTGTGATAACATTCTGTCAAAATAAGTAAGTAGGTCAGAGTGGCGAGAACAAGAGAGTCCATCCCCTTCTCTGTGCCCTGGGAGATGGACTGCTGAGGTGGAGCACCACACCTACCATCAGCTCCCAGTAGTTACCAAGCCCTCATATGCTGAGTTGGCGGTACCCAGGATTGAACCTAGAACCTTGTGGTCCAAAGCTGAGTTTTCTGCCGACTAAGCTATGTGACATGTTGTGAGCTTGTATATCAGCTATTTTCAGCGAATATATAGGGTTTAAGTGGTTATTAAGGAAACATTTTCTCAGTGATTTCAGGAGCACCACTATACAGGTATAGCTAAAAGAATGTGTCAATTTCACAGATTTAATTCCAGCAGTCCTCTCGGGGGGGGCCAGTCTAAGTTAATTAAAAAAGCAGAGATCAAATCACAGCCACCTCTCCCTCTCTCTCCCCTGTGTAAAACCCAGAGTCAGTTATACTCACAGAGAGGAAGCTGAATCGCAGTACGTTGTCGATGCCCAGGGCCTTGAGGATGACGGGGGCCAGGTTGGTGCGCTGCATCTCTGGCACTGTGGTGGCGGGCAGTTTCTCAAAGTCTTCCTCTGATGACAGGTATAGGTAGAGAGAGAGAAGTTCAATTACATTTTATTATTGTGCCGAATCAGCCCAGTGGCCTTGTGGCAGAGTCCTGCAACGGGCCGGGTACCCATGGATACCCGATGGGCACCCGCGTTTAACGGGTGACAACGGGTGAAAAATATACTTTTATAAGGTGACGGGGAAGGGGACGGGCGGTACTGAACTAAACGCGGGTGGGTAACATTTTATTGTGAAATTGTTTCCGCCCAAACAACGTCACTTGTGTAACTTATCACAGCACGCCGGTCAGTTGTCTTAACTCATAAAAAACACATTGAACATCCTGTTCAACCTTCAAATTAAAATCATTTGACAATGTAAACAATGACACGTGCGTTCTGCATGTATGCGCGTTCTCGCGCGTGGCTATATGGAAAGCTTGCTCCTCCGTCCTTCACTTGACGTGCAGATTTCTGAACGAATCTGACCACTGAATGTACCGCTATTGTTGAAGGCTGCTATCTTGTGTTGAAAGCATTTTAAAACACGTTTAAATTGAGCGACTGAAGGCTATTCACTGCATGTAATCACGGGTAACGGGGCGGACAACGGGTCCATTATTTGACGGGCAGGGCGGGTCTGTTTTTTAATTTTGATATAGGGTGCGTTCGAAAATACAGCACTGAGCGCACTGGCCAATACAAACTAATAGGCGAGTGTGCTCCGGTGCGTAATTTTCGAACGCGCCCATTGTCAGGGGTGACGGATCTGATTATTGACGGGGGCGGGGTGGGGGCGGGTTGTCAAACATTGGACCCGTGCAGGACTCTGCCTTGTGGTTAGAGTGTCCACCCTGAGGACTGAGAGGTCGGGGTCATACCAAAGACTCTAACCAATGCCTCCTTCTCTACCCAATGCCCCCGTGCCTGGCACTCGGCATCAAGGGTTGGATTGGGAGCAAGCCCCTGTGACATACTTGCGTCATTCATGTACAGGGGGTGTACTTGTAAGTACATTTTGATACCAATATCAACATATTATACTAAAATATTGTACTTTTACTCAAGTACATTTTGAATTCCAGACTTGTACTTTTAACCAAGTATTTCTACATTGCAGTATTGATACTTTTACTTAGGTAAAACATTTGAGTACTTTTTCCACCACCGTAAAATACGTAGTTTGCTCGTGAGTTGGCCTGCAAGCAACTTTTAAATGTTTACTTCCAACTAAAGTTGGACTAATGTGTTTTTTTGTGTGTTCATTTGCTCACCTGGGTCTGTGACATTAGATATGCTAAATCCCTGGGACATAAAATGTCTCTTTTGGTGCTCGAGATAAAAAGTTTGGGAGCCACTGCCTATGGGGTTTGGAACGTGTGACTAGGCTAACTGTAGACAACCTACGCATTGTGCAGTTCCCCACCCCACCGGCACACACACTGTCGCGCGCACACGCACGTCAGAGCTTCTCCAAAACGAGTTTTGAACGGCATAGGCCCGCTGCAAAAATATCATAAATAAATAATTGTCATAAAATCAAGACATTATAATACATATATATATATAATATATTTTTATTTACTCCACAGTGCCCTCTACAGATTTGGTTAATGGGAAGTTAAATTCCTCCAGATCTGTAGAGGGCACTGTGGAGTAAATAAAAATAATATCGCTGACATCTTTTATTTTCTGCCCAAAAAGTGTATTTTACAGAGTAGGTGGGGTGCTGAGAGGCTTCCCACCTCCGAGAATATACTTTCAACAACACAAAACAGCCTTTGTTGCCGTGAGTAGCAAATTGTTTTTGTTTATTTTCACTACTGTTGGAGCACTCGCAGGGCAGTGGAATTCCTTGTACATGCGCAGAGCCCAGGGTCTGGCAGGGCGTTAGAGAGAACTCACAAAACGCTCTGGACCATGGCTAGTCTGGACCAGACCTGTTCAGTGGGAGGACGGGTGGCTTCGAGCGAAAATATTAAGTATAGAATCAAATAAAAAACCAACATCACTGACTTCATGATTAAGATTAATGGAAATATAACTTAAAGAAAACCAAAAAAAATCTTAAACTGACCTCTTGGTGGCGCTGAAGTGAAAGCCGCTGGTCCTCCTGGAGTCCTGATCGGTCTCAAGGTTGCATCATCCACACAGCTGGAGATGATATATTTTTTTTTTTAAAGTGACTCGAATCTGAGAAAGAAGTTCTCTGGTCCTATCCAGTGGTGGAAAAAGTACTCACATTTGTTACTTAAGTAAAAGTATCAATACCGCAATGTAGATATACACCCTGTTACAAGTAGATCGGTTCCGTATTCAAAATGCACTCGAGTAAAAGTACAAAAGTATCGGCATCAAAATATGCTTAAAGAAAATCTAAATTATTCAAAATCTTCCAAACACTTTCAAGATTTAATGTAAAATGTTCAAAAATAGCAGATGTACAAGCTTGTAGATCTGCTATTTTTGAATAGCCAATGAATAAAGTGATTAAAATGATTGAGATTCTATATTAACTACGTTTGCTGGGGACCACTGTTGGTCCCTCCACTGGAGGAAATAGTCCTTTCTTGTTTACCACAGTATTAGTGTCTATTTCATTTTTTATTTGAACATAATGATCGCATTATATTTTAATTAGTGTGTAGTAAGTAGACGATGTCCATGTTTCAACCACACAATGGTTTAAAAGAACTATTTCTCTTAAACTCAAAAGGATGATGTGTGGGAACTCTTAAAAAGTTCCAAGTTCCAATTTGAGTTAAAGGGTTAGGTATAATATAGCCTATTATTACAAGCTAGATTTATATGTACACATAGGCCATTGCATTAAATAAATCCTAAAATAAATCTAGAGACACACACACACACACACACACACACACACACACACACACACACACACACACACACACACACACACACACACACACACACACACACACACACACTTATGTATCACTGAAGTGGACAGCTGCACTGGTAAGTGGATCCTCAGCCAGCTTGAGTTAGCTACAAGCAGGTTCGATGGCAGGTGTCTAAATCACTACAACACCTCCATTAACATTTCACATTCATTTTAATAACATGGGACATATAAACCTACTTTTGTCAACGACACAACAACCCTACTCCTACCATAATCATCATTACATAAACTGATAGCTACTATTACTCTGAGCATATATTATCATATGCCTAAGAACACGTGGTGTGTGTGTGTGTGTGTGTGTGTGTGTGTGTGTGTGTGTTGGACATGGATGTTGGAACCAACATCATAGACCAGGGGTCCTCAACATTTTTCAGGCCAAGGACCACTTAGCTGAGAGAGATGAAGCAGGGACCCCCACTACATATTGTATACAATTGAGTTGCGGGAACTTGCGGATTAAACTTTTTCATAGATTTCATTCTCAGCTTCATAGACTATCATCAGTGTCGTGTAAATGCATGTTTTGTTTTGTTTTGTTATGTTTATTTTAGACATTTAACCACTTAAGCATTCAATGCTTAGTAAACTTGACCTTTGGCGCTGTACTTTGTCTGCTCTTTTTTCCCTCTACACCAAACCTCTTAGCCAAAAATAGCCGATCTACAAGCTCACATGTGAACTTGTAGATCGGCTATTTTTGGCTTAAGTTCTCCTCAGAATAGGGATGCTATAGGGTTCAAGTGGTTAATGTAAAATAAAATATATTATATCACACAAAGATTTGGCTGGCCCCATGTAGTAACTCTGAGGAGCCCCCTAGGGGTCCTAGACCCCCTGTTGAAGACCCCTGGCATAGGCAGAAGTACAGACATTTCTAATGATAGGGCTTTAGCAGTGAAAATACAAAGTATAAAACTCCTCCAAATAGTCATCATAATACAGAGGAGTAAATTCCCATTTATGATTAAACACTGCCACCTTCTGGTAAAAATAACACACTACAGGACTTGAGGAGTGAGTAGTATACTTCACTGGCAGACAATAATAAACATGGATGTATTCAATGTAATAAAGCCAGTGGTTCTCAAACGTTTTCATGTCAAGGACCCCCAAATTAACATGTATTTTGGTTGTGGCCCCATTTTGATGCCAGGGACCCTCAAGAAGAGAAGATTTAAAAACAAATTCTATATTCCAATTTCTTTCATAAATAGCCGATCTGTACAAGCTAAAACTTTGAAATGTTGATGCTATATTAACTTATTTAGCCGGGGGAACCCCTGGAACACCTTCAAGGAACCCTGGGGGTTCCCGAACCCCCACCCCACTTTCAGAACCACTGTAAATAAAGACTATAGGGTCAGTTATTTCAGTGCACGACCATAAGGCTTTATTTGAAGATGTGTGTTTTAGAGATGTCAAGGATTACAGATCTCTTTCCTCGGCGGTTGAGTTAACTACAGTTCTACAGATTGCAGCAGTGTCGTCTGCATACAGAGTCAGGAGTAATCAGCACAAATGGGAGTAAACAATTTCATTTTTTATGCGGCTACATGTTTGGCTACGTCATTGTTTTTTGTTTTTTTAAAGCTACAAGGTGATCTTAAAGTGTACCTTAAGAGTACCATTTTAACATGCAAGAGTACTTCACTTATAGACTCGACTAATTGGATTGCACTTATTTTTGATGGCGTTAATTTCTCCAGAGTTTGATTACCGTGTTTCACTGATCTGAAGTTAACCTACTGTTATGGAAAACCATGCAGACATAAGTCAATAAAGTTCAGGACAAGTAACCTTTACCGATATGAAAGCAGGTCCTACATATGGATCAAAATGACACCCTTGGTTCAATTGCTCCACTGAGACCTTCTGAAGTTTTCGGAGCCAAATACTTGTCCAGATTAACACTATTTACTAAGTATACAAATAAAGGCAAAAGCAGGAATGTAAAATGCATGTTGTCGTCATGGAATGGAAGGGGTTGACACTAAACGGTTGCCCGACTGCCCCGTGGCAAGTAAATAAATCGTTCGGGTTTGCGTTCAGATTGCCCGACGGGCAAGTGCATTCCGTCTTCATTAAATATTACTGGCTATTCATGAAGAACAATGCTAACTTTTTACAACTAGCAGTTGCGCTCATTCTGGTATTTCAAAGTGACTGTCGCCAGTCGGCAGTTATTGATCGGATTTAACATGAATTAGTTCTACAAGCTATCATTTCATAATGGACAATGTACTTTTCGGGCAAGTAGGCATGACCTTTGGGGCAAGTAGAACATGACCTGTACTTGCCCGACGGGCAAGTGCCTCCGAGACCATAGTGTAAACCCCTCATAATACCAAATATCAAGCGATTATGGCAGTATTAATTAATGAAATGTGCATGCCAATGTGATGTAAGAACCACTGTCATGATTGGCCAAACAGACATGGCTTAAAAACATGAGCACTACTGTTTCATTGTTGCTTCACATCATCATAGGAACAAAATGGCACTTGATTCTTTTGAGTTTTTTTGATTGCACTGCTTTGTATCTGCGCGGTTTATTTGCACATTCCATATGAACATGAAATGTGAAATATCATGGCTAATAGAAAAAATTTGGCACCAAGAGGTAGAAAGGCCACTGCGTTTCGAACTAGTCAGAAGTTAAGTGGCAAGAAAGAGTTATCGGACAAACTGTCCCAAGTCCTTTTTTCACAGTTTCACATCAGCTGTACAATCTTCAAGGTCAAACAAAGAAAACCGCATTACACAGTTTCCACTGCAGCAAAAGTCCTGAAAATGTCTTAAATCTCGGGGGGCCAGAAATGAAAAGGATGTGATCTGATTCGAAGCTTCGTTTCTGTATCCAACAGGTTGATATCGCAAACCAATTAATAAACATAAAGGCACCCAGGCATTTGGGGTAAAGCAAACTTTAAAACCGAAAGATAAACCACGTTTAAGTCCCTCAAAATATAGCATCTTCACTTTCCACTTTGTCTTTAGTTTATTTTCCGAGTTCTGCTGCTGCCAACTGGAATAACAACAAAAATACTACAGCGTTAAAAAAATAAAAATGGAAGCTGAGAACCAGAGGAGGGCTGTGACAGGACAGTCATTCCCTGGATCTCAGCCTTGCTCTGATATGTACACAGGTGGAGGGTCACTACTGTATGGCCAATGCTAGGAATGGACACCAGTGGGGAACATTCTGAACCGATCGCCATTTAAGCCCGATTTAGACTGGGCAGCGCATCGCGTCTCGCACCGAAAGATAGCCGATCTACATGAGTATTCTGTTCATTCAAGTGTAATGTGCAAACAATCGTTACTATCTGACCATTTATTCCAGGTCTTAGCCTGGTAAACCATAGCCTGGCATGGCAAACCATCCCGGTCGCGTGAATTCACATTATCATTGTCTTCTGCAGAGGGGTGGGCGTTTTGCAGAAACCAAAAAGTGGAAGAGCCAATCAACGTCTGCGCTCAGGGCCCTGTGATTGACAGACACTGAATGGCCCCTCAACTTCTCCACACGTCCCAAATAATCACCCGTCTCTCATTGAGTCTTTGTGTCTCCTACCGGAACCCACAGCTCGTCATCAAATTATTGGCTTAGGAATGCGACAAAAACGAAAAAAATATCTATCCATGAATTCAAGTCTCCATGGGTTGAATGATCGATAGGGAAAAAAAGTAATTTTGGGGGTGAACTATCCCTTTAACTCTTACTTTGAGGAAAATAGATGATATCCAAGCTCACAACGCATTGTGAACTTGTAGATGGGCTCTTTTCGGTGCGAGACACCAGCGTGCCAACTAAATCAGTCGATATACTATACTATCACTTCATCTTCCTCCGCACAGGGTCATCAACAACAATCAGATATTAAACTGATAAGAACAGATTCTACACTTTGATCTTTAGCCAAAAGACAGAGGAGAATGGAGGCTCAACGATGTGCCACTCACCGGTGTCCATTCTAACAAGATTTGGGCCCCTTGGATGGAGATGGAAAGTAAATACATTGTACAATCTTTGTTTATATACAGTGTGATGGATAGGGCACAGTGTGTGTTAAATGAGGTGCTCTCCATTTTCTTTCTGTCACAGCAGTGAGTGTTGGGCCGGCTCCACTTCTCAGAGGATCCGAGATCTCTTGCTGGCCAGCGACCCATGCTGAAAGAAAGAAGAGACACATTCAATCCGGGAAAGCATCTGTGTCATTTTAGAGTTTAGAGCAGGGGTCTTCAACGTCTTCAGGCCAAGGACCCCCTAGCTGAGAGAGAGATGAAGCAGGGACCCCCTCTATATTGTATAATATTGTGTTTCAGATAACATTTTGCTGCTTTTTTTCCCCCCTTGACACCTATAATAACTCTTTTCCAAAAATAGCCGATCTAGAGCTTGTAGATCTGCTATTTTTGGCTAAAGTTCTCCTCAGAAAAGTGATGCTAGGGTTCAAGTGGTTAATGTAAAAAAAAAAAATCATGTCACACAAAGATTTGGCGGACCCCCTTTAGTAACTCTGAGGACCCCCTGTTGAAGACCCCTGGTTTAGAGAGAAGAGAGAGATAGTGAGATAAGAGAGAAAAGACAGACAGACAGACAGACAGACAGACAGACAGACAGACAGACAGAACATTGGTTCTGACCATTTCTGCCTCGGCGCCCCACTGAGGCAGAAATTTGTAGCGCCGAGCCCAAAGTTTCTGGTGAAAATGATGCAATGTTGCAATGCACATGCGCACGGCTCAGGAATGTGCATTTGCAAATCTAAATAATGTAGCGCACGTTAGTTAACAAAAGGACTCAAATCTGTCTTCATTTTAGTTCACGAAAAAAGACGAGACGAAATGTTTTATATTGTTTTCTTCTCATCTTTCCTGTGAAGCGCAGCGCTCTGTTTATAAACAGCTGCTGCTGACGTGTAGCGGCACACACACACACACAGAGTTGAATGGACAGTTACTGTATGCTGCGCTCACAGCAGCTACAAAAGTTACAAATCCAAATGACTGAAATCAGTTGGGGCGACTGAGAACTTTAATCCATGTGCAGCCCTGGAAACATCCACATTTTTCAGACCGAGGTGCAAAACAAACAGAGGATGAGTGTGTTAGTTTCTACGGCCTACCTTAGCCTGCTTGTAGAAGTGGGGAGCCAGTTCAACCAACCAGGATGATTCAACCGCAGTCACGTCACGCATGTAGTACTTTGAAGTCTGAACCACTTCATTGAAGATAACCCTGGAGAAGGACAGAATGTGATAGATTTAAGTTTATTAATAATCATGTGGGGGCGGCCATAGCTGAGTGGTTAGTGAGCCCGCCTAGGGAACCAGCTGGCCCTGGTTGCCCCAGGTTCGATTCCAGGCTATCCCAGCATATGTGCCGATGATATGAAATTTGTCCCTGAGCAAGACTCTTAACCCCAATTGCTCACAGGTTCTCATTGGAAACAAGACCGTAAGGACTTTCATGAACGACCTGTTAAAAGGAATTATCCTTATCCTTATGTCGTCACTGTCAGGCGCAAACCTATCTCTGTACTGCTACTTTTTTATTTTCTGTAATAAAAAGAACAAAAACATTGCTAGAATATACAGTATTTGTATTGTATGAATGAATTTATCAATGACATATATGGACAGACTTAACGTACCATTTTGGAGGCGTCTCCCCAAACAGCACAGAGTTGGGGTGGATGAGAAGCTCACGGTCGTCACGTAGAGTCCTGAGATGGAGAGGCAGTAGGTTATTATTATCATTGTGATCGCTTAAATCAGACATCAAGCTCGCCATGCCTTAGTTTAAGGGTTCCCAAACATTTCAGGCCGTGACCCCCCAAAATAATAATAATATTTGAACTGGGGACCCCCCACCCTGACAAGCACTTGGAATTGTATAGGAGTTGAGGCATTTACATTTAGTTTGACTCTGTTCCACAGATAAATATTGTGAAAATAGTCGCTCAAAAATTAAAAGTCATTAAATTGTAACTTTAGAAATGTGCAGATATACCCTGTACAGTTATACTGTATGTTGGTTTGTTTACTGTTAAGTGAGAAAACAATGTTGCACATTAAGCTAATCGTCTGAGGACCCCCCAAAATAATTTGGGTCCCGACCCCCAGTTTGGGAACCACTGGCACGAGTTAGGAAACAACACAAAAACATAACAAAGTGCCACGACAGATACGCCCGAGTGTGTGTTTGGTGATGACTGACACAACAGGTGTGCCGTCTAGCTCTGACTCAGGCCATGTGTGACTGCTTAAATCAGCCATCATCCCATCTGATAATAGTTTCATATTGTACGGACACATGCAAATCATTTCTCTTCCTTTCTCCATGGTCGGTCTCTCACCTGTAGGATCCTGAATGGTGAATGCGGGCCGCGTTGGCAAAGAACCCGACAGCAATGCACTTCAGGATCACATCAGGGTCACCTGGACAGCAACACAACGGCAGGAAAAATAAATTCAATGCCTTCAACCCCACATGATACTGTATGATGGGACAGGCACCACATGACACACTTGCAGAGACACACACACACACACACACACACACACACACACACACACACACACACACACACACACACACACACACACACACACACACACACATACCTTCACTGGTGTTACGCGGCACTTTGAACTTGTTCATGAGCCGACGCAGCTGCTCTCGGACCGTCACGGCTCGCAGGAGACCCTTGTAATTGAGGAAGTGTTCCTGACACCACTGGGAACTCTTCAGGTGCTGAAGACAACAGAGAGAGACATGGGTGCAAGGTTAGCCAATGGAATACAACCACTACAACGACTACTAACCACTGTGTTTCCTGCACTATCTGTCCCGAGTGGACCTCTGACATAGACCTACTGCACATATAAACGGAGCAGCTACCTTTAAACACACATAGGCTTTTTTGTATACTATTTAAATAGTTTTAAGAAAAATGCTGTTAATTATCCCAAAAGTGACGCAGAAAGTTCCCCCCAGAATAGGCATGCTGGGGTTCAAGTGGTTAATGTGGTTAAAGATAAATGTATTGATATTCAGAGGATTAGACAAAACACACTTATTGTGTATTTTACCTAAGGTACCTTTAAATATTGACCTCTGCTAACATATAAAATGTCCTACTGTATGATGTCATAACATATAGATATGTTATTGTATGCAGCTGATCTGAAATCACACGAAATGTGTGGCAGCTCATTTTAACTTTTTTAGTTTCTTTACAGATCTTTCATTAAACTCATTCATATCTCAGAATTAGAGTGACAGGATATCAAAATGGTTCAATAAAACTATTTGACATTCATCCAAACTTGTTCAGCGATTCTATAATTTATGAGGACGCTTTGTAGAAATAGATTAGAATATAGTATAGTTTATAATAAAATACATACATCTTCCTTTATGCACTCTTACTTTATGACACTGCAAAAAGAAAACACTAAATGTTGAAAATGTTTGTAATTCACCATTTATGAAACCATCTTTTCAAATACTAAATAATAATTACTCACCAGTGTTACTAAAATATTTCATGCCAACACACCCTGCGGTAAGACTAGACTAGAATCACACATGCAGTCATGAATCATGAAAATCCACTATTGTACACTATAAAACAACCAAGATTTCAACTTTTCGATAGTCAGACTTTAATTATGAATGCAGTCACATTACACATTACATCAGAAACACTGTGTCTCCCATCTCATTGAGTGACTATAATATAAACAGTTAACAGGGCATTTCAGTGAGCATGTAGACCATAGTACAGTTAAAACAACTCTACAGGATGGCTCTCTATCATTTTAGTTGAGTGTCTTGTTTTCCTGTTCATTTCCATCCTTCTCCTTATCTATCCCTTTAAGTGTATTCATACATTTCACTCCAGTTATTTATTTATTCTTCACATTCTTTTCTACAGCAGGACAGGATATCAGTATGTAAATCAGTCATTTTCATTAGTAGGATCAACGTTTTTAACCACATGTTTGTGTTATTGTTCTGGGTATAATTACATGAAAAGAAAGAAAAAAAGAAAATACAGAATTGGTACATTAGTCTGATACATTATACAGTAAAACTACAGATGCTACACAAATCAGAATATACATTACATCATTATATGTTTCAGTGTTGAACAAGGTGTGTAAAATGAATTTTAAATCTCCAAATAGGTGTAGCCACCAGTTCCAAACACATTCATTCATGGGTCTGGTGCAAATGTGGCCATAAATTAATGACAGTTTGTCCAAATATCAACAAACTAGATGGATATGTTTAATGATGCTATTGAAACCCATAAATGTCCCCTTAAATTGAACAGTAGGGTGATGGCATTGCTGAAGAAGGCCATGACCTGGCACAGATTTTACCATGAATGATTTTTAGGATATGTCCTTTTGCACACCTACAAACAAACAAGTGCGTCGGAGTATGAATGCTGAATATTGAAGAGAGAGGGAGTCTTCACTCATAAAGAGGTTTTTATTTAGGATGCAATGTTTCGGCCGCTTGGACCTTCATCAGGCATAAAAGTAAATGATTGAAATGTCTGATTGTCATAAAATCTGTTAATTATCTTTAACTCTTAAACTGACAGGGTTTTTCAAAAACTTTTGTCAGAAACTGTCAAAGGACAAATTGCCGCTTTGCAGTTATATTTATCATTTTGATAATTTAACTCTGAACATAAAATATTATAATAATAATCATTGATAACAAACAATCATTACCATTATTAATTATAAACATTACATAAGTTTTAGCATTACTATTATTATTGATAATAGACAGGTGATAATAGGATTTATAATTATTGGTTATTAACTAAAAACTGTAGATATTATTCATAACAACATAATCATCCCATCATATGAACATGTTGATGACATCACAGATCAGAGACTAGTGTTACTTTAGACACTTGATTGTCATCCATAGACACAACACATCATATGGTCTCTGTCGGGTGGAAACCTCATACAGTATGTTCCAAAACTGTTACTTTTCAGGATTTAAATAAGCATCATTTTTTTATGCTTTTGTGTGACGCTGTAGAATGATCAAGTACAAGTAGGGCGTTCATTTACAAAAAAAATTTGATTAATATGGAGATAAGAGGTTTCTGCCCGACAGCAACGAAATAGACACTATACTACTAGTACTGTTCCTTTACTTGTTCCCCTTTAAAGTACTTCTTACCACCCATCATCATCATGTCTAACTATCCAGAGTTACACTGACCTTCCCTGGTAACATCTTCAGAGGGACAACAGTCCCTGACCATTGAAACCATTGACCATGACCATTGAAAATGAATGGAAAGAGTGTGTCAGTGAAAGTGTGTGTGAAGGTGTGTAGGTGTGTGTTAGTATCAGGATCAGAGAAGGACAGCTTTCCTTCATTCCAGTCCAGCTGGACTCTGATCCTCTGAGGTTTCTGCTTCACTGAGAGAACAGTGGCTGACCCTGGTGAGAAGCGTGCTGTGTATTTACCTATATCTAGCCCTATTCTCCAGAATTGACCCCCTCCTGTCCCCTTCCTCTGAAAGGACTCTGCTAACACACCTACATCCCAGTATGTACTGTCTCCAACCTCAACATCCCAGCTGTGAGTCCCTGAGTTAAAGCCCTCAGAACCCAGGACAAAGCCATAGTGGTCAAACCTCTCTGGGTTGTCAGGAAGCTGCTGTTTCTCTCCCCATCTCACACTGGTCAGATCATCAGACAGGATGTAGTGTGGATAGGCAGTGTTGGGATCCAGAATGACAGGAGTGTAGGAGACAATGTCCTTCATCTTGTCCCAGACTCTGAAGGTCAGGTTGCTCAGGTGTTTGGTCACGTCTATCAGAGCTCCTGAGACCGGCTGTGGGTCCTGCAGTGTGAACTGGACTCTTTGCATTGTGGTCTTGTAGTTCTGCAGGAATGAGATGTGTTCAGCTCTCAGCTCCTCCTCTATGGCTCTGATTGTGTTTGAAAGAGTTGAGATGTCTCTGTTTAGACCCTCAATCTTCTCCTTCATCATCTGACTCTTCTTCGACTCTTCCTCCCTCAGTGCAGTGATGCTGGCCTCCTCTTCCTCTTGTAGAAACTGATGCATCTTCTTAAACTGTTCCTTAATCTGCATTTCTGTGTTCTGAGTCTGGGACTGAATGTGTGCTGCTGTTTTATCATAGTTTGTTTTAAATTCATTAAAAACCACCAGTTTCTCCTGTAAAGGCTTCAGTGATTTCTGGACTTCCTCCTTGTGATCAAGTGCAGCTTCATCGATGGGTCTGAATCTGTGGTCGGTGTGTTTTTTAGAATCTCGACACACAACACACACTGGCTGTTGACATCTCAGACAGAACAGTTTGAGTTTCTCAGCATGCAGACTGCAGAGATTCTCAGATCCTGTTGAAGCTCTCTTATGTCTCTCCTGTATGAAGGCCTCACACACGTTCTTCAGAGCCAGGTTTCTGGGTGGATCCACTGAATGTCTCTCTTTACAAACTGGACATTGCTTTATTACCTTCTCTCTCCACCATTCCTGCAGACAGGCTTTACAGAAGCTGTGGCTACAGGACAGGAGAACAGGATCTTTAAAGATGTCACGACACACGGGACAGGAATAATCCTCTTCAGGGCGAGACGACTTGGAAGCCATTTGGTCTCCGAGTGAAGCTACTATAACACTGTTCAAGCCAGGAAATCAGCCAGTCAGTGGTGGTAACACTCCCTCCTCTAGAATGTTCCCTGAAGTTTACTTTCACTGTGAATCCTGGTTCTTGTTAAAGTCCATTCAGCTGACAGAGTCAGCAGCAGGTTCAAGGTCTGGGTCAGTATTCCCTCCTGTAGCTGTGGACAGACAGTCTGTCCTCCCTCAGTGGAAGTTGTGTTTGATCTGAAGGTGATTCTTATTATCGGTCTCTCCGTGTGTGTGAGGATGATAGTACTGCAGTGTGAGGGGTAAGGTTAGCAACCTCTCTGTTTCCTGTTTCATGTCAGGTGAGACTGGCAATGGGCAGAGCCTTGATAACGCAAATTTGCAATGCAAAGTTCAGTTATAATCACCTTTTCACCCACTGAGGGCGGAGGGCAGCAATGCATTTGCATTTGAGATTATGGCAGTGATGAAGTGTTGGCGGACATGGTGACATTACTTTAAAGACAAGTTAAATATAGGCGAGTTCATGCTGAAACACAAGAAGTGATCTCATACATGGAGATTCTGACCTCTGTCCCACTACCTAATAATTGATTCAAGTTTCATCATGTGACTTCACACATTACAGCACCAAACCTGGGGGGATTATATCTCCACCCTGGCCTTGGAACGCCTCAGGATCCCCCAGGAGGGAAGTGGCTATGTTGCTCTGGAAAGGGAAGCTCTCTGCTGGAACTGTTAACCCCGCGACCCGATTCCGGATAAGCAGTTGAAGATGGATGGATGGATGTCTGAAGAGAATGTCTGAGTCCAGCCTTAAACTTACTGTACCTGTGTGCAGTTATTGCACAACCAACCAAGTATTAAGGCATTAGTCCACATACCTTGATGAATGCTTCATACACGTTCAGCATGGTGAGATGATCTCCCTCAGCCACAGCAAACTTCCTGTGTTCTCTAGCCTGCAGAGTCAAACATCAGACAGAAGTGATTTATGTTTTATGAAGTACTTCTCCGTGACGATGTACACAGCAGTGATTCTCAACCTTTTTCTTTTCATTTCAAGGACCCCCCAGTTTGAATGATATGCATTAGGCCAAGGACTTAATACAATGTGTTCTCTTTGGGACCAAAGGATTTTATCCCATTTCCAGCAATCCCATTTATAGCAATTATACAGTGCAATAATGAGGCTCTTACACCAGTGTGCTATCAATGCCCCAAGACAGAGTCAAGTAAAGGTGTCACGTGACAAAAAGGAACAGATCTACAAGCTAATAACATATCACGGTGCAACGTGTTGTCAGCTTGTAGATCCATGTGTTAATTATTTTGAGACAAATTAATTTAAGTCGACTCCAATTAATAGTAATTAATATTTACCATTTGAGTACTATACCTGCACTCCTCCATCCGTACTCAAATGTTTTATGTTTATAATGTAACAGTGAAACAGCCTTGAGTCCATATTTATAACATAATGCAATGTGTTTTATCAGTGACCTATGGAGTGGTGCATATCAGTTAAGATAAGATACTGTATACATTTATAGGCTAATTTAAAAGTTATTGACCTGGATTGTTTTATGTAATATATCTGTCTGTCATCATGATTTGTGTGCGTGGGAACTCATTTTAAACAAGCTTAGTGCTTAATGTCTACCAAATTCATGCAGTTTTAACATAATTCAGCACTATGTGTTTCAAGTTTCAATGTGTGGCCCAATGTGTGGTACATTGTAAAATCCTGAGTGTTTATTTAACTCCATTTGTGCACTCTCCCCCAGACCCGATGATGAGAAACGGTGATGGTACAACGTATTGCTTTAGAAAAACCCCAGTTTCAACTCACAGCAGCTTTCTTCTGATTGGGCGGTACGACGAAGATGTTCTGAATCTGCATCATGGCGGCGATGGTGACGATCTCTTTGGAGCAGCCGAAGGTCCCAGACTCCAGGAGCATCTTGGCAAACATGGGGCTTAGAGGGAACTCTGCCATCCGCACGCCCATGGGGTCAGTCAGCCGGCCATACTGGTCCAGGCCTGCCAGTACACACACACACACACACACACACACACACACACACACACACACACACACACACACACACACACACACACACACACACACACACACACACACACACACACACACACACACACACGGATTAAAGCAAAAATTCAATCAGATTCAACCAATCAAAAAACCCTAGAGCGTACAATGTAAGTCAATGAGAAGACCGTTTTCGATTGTAAATCTCTAATCCAACAAAGCAACTATAATTGAAGATATTAGATATATAATTGAAGATATTATATTTGGAGTTACACCATGGCCAGACAACAACAGCCTAAACCTCTACCGACGTGTAAGGTTTGCTTTAAGGAGTCATTTCTTACCTCCTAGAGCGTAGAGCAGCTCCAGAGCCTGGACCATGGTCTGGGCAGGGGGAGGCTGTTCAATGACAACACAGGAGGTTATGTCAAGTCCAGCAATATAATTACAACGTTTAACATTTAAAAAAACATAATGCCACATGCTTCTACGTCCACTTTATGTGAACCATATAATCCAGGGGTGGGCAACTCACACTTCCACATTGCATATACTGTTGGGCAGACACCTCTTGTCTCCGTATTTTTCGTAAATTAATGCCATACTTCGCCATTCTATGTCACACAAAAGTAGCAAAAACAGCCGATCTACAAACTCAAAACGCGTCGCACCGCAATGCGTTTTGAGCTCGTAGATCTGCTATTTTTTGGGGGGGAAATCAGATTTTCTTTTGCCATTTTTGAATTGGAATCCTGAAAAGTAACATTTTTATTTAATTTCAAATGCATTTAGTTATACTTATGTTAACTTTTTGAACTTAAATACAAATACATTGGACATGAAAAAGACAATAGAATCTTTATGCTAGTCATTATGCTACTAATATAGACTGAAGTAATTAAAGCGGGTCATGCTTGCATGTTTGGAATTGTAACAGCTGAAATCAATAATAATATCAATATTCCGCCATTTGCCCATATATGATATAACCCCTAGTGCCATCTGGACTGAACTTTGAAATGGGAAAAGTTTGTTTTAGTAGGAGTTTTGTCCCTTCAGCCATTAACTGCACTAAACAAGCTGCCTCGCCGACCGGATGGTTTTTGTGTATACGGGGGACTGTTGTGTGCTATGTTGTTCTGTGCTATATGGTTGTGTGTTTTTCTGTTGGAACAGACTGTGAAGACGAATATCCCTGAGGGGACAATAAAGACTATTATTATTATTATTAGTGCCCCTATTCTGGGGCGAACATTCTGTGATAACATTCTGTCAAAATAAGTAAGTAGGTCAGAGTGGCGAGAACAAGGGAGTCCATCCCCTTCTCTGTGTCCTGGGAGATGGACTGCTGAGGTGGAGCACCACACCTACCATCAGCTCCCAGTAGTTACCACACAACTTAGTTACTTTTGAATCAAGCCCTCATATGCTGAGTTGGCGGTGCCTAGGATTGAACCTAGAACCTTGTGGTCCAAAGCTGAGTTTTCTGCCGACTAAGCTATGTGACATGTTGTGAGCTTGTATATCAGCTATTTTCAGCGAATATATAGGGTTTAAGTGGTTATTAAGGAAACATTTTCTCAGTGACTGATTTCAGGAGCGCCACTATACAGATATAGCTAAAAGACTCAAGACTGTGTCAATTTCACAGATTTAATTCCAGTAGTCCTCTCGGGTGGACCAGTCTAAGTTAATTAAAAAAGCAGAGATCAAATCACAGCCACCTCTCCCTCTCTCTCTCCCCTGTGTAAAACCCAGAGTCAGTTATACTCACAGAGAGGAAGCTGAATCGCAGTACGTTGTCGATGCCCAGGGCCTTGAGCTGCAGGATGACGGGGGCCAGGTTGGTGCGCTGCATCTCTGGCACTGTGGTGGCGGGCAGTTTCTCAAAGTCTTCCTCTGATGACAGGTATAGGCAGAGAGAGAGAAGTTCAATTACATTTTATTATTGTGCCGAATCAGCCCAGTGGCCTTGTGGCAGAGTCCTGCAACCGGCCGGGTACCCATGGATACCCGATGGGTGAAAAATATACTTTTATGAGTTGACGGGGAAGGGGACGGGCGGTACTGAACCAAACGCGGGTGGGTAACATTTTATTGTGAAATTGTTTCCGCCCAAACAACGTCACTTGTGTAACTTAACACAGCACGCCGGTCAGTTGTCTTAACTCACAAAAAACACATTGAACGTCCTGTTCAACCTTCAAATTAAAATCATCTGACAATGTAAACAATGACACGTGCGTACTGCGTGTATGCGCGTTCTCGCGCGTGGCTATATATGGAAAAGCTTGCTCCTCCGTTCTTCAATTGACGTGGACATTTCGGAACGAATCTGACCACTGAATGTACCGCTATTGTTGAAGGCTGCTATCTCGTGTTGAAAGCATTTTAACACACTTTTAAATTGAGCGACTGAAGGCTATTTACTGCATGTAATCACGGGTAACGGGGCGGACAACGGGTCCATTATTTGACGGGCGGGGCGGGTCTGGTTTGTATTTTTGATATAGTCACACGGGTGACGGGTCGGTCTACAGATCTGATTATTGATGGGGGCGGGTGGGTGCGGGTTGTCAAAATTGGACCGGGGTTCGATCCCCGGCCGGGTCATACCAAAGACTCTAACCAATGCCTCCTTCTCTACCCAATGCCCCCGTGCCTGGCACTCTGCATCAAGGGTTGGACTGGGAGCAAGTCCCTGTGACATACTAGCGTCATTCATGTACAGTGTTGCCAGATTCTGTGAGAGAAACAAGCAACCAGGTCTAGGAAAACCAGCCCAAAAGAAGCGACTATGGGCCACCTGAGCACTTTAACATATACATCAGCTATTTGAAAATAACAGATCTAGGGAAATTATAATAAGCAGATCTGGCAACCCTGTTCATGTACAGGGGGTGTACTTGTACATCAAGCTGCCTCACGCTAAGGAAACAGGAGATAGGCTCCTGCCCTATGGGCCTCAGGGCTCCTGCCCTATGGGCCTCAGGGCTCCTGCTCTATGGGCCTCAGGGCTCCTGCTCTATGGGCCTCAGGGCTCCTGCCCTATGGGCCTCAGGGCTCCTGCCCTATGGGCCTCAGGGCTCCTGCCCTATGGGCCTCAGGGCTCCTGCCCTATGGGCCTCAGGGCTCCTGCCCTATGGGCCTCAGGGCTCCTGCCCTATGGGCCTCAGGGCTCCTGCCCTATGGGCCTCAGGGCTCCTGCCCTATGGGCCTCAGGGCTCCTGCCCTATGGGCCTCAGGGCTCCTGCTCTATGGGCCTCAGGGCTCCTGCCCTATGGGCCTCAGGGCTCCTGCCCTAGGGGCCTCAGGGCTCCTGCCCTATGGGCCTCAGGGCTGCTGCCCTATGGGCCTCAGGGCTCGGTAAGGCTTACTTATTAGTGCCGAAATCACAACAAGTTGTCTCTCAAGAAACTTATAGAGCAGAGAGAGACCCGACGTTCCCCTCCTCCACAGTGAGCTAGCATTTTTTTTTTTTGGCGTCGGTTGCAAGGAAAAACTCCCTCTTAATTGGAAGAAACCTCATGCAGAACCGAGCTCTACGGTGGGCGGCCATCTGCCTCGACTGTGTCGGGCGGAAAGACAAGAGGAAGAGAGACGGAGAGAGAGAGAGAGAGAGAGATACAAGCAATGGCAACTAGGCCTGTCACAATTATTACATAATTATTTTTGCATAATCGTCATAATCGTTTCTATGTTGAAAAATGTTCACACATTTTCAAATATTAAAAAAAGCAGAAATAGCTGATCTACAAGCTTACAACGCGCGTTGTAAGCTTGTAGATCAGCTATTTCTGCTTTTTTTTTAAATATTTTCTTTGTATATTTCAGTTATTTGTCATATCTGCCCTGTGCAATATTTGATTACGAAACCTAAAAGGCTTCACATGTTCCAAAGCCAAGCACACAATTAAATGAATTGTTAATTGCAATTAATCGACAACTTAAACTTGTAATGGTGACAGCCCTAGTCTGAAGTGTAGAGTTAAACACCGGCCTGGCATCAACAAATAAGAAGAACTGTGGTTGACCCCACCTGGCAGCTTGTAAAGTCAAACAAACTAAAACACCAGAAAACCTGCACTGCCTACAACCCGCAACTAAGCAAACATGGGACATTAGTCCGTTTGTGTTGGCTACAACGCTTCACAAGATGTGTGACTGTACCCTAAAGAGTTACCAAGTCGCGCACTGTAAAATAGCAGATCTACAAGCTCACAGCATGTCGCATTGTGAGCTTGTAGAGCTTGTAATGCCTGCCTCCCCTCTGCAGGTTGTACCAACAAAGTATAAATCAGGCTTGAAGAGAAGAAAGGGAAAGAGAGCCGTGACAGAATGCAGCGCCGCTCCACTGAAGAAACAGCTTTAATGATGCAGCATTTCTCTATTAGAGACATACAGTATTAATGATGCAGCATTTCTCTAATAGAGACATACAGTATTAATGATGCAGCATTTCTCTAATAGAGACATACAGTATTAATGATGCAGCATTTCTCTAATAGAGACATACAGTATTAATGATGCAGCATTTCTCTAATAGAGACATACAGTATTAATGATGCAGCATTTCTCTAATAGAGACATACAGTATTAATGATGCAGCATTTCTCTAATAGAGACATACAGTATTAATGATGCAGCATTTCTCTAATAGAGACATACAGCATTAATGATGCAGCAGTTCTCTAATAGAGACATACAGTATTAATGATGCAGCATTTCTCTAATAGAGACATACAGTATTAATGATGCAGCAGTTCTCTAATAGAGACATACAGTATTAATGATGCAGCAGTTCTCTAATAGAGACATACAGTACTACCACACACTTATCACAGCTTATTTCTCACACTCACTCACACAGCCAGGCAGCCATTAGCTTGCAGAGTTCGGCTATTTTAACGATTCAAATGTCAGCCCAAAATGTTATTAATTATGATCACTTAACCCATTTAAGCCTGAGCTTCCGATTCTACAAAATGTCTTCTTAATCCTAACAGTTTTTTGAAAAATTCTATCTATTCTCAAACTTTTTCATGTCAAGGACAATATTATATGTATTTGGCCGCGGACCCCCATCTCACAATATTCTTTGTTCCAGGGACCCCCCAGAAGCAAAGATTTGAGTTACAAATGTTCGCTTTAAAAATATATAAATATAAAAAAATGTGCACAAATCTTTTTTCAAACAAAAATAGCAGATCTACAAGCTCGTAGCGCGGCACTCGGTGCCGTGCTACGAGCTTGTATATCTAGCTATTTTTGAATACCCAAAGAAATCTAAAATGACACAGATGCTTTCCTGGTCTTAATGGGTTAAATTATTTAAAAACATATTTTTATAAATCGCTTAAATCGATTAGTTCGATTCACCCTTAGTTGATTCCAGTTCACACATACCTGTGTAGAGTCGGAAGCATTTGCCGGGGCGGTTGCGCCCGCCTCGGCCAGTCCTCTGACTGGCCGAGGCCTTGGAGATGGGCGTGACCACCAGGGACTCGATGGCCGAGCGAGGGTTGTAGGCTCGCAGCTTCACGAACGCACAGTCGATCACAAACACCACGCCGTTTATGGTGATGGAGGTCTCCGCTATGTTAGTGGCCACTATCACCTGGGGAAAGTGAACAGGTAAGGTCAGGTACACCTTTATTTATAAAACACTAGGCCTGTCCCCGACTAAGGATTTGTTTAGTCGACTCTAATTGGCGACTAATTGCCAATAGTCGACTGACAGTCGACTAATTAAAAAAAAAAAAACCTTTTTTTTTTTTGGGGCCAAAATACATTTTATTTTAAAGGGCCAAGTCTACACAGTTTGTTTTGTCTCCAGCAGAGTTTCTAGTGTCTCTATCTCTCTCTGGAAGAGGTTGCACATGAACTCTGCAGCCGCACTGAGGCGCTCCAACACAAACAATACCAATACAAAGACGAGGAATAAGAAGAATAAAGTGGAAGTTACGTGTGGTCGACTTAGTCGAGGTCAGGCCTATAAAACACCTTTCCAAAATCAGACTTCAAACGTTTTCGTGCCAAGGACCCCCAAATGTATATATATTCGGCCGCACACCACCGTAAGAAAATGTTTTGTGCCAGGGACCTCCAGAAGAGAAGATTTGTGTTCATAATTTTTTTTTCAAATGTTCAAAAATATCAGATGTACAAGCTCACAGCGCGGCACGAAGTGACGCGCTGTGAGCTTGTACATCTGATATTTTTGAACAGCCAACGCATAAAATATGGATAGTGTTTAAAATGATTGTGATTCATCTGTATTAACACAATTAGCGAGAAATGAGAACCAATGACTGTGAGAATCAATAAAAATCATTACAGGAGAATAAAACAGAACACCTGGACAATATCAAGTTAAAATCAGAAGTCATAACTAATTGCACAGACGGCGAACGCGTTCACAAGACAAAGTGCTTCGCGAAACAAATGAGTTCTTAGCAGCTTTTTAAAAGAATCGACTGACTGTGCATGTTCTATCACCAGGGGAAGGTGATTCCATAGAGTGGGGCTACAAC
This sequence comes from Gymnoscopelus braueri, assembly GCF_963280865.1. Taxonomy (NCBI): domain Eukaryota; kingdom Metazoa; phylum Chordata; class Actinopteri; order Myctophiformes; family Myctophidae; genus Gymnoscopelus; species Gymnoscopelus braueri. Next base: position 48,988,617 of record NC_137614.1, read on the forward strand.
CGATACAAGATGCTTTGGATAATGATAAACGCAGGGACTTGAATTTCTACCTGATATTTGCATTGAGCTCTAATCAAAATTAAATGTAAAAAAAATTATAGTATGAAGCAACTATCATGCCGAGTACCTTTGATTTTTATAATCGCTTTTATAAGCAAATTCTTACAATATCTCAGATTTAAAGGGCCATTCAACCCAAGAATACTAAATACAAAGACAACTGTAACAATGATGTGATCATCATCCACACTGATGGACGTGTTGCATGTGTTGAATGCAGTGGTGGAAAGTAACGATGTACATTTACTAAAGTACTGTACTTAAGTACAAGTTTGAGGTATTTGTACTTCAGTGCAATCAATATCAATCAAAGTATTTCCAATTTCCAATACTTTTACTTCTATTCCACTACATCTCAGAGGCAAATATTGTACTTTTACTCCACTACAATTATTTGAAAACTTTAGTTACTAGTTACTTTTCAGATATAAATTATGAAACATACATTAAGCACTTTAGCTATATTTTATACCTAGGATATTTGAAAATAGCCGATCTACAAGCTCACAACGCGTCGCGATGCGACGCGTTGTGAGCTTGTAGATCTGCTATTTTCAAATATTTTAGTACTTTAAGTACACTTTGATGCCGATACTTTTGTACTTTTACTCAAGTAAATTTTGAATTCTGACTTTTCCTTGTAACAGAGTATTTCTATATTGCAGTACTGGTACTTTTACTTAAGTAAAGCAGTTGAATACTTTTTCCACCACTGGTTGAATGTGAGCTCCTGTAAAATTAAATTGGGATGGGCTTTGATTGGCTGCCATTCATAAAAATCGCCCTGAAAGTGATTCCAATGACATTGTTTACCGCTGTCATTTTTGTCATAGTGAACTCCGCCATCCACTTGACTTTTTAAAAAGGACATATTTCTGTTATCATTGGTGTTCACTGCATTAGTGTTTCAACAATTGGCCCTTTATTCAAAAGAAATAGAATGGAGTGCATCATGTGACATTCACCTTCCGGACATTACTGGGCGCCCTCTCAAAGACCTTCATCTGCTCGGCATAAGGCAGACCGGCGTACATGGGCAGAACCCGCAGGTATTTCTTCATGCCGTATCGTGACAGAGACCTGGTCTGGTCCTGAAGAAGAGACACCACCTTCTCCACCTCGTCCTGCATCGATAATAAAACACAAGTTTGACAGCGCTAAAGCATGATCTAATTCATGCAAGGGTTCCCAAACCTTTCAGGCCGTGACCCCCCAAAAAATTATCATATTTGAACTAGGGACCCCCCACGCTGATAAGCACTTGGAATTGTAGGAGTTGAGGCATTACATTTAGTTTCAGTTCCACAGAAAGATAGTGAAAATAGCCGCTCACGTAAAAATAGCCACTCACAACGCCTCGCAGTGCGAGGCGTTGTGAGCTTGTAGATTGGCTATTTTCACAATGTTTGCCTCTTTCTTACATAATAATTGACCATTTGGCCAATTTGGTGTTAAATTGTAAATTTAGAAATGTGCAGATACCCTGTATACACTTATACTGTATGTTAGTTTGTTTACTGTTGAGTGAGAAAACAATGTTGTACATTAAGCTAATCATCTGGGGACCCCCCCAAAATAATTTGGGGACCCCCGCTGGCGGTCCCGACCGCCAGTTTGGGAACCACCGGTCAAATGAGTTTGGAAAAAAACATCATACATAGGAATTAGGAAGGAATGTTGATGGCCTATTTCTTGCCTTAAAATAAAAGCAGGGTATGTAAGTGTTAAGGCAACCATAAAGGAAGGATGGTCACTAACCTGCCCGGTGAGGAAGGCCAAGACGTCTCCATCCTCCTCTGTCTCGTGGATCTTCAGCACGGTTTCCACCGTGGCCTTCACGTAGTCTGGCACCGGACTGAGAACAGAGGGAAACACACACACACACACACACACACAAACACACACACACAGACAAGAACATCATTGGGGGATTAAACGAGAGGATTATCTGGGATTGTCTAGTGCCTAATGTAACGAGACCATTACGGTTGAGTAAAGCCTAATTTATACAAAACACAGTACAATGCTGTGTGGTTTGATCTGCAGGCTAACAACGCGTCACGTTGCTAATACAGATACAGTTGTTTTCGGGCAAGCGATACAGCCATGTGATATTATGAATTAACCACTTTCAACCTGGTGTTCCAGTTTTTGGCCATGTTATCATATTCAATTCAATTTTTATTATGGTGCCAAATCACTACAAGTTGTCTCAAGACACTTCACATAGAGCAGAAAACCTGAGGTTTCTCAAATCCACGTTTTTCAAATTGATAAGAATTTATTGATTTTGTACTTGACATCAGTACTCGGTGGTCTAGGACAAAATATGGATCGAACCCAAAACTCTTACATGGGTCGGGGCTCTAGTGCATTGGTTCGCAAAATGGGGTCCGGCGACTCCCAGGGGTCCTTTAGGGAGTTCCAGGGGGTCCCCAGCTAAATGATAGATAGTTAGGAACCAAATGGACCCTTATGGGTCTGTAACTCTGACAGTATACAAATGGAACCAAATGGACCCTTATGGGTCTGTAACTCTGACAGTATACAAATGGAACCAAATGGACCCTTATGGGTCTGTAACTTTGACAGTATACAAATGGAACTAAATGGACCCTTATGGGTCTGTAACTCTGACAGTATACAAATGGAACCAAATGGACCCTTATGGGTCTGTAACTCTGACAGTATACAAATGGAACCAAATGGACCCTTATGGGTCTGTAACTCTGACAGTATACAAATGGAACCAAATGGACCCTTATGGGTCTGTAACTCTGACAGTATACAAATGGAACCAAATGGACCCTTATGGGTCTGTAACTTTGACAGTATACAAATGGAACTAAATGGACCCTTATGGGTCTGTAACTCTGACAGTATACAAATGGAACCAAATGGACCCTTATGGGTCTGTAACTCTGACAGTATACAAATGGAACCAAATGGACCCTTATGGGTCTGTAACTCTGACAGTATACAAATGGAACCAAATGGACCCTTATGGGTCTGTAACTCTGACAGTATACAAATGGAACCAAATGGACCCTTATGGGTCTGTAACTCTGACAGTATACAAATGGAACCAAATGGACCAGTTAGGGTCCATTTGGTTCCATTTGTATACCGTCTTTAATTTGTCTGTAATTTTGGGGTCCCAGAGATAGAAATGTCATTAAATGGGGGTCCGTAGTAGGGCATTCACAACTAATGATTTGTGTGAGTCGACTGTTTTGACCAATTAGTAGTCGACTAGTCGACTAGTCGAAATTAACATTAAAAAAATAAATAAAAAAAATAATAAAAAAATAGTTTTTTTTTTTTTTTTTAGGGGGGGCATTGTTTTAATGCCATCCTACTACTATATTACTATTATTATTATCCTCCTGCCCTTATTTTTATGGCGTTTTAAGGGAAGCGCTTCTGGCACAGCAGCACAGCACCACAGCAGCGTCTCCAAGGATCCCCCTGCCCCATTGCCCAATAATAGGCTTTTATTGGGCATACTTTTGACCCCCTTTTGATAAAAAATAAAGTCAGGAGGATAATAATAATAGTAAGACGGGCCATTACTATGGCATTAAAACAAATAAAAAAATAAAAAAAATAAAACATTTCTTTTTTTCAACTATTTGACTAGTACCAACAGAGTCGACTAGTGGTTATACTAGTCGACTAGTCGACTAGTTGGTGAAAGCCCTAGTCCGTAGCCCTAATGCATGTCAAACTGGGGTGTCCTTGAAATTAAAATGGTTGAGAATCACTGCTAGAGCCGTAAAAATCTTCTCTTATGAAGGTCTGGTCCCTGGCATATCTATTCAAATGGGGGTCCTTGTCCTTGACATGAAAAAGTTAGAGAACCACTGCTCTAGTGGACTCAGTACCTGACAGTGTAGAAAACATCCACGGGGAAGGTCCGTCCCTCCACCGTCAGAATCCCACACGTGTCCTTGCTGGGATCGTCAGTCTCGTTCAGGTTGAAGAACTCTTGGAATTTCTGCATCCAGACAGAAGGGCATGGACCGGTTAGAAAAGCCTCATGTAGGAGTCGGACACAACGTCGTATTTCCAAACCAAACGCCAAGGCCTGATTGTCTTACCGAATACTAAGTTGTGCGTAATTTACCGGAGCATAATAAGTACTGAACATAAAATGGCAGGAATACATAGAAAGAGATTTTAACCCATTTAGACCTGGAACGCATCTGTGTCAGTTTTAGATTTGAGCTAAAAAGCAGTATTTTACACTTTGGCTATTCAAAAATAGCAGATATACAAGCTCATAGCGCGGCACCGAGTGCCGCGCTACGAGCTTGTAGATCTGCTATTTTTGAAAAAAATCGAGAAAATGTGTGCAAATGAATATGTTTATATTATTTTAAAGCAATTTTTTTAACTCAAATCTTTGCTTCTGGGGGTCCCTGGAACAAATTTCTTTTTAGATGGGGGTCGGCGGCCAAATACATATCATTTTGGGGGTCCTTGACATGAAAAAGTTTGAGAACCACTGATATAGTAACATACGTTTTTCAGAATACTGTTGGGATTTAGAAGACATTAGTAAGAATTGGCCTCAGGTCTTAATTATTTAATTGAAAGACAACGTGACCGTCAGAACAGTGGTCTAACAAGACGATAAATTAGCGTCATTGATGGTCTTTTGTTTTCCCTTTGTCAATAATAAATGTGTCCGTATTAAAGCAGCGCGAGCTCTGCTGTTGAGATATAACAAAGAGCGCGGCGAAATATTTTCCTTTGAGTTTCAGGCAATACCTCTTGTCAACCTGTAGCTACAGTAGGTGTCCTACCAGACACAAGAGTTTAATCTTTGTCATTTCAGGTTTTAGCTACATATATATATATAGCAACATAAGTTTTTCAGAAAAGTATTAGGATTTAGAACAGTGGTTCTCAATATAGATATTTTTTAACACAAATCTTCTCTTCTGGGGGTCCCTGATGGGGGTCTGCGGCTAAATATATATATCAATTTGGGGGGTCCTTGGCATGAACTAGTGATTTAGAAGGCATTTAGGTCTTAATGTGCCAAATGCCTCAAAAGGAAGAACAAGGAGAACCACCTCCAACCACTGCATTTGTGTTGGTTATATTCTAATAATATTCTCTACCATAAAGATAAGATTAACCCATTAACTCATTCCCTGCCTAGGACCTAAAAAACGTAATTTTTTCCAATTACCAAACCTGCCTAGGACGTAAAAAACGTAATTTTGAAAAAGATTTTTTAAAAACAAGATCTCACGTTCCCCTTCATCTCTCGCCACGACACATTTCATTGTAGCACACCCGGATATGGAAATCCGTCCGCTTCCTGTTTAGGTCCCGCCCTAAAACGGTCTTTTCTCGGCTTTGCATTTCTCCGCCGTGGAATGCTGTTTAGCGACGCTGTTTTGAAACTGCTACTACTGCAAAATGGAATGTCGCCGATTGAAAATTTCTTCTCTGGGCCACTCACACAACTACCCTGTGTATCTACAAACAGTTGAACACGCGATCATAAGGGATTTAGCGAGGTCTGTGGCGAGGTGGAAAAAGTAAGTGAGTTTTCCGTTTACATAGCGATACATGGTGTTTTCACACTGGGCTGGAGGAGAGAGACTCCGCCCCGATCGGAATGTTTGTTGTTTGAGCGGCGTGCACGACTCGCCTGTGTGTTTAGAAACGATTGCACTTGCGATCATAATGGAGGAAAAAAAATGATTTTTTTAAAGTTATAAAAAACACTAAATCGCTGGCAGTGGGCAAACACAGCCAGAAATAAGTCTGGCGGGGAATGAGTTAATGGATTCAAATAACGTTTTGTTCACAAAAAAAACTTACAGATTGCTGCTTTAATGAGGCATCACTCTCACCTTGGCATCGAGCGTGGCAGAGGCTATGATCAATCTGAGGTCTCTCCGTTTCTTCTGGATCTATTGAACGGTCAGGAAGGACAGAGTATTGAGCAAGAAGAGGAAACAAAAGGGTCATTATGTAAAACGAAAAGGTTAACAGATAGAATGTTCTCTTTGTTTTGAGCGTCAAATTCACCTTTTTCAGCAGTCCAATGGCTATGTCTGTGCACAGGGTTCTCTCGTGTGCCTCGTCTAACATCAGAACGCTGGGAATGACAACATCACAAGGGTTAGATAGCATTGTTTTATTGTTTATTAGGATCCCCATTAGCTTTTGCCATGACAAAAGCTAGTCTTCCTGGGGTCCGACAGAGACAAACATTTTGACTGAAACATTCATTACATCAACTTTACAATCACTATAATAAGAAAATAAAAAAAGTGCAATAAAGTAGTACAATTAAAACTAAAACGAAATCCCTTATAACACATGCATGGATTAAAGGCTTAAAGCTAAATAAAATTGCACGACTGAAAACATTTTGTTAATATGCAATGCACACACACACACACACACACACACACACACACGCTGTGTTTGATAAACAATTAGCACAATATGTAGAATTATGATGTTTTGGTAGCCATACACCCAACCAGTTGCAGAAATTGCAGCTTGATGCTAAAGTCAGCCATACCAGCCCTGACAAAAAAGGATACCGGTAGTCATTTTTGTATTTTAAAACAAAATGCCAGACGCCAGAGGGTTAACCTTTTCTTTTATGCAGTGGTGTAAAGTCACTAAGTACATTTACTCAAGTACTGTACTTAAGTACAATTTTGAGGTATTTTTTACTTTACATGAGTATTTCCAATTTTCAGTACTTTTACTCCACTACATCTCACTCAGAGGCAAATATTGTACTCTTACTCCACTACAAAAAAAACTTTACTTACTAGTTACTTTACAGTTATAAATTATCACATTATAAAACATACATTAACCACTTTAGCCCTATTTTATATATAGGCTATTTGAAAATAGCAGATCTACAAGCTCACAATGCGTCACGATGCGACGCGTTGTGAGCTTGTAGATCTGCTATTTTCAAACATTTTAGTACTTTTACTTTTGGTACTTTAAGTATATTTTGATGCCAATATCTTTGTACTTTTACTGAAGTAACATTTTGAACACAGGCCTTTTACTTGTAACAGTATTTTTATATTGTGGTATTGCTACTTTTACTAAAGCAAAATATCTGAGTACTTCTTCCACCACTGCTTTTATGAAATATCTGAGATCATTAGGAGTTTCTTGAAGATTGAACATGTTGTTAGTTTGACATACTTGACGTGTTGTAAGCTTGTAGATCGCCTATTTTCGGTGCACGGCATGCTTCCATAGAAGACATGCCGAATTCTATGGAATCCAAATGACAGAAATCAGTCGCGGCGACTGAGAACTTTAATCCATGAGTTAGTAGTTAGTTACTGCAAATTAAACCGATCAAGTGTCAAAACAGGCACAGACGAGCACAATGGTTAAAAAAAACTGCTACCATTTCTAACTTCCCTATTCTGTTCACAATGCATCGCAACAGGTTGTGAGCTTGTAGCTATTTTCATTAGGTACTCGTCAATGAAGAATGTAATTAAACCACGTACCTGTATTTTTTCAGCAGAGGATCCGACATCATCTCTCGCACCAGCATGCCATCTGTTAGGAACTGATATCAACAGACACGATTATTAGAGGGAAACCTGAGGAATTCAAATCATGACGACATGATTTATTTACGACGGGTATAACAACCTTGATCCTGGTGGCCTGGGGGTCCGAGCAGTCGTCGAATCGGATGGTGTAGCCCACTTCGTGGCCAATCAGGGCGCCCCTCTCTTCTGCTAGCCGGTTAGCCACCTGATGATGTGTGGAAGATGAACAGAACGGAACATCACTGAACTTGGTAGTTGGAAGTTTGGAAATGGTACCAGGGCTAAATAATGCTGCAACTCTGCGTAACGGAACGTCAGCTTCCACTTGCCCTATTGCACATCCTGAAGGGACAAACGTGGCATCTTTCCATGGGGGCAGTGTTGCTCCTTGGAGCGTCAATACAAACTCAACAAAGTTGCAGGACCCATGTTCAGGTGCCAGCCAGGTCGCTCAAAACGAGAGCGATTACCAACAGAAGCATATTGGGGTATTTTGGCAAATGTTTGGGGGGGCGCTACCCACACGTTTAGCTGTGTTGCCCATTCCATGATTGCGCGATCCTTACAAGTTATACCTCGTTTTACCGAGTGCCGCGCTACGAGCTTGTAGATCTGCTATTTTTGAAAAATCGTGAAAATGTGTGCAAATCTTTGAATATATATTATTTTAAAGCAAACATTAACTCAAATCTTTGCTTCTGGGGGTCCCTGGAACAACATATTTTGAGATGGGGGGTCCACGGCCAAATACATATCAATTTGGGGGTCCTTGACATGAAAAAGTTTGAAAACCACTGATATAGAAACATACGTTTTTCAGAAAACCGTTTAGGATTTAGAAGACATTTTGCAGAATCGGAACCTCAGGCCTCAATGGGTTAATGTCTGACTGTACCTCATGCCATTTACATTTCTGACTAATAAAGTATTCAATCAATCAATCAATCAATCAATCAATCAATCAATGGCCATCTGTTCAGGCTATGGGACTGCGAAAACCCACAAATCCCATAGCCCGGTGCCTCAAATATGTATAAACTTGCCAAAAATAAACGAATGAGCTAATAAACAGCTCAGATTTGGGGAAATGGAAACAGTCAGCTTCATCAGTGCCTGCCTATGGCCATCATGTGCACATTTCAGATCGATTGGCCAAACCGACCCACTGAGGAGAACAATGGATGCAGACAAGACAGTTTTTATGGCAGTACATCACAAGGTCTTTGTTTACATCACATTGTGGTTGCACTGCTGCCCCAGTGGGACCGATCTTACGTACCGAAATAGCAGCCACGCGCCGCGGCTGTGTCACCCCGATCACCTTCCCTTCTGCCGCCCATCCAGCTTCCAGGAGGTACTGCAATGAAAAGGGTTGAAGAGACAGGAAGCCAACAATAAGTAAAGATTACTCTCAAAGTGGGGTTGGGGGGGGGGGGGGGGTCCAGGGGGTCTCTAGCTAACTAAGTTAATAACATAGCATCACAATTATTTTACTCCATCCATTTATGTGTTGGCTATTCAAAAATGGAAGATCTACAAGCTCAAGGTTTTGAAGAATTCCAAAAATATTTGGGAGATTTTGAATATTTTACATTTAATTTTTTTTACATAAATCTTCTCTTCTGGGGGTCCCTGGCACAAAACCTTTTCAGATGGGGGTCCGCGGCCAAATACGTATAAATTTGAAACATCGGTAATCATCAGTGGGCCAATTCCGATTTGGCTAGGATTCTACCAACATCGGGATCGGACTCAAACATCTGGCATCGGATGGTCGGGCTCTAGTGTTGTTTATGAATATGAATGACTAATGTGGTGTACTGTAGAACATGATGATTTGTTCCCAAAGCCTGCTAAAAATATGCTACTAAAGCATTCAAACGAGACAAGGTCGTGTTCAATCGCTCGGGGAGTTTAGGCCACATGAAGGATATCAGTCCACTCACTGCTACAATCAGCTGCCTTATGCAGCCATCTAGCTTGGGGCAAAGATCAGTGGTTCTCAACCTGTGGGTTTGGGACCCCCAGGGGGGTCCCCACGTGATTTTTTTTTGAGGGGTCCGTCCCCAGATAACAGTGAAGTGACGATTTAATTTTAAGAAAAAGAAAGAAAGAAAAAAGACCATTACTGAATCAAAAGTAATCAACAAACTATAGTATAGAAACTGGTGAAACATTGGCCAAATTGTCAAATAATATAAGAAAGAGGCAGAAATTGTGAAAATAGCCGATCTACAAGCTAGATCTTGTAGATCTTCTATTTTCACAATATTTCAAATGTGTCATGGTGATTTTTTTTACTGGCAGGACACCGCACGCATTTTATTTTACCTTAAATTAGGAAACATGTTAGTATAGGAAATGTTTTTTAGCTTAGTTTTAGTCTTTTTAAACTAATAAAAATTCAAGGAATGCCATGAATTATAGAGCTGAAACTAAAAGTTTGCTTTGAACGAGTAGCCTATCTTTCTCTTCTTGGACGGTGGCTGAGGCATCGCTGCGTGCAGATGCAGACAGGATACTGGCAGCAGCCCTACTGAAGCCAACATGCTGTTGTTGCTGCTTACCGCGTGGCCTATAGATGCGAGGAGTGAGGAATCTGAGGATTCATTTTCACACTCACTTGTAAATCTGTTATGCAAAGTAGCCATTTGGGTACTTGGCTCGTGAATCTATTGGGGGGGGGGGGGCACGCGCGTGCACTGTCCCGTGCCGTACCTTGCGCGTGAAAAAATGACTGGCCACACGCCGTCCTACTCCGTGTGGGCTCCACGACACCACTGGTTGAACTACAATTCCAAGTGCTTATCAGGATGGGGAGTCCCCAGTTCAAATATGATTATTTTGGGGGCGGGGAAGGGGCGCAGCCTACGTCGGGTCTGGGTACCACCATGGGTCCAAACCATATATGGGCAACTGGTCATGGCCACCTTCACTTAATGCAGCCCGCAGGTTAATATCGGAATACTGATATATTGATTTCAGCTGTTACAATTGCAAGCATGACCCGCTTTAATTACTTCAGTGACTAGTATTACAATTCTATTGTCTTTTTTATGTCCAATGTATTTGTATTTAAATTCATAAAGTTAAAGGGATACTTCACTTTCACATAAAATAAAGATTTTAAAAAAATATTTTAAAAAAATGAAAGAAGTTATGGCAAAATAAAGGCCCCCTCACACATTAGTAGGACACTCTAATGCGTGAGGGGGCCATGAATTTTCCATTACTTTTTTCATTTATTTTTAATATATTTTTTAAATGTTTCCCCGACCCGAAAGTGAAGTAACCCTTTAACATAAGTATGACTAAATGCATTTGAAATTAAATAGAAATGTTACTTTTCAGGATACCAATTAAAAAATAGCAAAAAATAGCAGATCTACAAGCTCAAAACGCTACTTTTGTGTTACATAGAATGGCGAAGTACGGAATCAATTTACGAAAAAAGTTAAAATACGGAGATAAGAGGTGTCTTCCCTACAGTATATGTAATGTGGCCCTCTGGAGTGAGTGTGGAAATACAGTGGCCCTCTCCATCATCAAAGTTGCATCACCCCTGGTCCAAACAGACCCATGGTGATGTCATGTTGATTATGTCATGTTATGTCTTGCCCAAATATGGAGGGGCCGCGGGATGGTGGATCTGAGATGATCAATTACAAAAATGTGAAACATATTCACACGAAAGTCTACCCGTGGGCCTACTGGCAGGCAGCATGCACGATTTGCAAGATCAGTCGCAGACAGACACACAGACCCTCTTCTAGACGGCTTGCCCCCAACGTGCCATGCTGTCAAAGTGTCAATGTTCTCCATACATCTGGCCAGTTCGTTGGTACTTTGTGCTCATGTATCATTCTAGAGTACGTCCACGTATGTTAGTGTGGGGGCGTCCTCGTGACCGATGCCCGTGTGTTGGTAGCCTGGTAAACCCTCCCTCCGGAAATCTCATTTCTATTTGATTCCTGGAGTGAGTCTGGCCTGATCCGCCTTTCTGCAATATTGGCTGTGTATGCCAAACGGCCGAGCCTATCAGCGTCGTCGCTCATTGTTCTGTGATTGACAGCTTACGTTGGCCAATCAGGTGGCGAGTTCGAGTGAGCCCAAAACACGAACGGCAGCCATCTTTTTCTTGTGCGGCCAATTCTCCGCTATTTTTTTACTTCAAAAAGCTCTCTAACTTCTATTTTGAGGCACGGAATTTACTTATAAGATATCGTTTGGATAGAATTTAGTTGTTTAACTTCATATATGTGGTCAATTAATCATTTAAAAATAAAAATTTAGAGAACCGGTAGGGGCGGGCAGTGACACCATTGTGTCCGAATAAGGCAACCCATTTTGGGTATGGCTGTCTCAAAAGTCCCGTCGCGTCACATTAAGACTGGTGAACTGCTGATTGGCTGAAGGGGAAAAATTATCATTGGCTGAAGGGGTTGTCAGTCAACGGTATTACTCCCGCCCAACTCCAGCACAGCCAATATTGCAGAAAGGCGGATCAGGCCAGACTCACTCCTGAAATCAAATGGAAATGAGATTTCCGGAGGGAGGGTTTACCAGGCTAGTGTGTTGGTTCCCACAGCACCAATTTTCTGGCTGGCAGCTCTTGATGCCTTTGGCAGTGTCCTGCTAGTCTCATTCTCCTGGCTGCTATTTTCTCGCTCACCCTTGGTATTCCCTCGTACAGGGTTAGGGTTGGGTACAGGATCTTGTTGGTTACATGTACACTACACTCTTGCTGATGTTAAGTACTGCTCGCAACATTCTGGTGTAGCATCCGTCTAGAGAACTTCTGCAGGGTTGGCTTCAGGGTCCAGCATTCACTGCCATACAGGAGAACAGACTCTACCGTTGCATAGAAGAAGCTGAGTTTGATTTGACGGGGGAGGTTGGGAGTCCCATACACTGGCCATGCCGTTCAGGGCCCTCCATGCAAGTGGCTTCCTCACTTTAAGATCTTGCTCGGTTGAGTTGACCCGTGTGAGCCCAGGTACTTGAAGTCCTTGACTTCCTTAAGCACAGTGCCTCCTGTTGTCGTCAGAGGTGGATGTTCCGGTAAGATGTTATAGCTGAAAACCTCCGTTTTCTTGGTATTTAGCCGAAGGCCAACCTTGGCACACTCTTAACTCCACTCTGTATTAATCCTCGTTTAAATGTTTGACCTTATCAACAAAAGGTGCAAAATCAATTCTAATCCATTGGAAAACCTATATTGCAACACATTGTGAACCTGTAGATGGATCTGGCTCTACTACTAACCTGAGGTATCTGCGTCGTCTTGCCACATCCTGTCTCTCCAACGATGATGACCGTCTGGTAGCTCTCCACCAAGTATAAGATGTTGTTTCTGTGCTGGAAGAAGGAACCACCAACGCAATGCAAACCGTTCAGAACAACCCATAGAAGTTTAGAAATAGAAACATCCAGATTTCCAGAATCAGTGACACCTTTTGATAAGATCGCCGTACAATGATTTAAACTCTTTTTTAACCCATTAAGACCGGGAAAGCGTCTGTCATTTTATATTTTAAGCACTTTAACCATTAGCTTATACTTTGGCTATTCAAAAATAGCAGATATACAAGCTCATAGCGCGGCACCGAGTGCCGCGCTATGAGCTTGTAGATCTGATATTTTTTGAAAAATCATGATATTTTTTGCAAATCTTTTAATATATATATTTTTAAAGCGAACATTTGTAACTCAAATCTTTGCTTCTACAAATTCTACAATTTTCTACAAATGCACAAAAAATTTACAAAATGATATGCATTTGTCCGCAGACCCCCATCTCAAAATATGTTGTTCCAGGGACTCCTCAGAAGCAAAGATTTGAGTTAAAAAGTTATATATATAAAGAAGAACAAATATATTCAAAGAATTGCACTAATGTTCACGATTTTTCTAAAATAGTAGATCTACAAGCTCATAGCGCGGCACCTGATCTTGTAGATCTGCTATTTTTGAATAGCCAAAGTATAAATTAACGTTTTAAAGTGGTTACACAGATGCGTTCCCGGTTTTAACGGGTTAATGTCACACAGCGTCAGACGAGGCAGGCGGCAGCCAGCCAGTCAACTAACCTTGAAGACGGGGAGCTTCTGTCGCTGCTTCTCGATGGACAGGGCGGTGTGAGGGTTGAAGATGATGGGAGAGCCGGTGGTCTCCGTGGTCAGCTCCCGCTCCTCTGATATGCCAGGTGCCTCGGACCCTGACCATGAAGATGATGATGATGATCATAATGGCAAAAGATGGTAAAGATACTGTTACAACGGGGTCATTCCTATGTTCCCAGGGTCCTATAGAGCAGTGGTTCTCAAACCGTTTCATGTCAAGGACCCCCCAAATTGATATGTAATTGGCCGCGGATTTTTGGAAAAATGCTCAAAAATAGCAGATGTACAAGCTCATAGCGTGGTACGAAGTGAGGCACTGTGAGCTTGTATAGCTGCTATTTTTGAATAGCCAACGTATAAAGAATGGTTAAAATGATCGTGATGCTGTATTAACCATCTTGCTGCAGGGGACCCCCTGGAACCCCCCCGGACCCCACTTTGAGAACCAATGCTATAGAGCAGTGGGGTCCAGGGACCGCCAGGGGAACCTTGAGGAGTTTCCAGGGGGTCCCCAGCAAAATGATTAATAGTTAGGACGGAACCAAAATGGACCCTTGGGAACCACTGCTATAGGGGGTATAAGACTGTCCGACTGGGGTTAAGGTTGGGAGCCATCACAGTACATAGTTTTGTTTTTGTTTTCAAACTGTTGCTATGATGTTTTGCATAGTGTATACCTGTCTGTCATTAACCCATTAAGACCGGGAACGCATCCGTGTCATTTTAAGATTTCTTTGGGCTATTAAAAAATAGCAAATATACAAGTTCATAGCGCAGCACCGAGTGCCGCGCTATGAGCTTGTAGATCTGCTATTTTTTTTTAAATCGTGAAAAATGTGTGCAAATCTTTGGATATATTTTCAAAGCGAACATTTCTAACTCGAATCTTTGCTTCTGGGGGGGTTCTACAAATGTCTTCTACATCCTATCCTTGAAAAAACTTATGTTAGTATAATATCAGTGGTCCTCAAACTTTTTCATGTCAAGGACCCCCAAAATGATATGTATTTGGCCGTGGACCCCCATCTCGAAATATGTCGTTCCAGGGACCCACCAGAAGCAAAGATTTGAGTTAAAAATGTTTGCTTTGAAAATGTATATATTCAAAGATTTGCACACATTTTTTCATAGCAGATAGCTTGTATATCTGCTATTTTTGAGTAGCCAAAGTATAAAATAATGGTTAAAGTGGTTACACAGATGCGTTCACGGTCTTAAAGGGTTAAATGTCTCTATGAATTGAGTACAAAGGACCCCAATGGAAACAAGCCATAGGCTTTCTTGGGTTTTGAATCCTCTTAGCTGAGTATTGAACTGTACTTTCCTGTGCTTTTTTTAAAAAGTATTCAATAAATTCAATCAAAAACCACTAACCCTAACTTAGCCTTAACCATATGAACCCCAGCATCCCTATTCCTTCTGGTAAATTTGTGAGCTTGTAGATCAGCTAGTTGCACCACAGGAGGGAAACAACACAGTTGTGCATTATGCTGCTCCCGTTACAACGTTTTATCATCACGATTCCAGTGTTAAAATGACCAAATCTAACACCATGGTTTCACCTTTACAATAAACAGGAACAGCTACACAGTCAAATAAGATCCTCAGTGGAACTCTAGGACAAACTTTTTCATGTCAAGGACCCCCAAATTGACACTTATTTAGCCTGCGGACCCCCATTTGAAAAGATATGCCAGGGACCCCCCATATAAGAGAAGAGTTTTACGACTCTAGCAGTGATTTTCAACCATTTTAATTTCAAGGACCCCCAGTTTGACATGCATTTTAGGGCTACGGACCCCCATTTAATGACATGTCTATCTCTGGGACCCCAATTTATATTGTACAATCAATGTCAATGTAACTCTGAGAGTGTACAAATGGAACCAAATGGACCCGTTAGGGTCCATTTGGTTCCATTTGTACACTCTCAGAGTTAATAATTTGGTTCCTAACTATCCATCATTTAGCTGGGGAGTGGACCCCCTGGAACTCCCTCGAAGACCCCTGGGGGTCCCTGGATCCCACTTAGAGAACCAATGCTCTCTAGGAGGAGTGTACAAATGGAACCAAATGGACATTAGAGACCCGATATTTTACTCTCTCACAGTTACCAACCTATGTCATAGTTTCAATTGTGGCTAGCTGTAGAATACAATACTCTCGTAGACGTATTTATGATTCTGGCGTTTTCAATCTACGAGAGTTGTAGGGTTCACCCCCCATGGACACAGGGACTTTCTGCACTATGCCCCGTAGACACTCCAAACATGTACAAATTGAAAATAAAGGTGCTTACCCCCACGCCCCAAATGTTAACTCTCGCTACGGGGTAGTAGTTTAATGTAATAATCCATATCTTTCAATAAAGAAGTGTTTTAACGCCGTCTGTGGCCGAACGCCATGTTTTCACCCTCGTTTACTTCCTCTTTACATTGAGTGTAATTCCGGGTTTCACCAGATGGGGCGCGTCACTAACCGCCCATTGGGAACTTCCGACAGAATCGGCCAAAGACGGCATTAAAACACTTCTTTATTGAAAGATATGGATTATTACATTAAACTACTACCACGTAGCGAGAGTTAACATTTGGGGCGTGGGGGTAAGCACCTTTATTGTCAATTTGTACATGTTTGGAGTGTCTACGGGGCATAGTGCTGAAAGTCCCTGTGTCCATGGGGGGTGAACCCTACAACTCTCGTAGATTGAAAACGTCGGAATCATAAATACGTCTACGAGAGTTGTATTCTACAGCTACGAGAGTTGTATTCTACAGCTAAATTGTGGCCATCGCATTAATCTGATCATGTTTAATATTAGCATAATATAACGCTTTAATCCCCGGAGGGTCTGCAGAATGAATGAATGATCCCCGCAGCAGATAGATTACGCAGCTTAAACGTTACAGTACTTTATACAGTAAACGGCCACGGTAGAGGCTGCCAAGGATAACCCCGCTGACGTCATTCCCGTCCAAACGCGTTCTCGTCGCATCAAACGGGGAACACCGAACATTTGACATGATATTTATATGTGTTTATTAAATTATTATTGACACACTTACCCGGCTTCCAAAATTTCATCGTGGCGGGCGGAGCCGCCATCTTGCTTTCTCTACGTCACGTGTGATGTTCGCGTCGGCGCAGTTGGGCTGAGTTGTGACGTCATTGGGATTTCTTTTTGACTTAATAGCAAGTTCATAATTTGATAAATTCCTAAATGTACTCTTCTATTGGATTGAATGTTCTGCATGTATTATTTGGACTTTAAAAAAAAAAAAAACTTAATATATAAAATAAGCATAGACAAAATGTATGTTTGTCAACTTATCTTAATTCTTGCAAAATGTCATATTCGTTGTACCAAATTTGCTAGCCAACGTCCAAATATTGTTGTTTTTAAAGCCTTATTATTATTGTCATTCTTAGAAACCTTAAAACATTGTTCACACACTAAAGCTATGAAAACCAGAAGAATCTGTATGATGAATATATTGCCTAACCTCAAGCTTATTTATTTATTTTTCCAGTATTGTAACTGCATTTCGTCCTGTTATTTGTAACTATATGTAAAAAAATAAATAAAAAAGGGTGGGGGGGGGGTAAGAAGTTTATAACCATAATGTAGGGGTAATGTTACCGTAACATATTTATTAGGCCTACATTATGGTTATTATTGTGACTAGTAGTGATTAGATTGTAGATATATCTGAGATGTGAGTTTCTCTGGGTACGAATTCTATTGCAGATATGTTGACTTTAAGATATCCAAAAATTGTATTATTGTGGATATCTGAAATATGAAAGCCCAAATACACACGAATGGTGAAAATGACGTAATTCCTCTGACGTCATTGACATCTGAAATGACAATTGTGGATATAGGAAGACTAGAGATCTGAAATGTTCATTTAGACAATAAGAAGAATTGAATTACACATCCAGTCTAGCTGTTATGTTTAAAGGTAGGGTAGGCCCAAGTGATTTTATTTGGTTAAAATAAATATTATATAATAGAATTATATTATATTCTGATAGTAGGCTACGTATTGCTATAGAGTGTTTGTTTAGTAACAGGAGTCTCCATGTCTGATAAATGGGTACTCTCTCTCGATTGGCTGAAATTATGTCACCTACCTGAAAATGTGTTTTCTGTTTATTAAAGAGCTGGACAGACAGGGAGACTCCTGAACAAAAACTATGGCAATGATTACTATCAGAATATAGTGCTTTAACCTTTTAACAAAACCCTTTCTGTTTCAAACCAACAAATATCACTAGGCTACCTTTGCCATAGACGGACTGTGTACAAACCCCTGACCGGCATGGACACACATCATGTCACGACCAATCCAGTGGAAATCTCCAAACTCTACAGAGAACTCAGCCTCTTCCCCTCTCCGAGCAGGGCTGATGTAGGGCCTGCCATCACCTCGCCGTATGGAGGCAAATACAGCAACATCTACACAGAATGGAGCCAGCGTGACCTGTCGAGGAACGTCAAAGTTAAGTTCTGCCGGCAGTACGTCGTGTTCCACGACGACAAATCGGTGGTCTACTCCGTACCCACCGGAAGCTGCACCGAGATCAAGGGAGAGCTAGTGCTGAGTGAAGATTCACCTTCTGGGGAAATGAAGGCTGTGGTCAGAAAATTCTCCCTCAAAAGGGAAGACAAGCAGTTTGTGGAGATCTGGGGTAAGAACACCAAGGCGAAGAGCATCGACCTAACTGCCTCGAAGAAGCACGGCAAGGTCTACGACGATGACCAGTTTGGCTGCTTGGTGTGGTCCCATTCTGAGACCCATCTCCTGTACGTGGCAGAGCGGAAGAGACCCAAGGCCGAGTCCTTCTTCCAGACAGAGTCACCAGAGTCTTCCTTCTCTGGAGATGAGGAGGACACTTTGAAAATGGAGAAGAAAGAAGCCACCAAGGGGGAGCAGTTTGTCTTCTATGAGGACTGGGGAGAGTCTCTGGTCAATAAAAGCTGTCCAGTGCTCTGCGTGTTGGACATCGAAGGCGGCAATGTCTCCGTGCTGGAGGGAACACCTGACGGTATTTCACCGGGACAGGCGTTTTGGGCTCCGGGTGACACGGGTGTGGTTTTTGTGGGCTGGTGGCACGAGCCATTCAGACTCGGCCTCACGCACTGCCCCAACAGGAGGTCGTCTGTGTTCTACGTGGATCTCACGGGAGGGAAATGTGAAGAGCTGTCGTCGGGCACCGGTGCGGTGTGTTCTCCGAGACTCAGTCCGGACCGGTGTAGAATTGTCTACCTGGAGTGCAGCGTCTACGGCCCACACATGCAGTGTAGCAAGCTCTGTATGTACGACTGGTACACCAAGATGACCTCGGTGGTTGTAGACGTGGTGAAAAGACCTGGACCGGATGGTTTTGCCGGTATCTATAGCTCCCAGTTGGCCCCTCAGTGCTGGTCTGCCGATAGCCAACGTGTCCTCATCGCTTGTCCCCAACGCAGCCGTAAGGACCTGCTGGTGATAGATACGACCACGGGGAGTGTCACCTCGCTCACAGCTCACAAGCCCGACGTGGGTAACTGGTGCCTGCTGAACATACAGAGAGACTTGATGGTGATCAGCTGCTCTTCTCCAAACCGCCCGCCTAGCCTCAGGGTGGGCTTCCTGCAACCAAGGGGGGCTTCTTCCCAAGAGGAAGTGGACTGGGTTACTCTGGAGGAGTCTCAGAGCCAATCCTATATCAGCTGGCAGATCCTGAGTTTTGACCCTCCTCCGGACCAGGACAACGCTCAATACCCTGGCCTGGGTTTTGAAGCCTTGCTGCTCAAGCCAACAGAGGAGGCGAAGGAGGAGGGAGTGAAGCTGCCTCTCATTGTCACCCCTCACGGTGGCCCTCATTCTGTGATCGTGGCGGACTGGCTTCTGTCCTCCGCTGTGCTGTGTAGGATGGGCTTTGCCGTATTGCTGGTGAACTATCGGGGCTCCATCGGTTACGGCCAGGACAGCATCCTCTCCCTACCGGGCAACGTGGGCACTCAGGACGTCAAAGATGTTCAATTTGCCGTAGAGAGCGTTTTGAAAGGCGGGGAATTCGACGAGCAGAAGGTGGCGGTCGCCGGGGGCTCCCACGGCGGTTTCCTGGCTTGTCATCTGATTGGCCAGTACCCGGGGTTCTATAAGGCGTGTGTGGCTCGCAACCCCGTCACCAATATGGCCTCGATGATGGGCAGTACGGACATCCCAGACTGGTGTATGGTGGAGGCTGGTTTTCAATACACCACAGACAGTCTTCCTGAGCCTGGGGTTTGGGAACAGATGCTGGACAAATCTCCCATCAAACACGTCGCACAGGCGAAGACTCCGGTGCTGCTCATGTTGGGGGAGGATGACAAGCGCGTGCCTAACAAGCAGGGAATCGAGTACTACAGAGCTCTGAAAGCGCTGCGGGTCCCAGTGCGGGTGCTGTGGTACCCGGGGAACAATCACTCACTGTCCAAGGTGGATGCCGAGTCAGATGGCTTCATGAACATGGCTCTGTGGATGACTCAGCACCTGTCAGGGGTGATTAGGGTTGGGGATCCTTTAGGATTTTAATGACTCCGGTTCCTTAACCATTCCCTCTTAACGGAACCAAGCTATAGGGGGTTCCAAATGGCCCCTTACAGGTCTGTAACTCTGAGAGTATACAAATGGTTATGGTTGTACTTGAAATTATAAAGTTTGAGAACCCCCAGTATTAAAATTGTATAGCAGATGTGAAGTCCACTTACCAGCTCTGACAGTGAGATAAACCGACCAACCCTATCCAGAACCCGTCAAGCTCTTTTTTTCTCTCTCTTTTTTACGTCTCCATTATAACCAGAAATAGCAAGATCTACAAGCTCACAACGCATCACTACGTGTTGTGAACTTGTATGTAAATCTGCTATTTTTGCTATTTTACAAAACATTTTAGTTTTGGCTTGAACTTCACACAGCTGTTCTTAGCAGGGTAAACAAAAGCTCTCACGGATCTTTTCGACCGAAATACTCATTTCACGGGTTCTGGACGTTCCATGCGCTACGGCTCGGCTTCAGATAAGGTTCTCAGAACATCACTTGGACCCTGCTCAGGAGGTGGTTAGCAACCCTGAGTTCTGAACTCTGAAGAGGTAGTACAAGTTCCTCCAAATTGTACTGAAAGTACAGAACTTGAATTAGTTACATTCCACCATTGTCTTAAAAATCGTCGCAGTCGGCCAGAAACCTCTCATCTCCATATTCTATTCCGTTTTTTTTTTCATAAATTAACGCCCTACTTGATCATACTGATTGATCACACAAAACCATCAAAAGTAGCAGATCCACAAGCTCGGTTTTGAGCTTGTGGATCTGCTACTTTTGCTTTGTTTTTACTTGAACCCTGAAAAAGTAACTGTTTTGGACATAAGGTTTCCACTCGATAGAGACGATATATAAATTAGGTGGATGGATGGATCTCCATCTGTCATCCATCTATCTAGTATCTCTATCCATCCATCTACCATGATAGATAATCACCAAGATGTCTGTGATCAAATACTGTGAATATAAACCATGCAAGTACATAACAAACCATTTAATTGGAAAAACAGTGAACAGAATCTCTTTGAAAATGGAGACTAAACAAAGCCCATGTTTAATGTGATTGCCAAAAGATTTCAATCAGAAAATACAGTCCTCTCAAACGCCATGTGTGATGATTCTATAGTCATAGAACAATATTACAGTCATCTTGCCAGAACTGTTTTTGTCTCTTTTTTTTTTTTTTAATGTATACTCACTATAAAATACTGAGAATTATGTTACATCAATCATCATGATATAACAGACAAGTACAAATAAATCAACATAATACAATGTGGGACTTTTTGACATTGTACAGAATTTACAGACAATATTTAAATTAATTACATTAGGTAAGACTTGGATCTTGGAAGCTACATGTGAATGAAAACAAACCTTTTAAATTAATGCTATAATCCTCTCTACATATAATGACACTGATGATATATTACATCAAGACATACTAATAGCAAGTCATGGCAGTGCACAGAACCATTTAGCTCAAAGCCGGATTTTTGCGTCGCCATACAACTGTGTCATGCGCCGAAAATAGGCGATTTAAAAGCTTTTAAGAGCTTGTAGATCGCCTATTTTCGGTGCGCGACGCCGTCATACAATGGGGCATAAAATAAGCAGAATTTTGTGAACACGGATTCCTCAAATCAATATGCATGTTTCCTTCCCCCCGAATTTAGTCTCAGTCTGGCTGGATGGGTGATTAATGGTGCTGTAAGTGATTGATTTTATTTTTTATTAAGTGTTAAAAAGCTTCCCATAGTAATCATTGCAAGTGTTTGTTCAGTAATACGCGTCTCCCAGTCTATTTAGTAAACACAATAAACTTTCAGCTCGGGATACCAATCTCACTCAATCAGGAGAGAGAACTCATACAGGGTACACAGGATAAACAAGTGAAATTGGAAGTGATGAAAAAACTAAATGAGCACTGGAACATAAGTCCATCAATTACCTTTGTGGGGTTCTCTCTTCCGATTGGATGAAATTAGCATCCCACCTGAAAATGTATTTTCTCTCTACTAAAAAGCCAGAGAGACCCATGTTACTGATGAAACACAATAACAAATACCATACTATCAGAATATATTAGTTTTTTAACACCGACTAGTTTTAACCCAATAACACTTGCAGCACCTTTAATACTGATACTGATGTTGGCATTAATATTCATCCGGGATATTGCCTACATCCAATCAACTACACAATGTAGCATTCTGTGGAACACGATGTGTAATTAAAAAAAAAAAGAGATTTCAGCACAATACAATCACATCCACTGTGCTGACTGACTGTATAGAGATACTGTAGCAGGTGGTTAACAAAATCATAACCCAAATACATATCGTCGCTGTTGGGGGGAAACCTTGGATGTCCAAAAGGTAACTTTTTTTTTAAGGAAATGGAAAATATATTATTAGTTATTATTTAGTTACAAGTTATTGTTAATACTTTTGATTGGTTAAATATTTATAAAACTAACAGTGATCAACACAGGACATTAACAAGTTGAAATATACTATACAACTTCTCTGGCCAACAGCAACGATATGTAGAATTCTCTAGAGCGTTGGTTCTCAAAGTGGGGTCCGGGGACCCCCAGGGGTCCTTGAGGGGGTTCCAGGGGGTCCCCAGCAAAATGTGTGATTTTAGCATCACAATAATTTTAACCTTTTATACTTTGGCTATTCAAAAATAGCAGATATACAAGCTCCATGAGCTTGTAGATCTGCTATTTTTGAAAGATCTTGAAGATTCGTGCAAATCTTTGAATATATTTCTTTTAAAGCGAACATTTTAACACAAATCTTTGCTTCCGGGAGTCCCTGGCACATCATATTTTCAGATGGGGGTCCGCGGCCAAGTATATATCAATTTGGGGGTCCCTGGGATGAAAAAGTTTGAGAACCACTGCTCTAGAGGGGGGTTATGAAGACGAATTATTATGACAAAACAATGAAGCTCATTTCCCAGTCCCAGTCACATTGAGTATCAGCAGATTAATTCACCAGCATTGGATAATTCATCATCATAATTCATAATCAACCAGACCAGACCCATTTTTACCGTCATATTCCTGACCTTGCCGTGATCAAATCATGAAGGAAAACACAGATGAATAAAAAAAACATTAACCATTTAACATCCTTTACAGTGCCAGCTCATCTCAAGAGAAGAACTGGCCATGTCCACAAAAATAAAAAACAGAATGTCCTTGCCTTCCTTTCAAATCAAGTTCCTGCCATGCATTGGGCTTCAGAAGAACCGCGCTTTCCGCATTTCAACAGCGTTTAAAGTTGCAATCCATAACTTTTATACACCTTCTGGCGATTCCAACCCCCCCCGGTCCTGTGTGCAAGCGCCAACATTTCTAGTACTGCTGCCGAGCTTAAACGGAGGATAAATTGCAACTTGACCTTCATGCAATACCAGTAGTGGTCCTACCCCAGAACACAGGATGTAAATGTGGGAGACCCACTACAACCACCACAGTTGTGGTGTTGTTAGTTAGTTAGTTATATTGTATTAACACACTCTACCACATTGGTCAAAAATAATGTTTTATTCACTAAAAAGAAGTTATGGATTGCTACTTTAAAACCACTTAAGCTCTACAAAAAAAAAATGTCCCAAAAAAAACTGCCGATCTACAAGCTCACAATGTGTTGTAGATCTGCTATTTTTGAAACATTATTGAAAACAATTCCTGTAATTGCCCGTTATAATTACATTCCCAAAAATAGGGATGCCAGGGCGAAGGTGTTGAACCCATTTAAACCCAGGAAAGCATACGTGTCATTTTATATTTTATGCATTGGCTATTCAGAAATAGCAGATCTACAAGGTCACAGCGCGTCACTTTGTGCCATGCTGCGAGCTTGTACATCTGCTATTTATTTTTTTAAATCCTGTGAAAAATCTTGAAAGTGTGATAACTACTGATAGAAGGCATTTGTAGAATTTGCCTCATGGGTCTTAATGGGTCAACAATGGGAGGAAGGAACTAGAACATTTTTAGAAGCATATAATGTTAAGGTGCCTTTGAAAGGCAGCCTTCACTCTTACACATATGCATTTGACACATAGTCATCATGATGGGTCTTTGTAGTGTCTTGCCATTCATCAAACTTACTACATTTCCCACAATGCATCACTGCACACTGAAAAAGTCCCGTGTAGGAGTGTCGGATCCCGTCGTCACGCCATGAAGTTCTACGCTCTTTTGTGTCTTGACTTTTTTCTTTTTTTTTTACTTCAACGGAAATGTTCATATTTTAGTTTATCCTCCGGTGCTGGATTCCTCTCAGTCATAATGAAGAGCTGTGTAAAATATTATCCACACCACCTAGTGGAGACAGGAGTAAATTACATACAAATTATTATAAAATGATAAGCCTCAGGAACAGTAACATAATCAATGTACCATACATACCCCCCCAAAAACAAGGGATATGCCTAACTTTGCAATAAGCATAATGAAATCATGGTAGATATATGATAAAATATACACTGCTCAAAAATAATTAAAGGGAACACTTTGATCCCTTAATTCTTTTGAGCAGTTTTTGTTAGCAGTATGTACACAGTTCATGAAAACTAAAAAAGATAATTAAGGGATCAAAGTGCTCCCTACATTTCTTTGAGCAGTATACATATTAGTTCACTCAATGATTGTGATTCAAAGAGAACAAACACTCATGTTTCAATAAAAAATGGGTATACTATATATGCCTCATCCAGTTGTCTACCAGTAAAACATTCTCATTCTGTTTTGAATGCGTCAGTCAGTTGAAGTGGATTCATCTGTAAGTAAGTAGGTCAGAGTGGCTTACTGTTGGAATTTCAGTCCAGTGAGGGAGTCTATCCCCTTTTCAATGCGCTAAAGCAGTGGTGCTCAAAGTAGGGGTTCCAGGGGACCACCTGGGTTCCTTGAGGGGGTTCCAAATGGACCCTTGCAGGTCTGTAACTCTGAGAGTGTACAAACGGAACCAAATGGACCCGTAAAGGGTCCATTTGGTTCCGTTTGTACACTCTCAGAGTTATGGGGGTACTTGAAATTAAAAAGGTTTGAGAACCACTGCGCTAGAGTCTAGCACATTGATGAGGTTCTCAACCTTTTCAGGCCGTGACCCCCAAAAAGAATCATATTTGAACTGGGGACCCCCCCCCCACCCCCCGCCCTGACAAACACTTGGAATTGTAGGAGTTGAAGCATTAATTACATTTAGTTTTGACTCTGCTCCAGATAAAAATTGTGAAAATAGCCGATCAACAAGGCGTTGTGAGCTGCGCTAGACGCCTGGGAGATAGCCTGGTTCCAGACGAATCTGCCTTTGCAAAATTGCATTGCACTTTAGCCCTCGGCAGATTAGGTCTGGCCCCCCTCAATAGAGATTTCATTTCTCTCCCTCACCTTATTTGGAGCAATGACGTACAATGCAGGAGACTCATTTTCGGTTTTTCACAACAAAGACGGACGCCGCCATAGCATCGGTAGTAAACGCGTTAGAAAATATTTCTTTTCTAACAGACGAACAAACAATTGCCCTTAAAGCTTTTGTTGGAAAGAAAGATGTGTTAACAATAGTTTCATCTGGTTACCAGACTAAATACGAGTGGAGCTAGCTTTCGCTGTTTACTATTTCAGCACCGGCGCTTGTGTGTGACGTAGCAGGAAGCACTGCTCTGATTGGTTTTAGGTCTAACCAATAGAGTCCGTTTGGATCTTTTTGTAACCGCCCCTTGGAAAAAAATCTATCGCTGAGAGGGACCAGACTAATATCCACGCAGTGTGTCGTGTGATATTGTCTGGCCACGCGAGGCTACCTGGGAGATGGATTGCTGAGGTAGAGCGCCACACCTATCATCAGCTCCCATTACTTAACATACAATTTAGTGACCCAAGCCGTGCTACTCATACGCGGAGTGAGCGGTACCTGAGATTGAACCCAAAACCTTGTGCTCTACCAACTGAACTATCCGGACACATGCATCTCTGTACATTGTTTAATTCCCTTTACAATGTACAGTATGTGACCTCTTCATTAAATACTGAAATCTCTTAAATTATGGCATATACTATACTATGTTACTTTAAATATAGGCCGGCTTTTAAGATGAATCCCTCCAAATGAACAATGCTGCCATAGTTTTCTGCAGAGAATTTGAAGATGGCACGTTTCATTCCAACATCTCAATGAATATTGGTTTGAATACTATGATGGCTTTGTAAAATGAGGGCCCTTTAACGCGTAGACAGTGTAGTACCACAAAAATCTTTTGCACAATATGTTGCAGATATACTGAATATATATATATGAAAAACCTTAAGTATATGATGTGTAAGCCGTTTGCCGTACCCAGCATCATAAAGTAAAAGTCAGACTCGGTAAAATACATCTAAGACAGTCTTGATCTAAGGCTAGCTCAGGCCATTCAGATCCTGGCCAGCTTAAAGGTAAAAGGCCTAAGCACTTAATGATGGTGTAATTTGCATCAGGTCTGATAACAGAGCTAGGTTATCATGCCATAGAAGTTCTGTCTTTAAACTTACATTACTTGCAAAATATTTGGACGTGAACTGCAACCTTAGAGAATACCTGTACTGAATGTATCTGGGATCGGGATGTTTTTTGTTTTGTTTTTTGGAGACCACATGACAAATGCTTGTTAAAAAAAAAAGAAAGAAAAAAAAGTTTGATATCCTCACCATAAACAGCGCAAAAGAAGTCATGAAGCCTTCTTTGGTGAGCTCCCACGTGCCTCCATACTCCTCCTCATCAACCTGCTGGAAGCTGCTGAAGTACACGTACAGAACTCCAGCATTGATGATGCAGAATCTAGCAGGGGAGAGAGAGAGAGAGAGAGAGACACCATGATACGTTAGAACAATGGTTCTCAAACTTTTTTAACTTCAAGGACCCCCAGTTTGATATGCATTCAGCCCCCATTTCATACACATTTTCCATCCCTGGGAGGCTGGAGCGCAATCTTACAATAAAAAATCCTAATTCCAGAGACTGCACAAATGGAACCATTCGTGCAGTCTCTGGAGTTACAGTCCCGTAACTCCCCGGTTTGAGAACCACTGCGTTAGAACACAGTTAAATTCTTCTTCGTCTTCAGTAATAAGCCTAATTCACACTTGGGTAGAAAGCGTACATGTTGCTTGCCGAAAACATCAGATCCTCAAGCTAACGTAGGTTGAAGATCTGTTGTTTTCAGCAAACACCACTGCCGTGCGATGGAGTATAAATTATATTATTATAAATTGGGAAGGTTTGACTATTTTCTTCTTTAAAAAAAAAAAATCTAAATCCCATTTCCCTTGAAGCCATTGTACGGCTGTTTAGTTGGCACCCCATACGATCCAGAAAAACAAAGATAGTGTAAGTCATTTATTTGGATTAAAACAAAATGTTTTTTGTTAAAAAGTTAATACTCTCTATTCCGATTTATTTGAACAAAAAGATATCCCTTTCCACCACCTTTAACCCATTTAGACCTGAGACTAAAAACACCTCCTAAATCCTGACCTTTTTTAGTTTTCTAAAAAACATAAAATATTTATTCAAAAATTACAACAAACGTATGTTGCTGTTTACCGTACATAGCAACAGGAACCCCAAAAGGGGTTCCCGTCCTGAAAGGTATGGTTACAAATAGGGGTTCCCGCCCAAAATGGGCTAATAATGCATAGCAAACAGATATCTAAAAGTATGTGCTCAGCAACAAGTGTAATGCAGTAAAAAAAAGGGATAGTGGTTATTCTGAATACCATCTCTGTCGAAACTGTTACTTTTCAGAATTCAAATTCAAAAACAGCTAAAGTAGCAGATCTACAAGCTCAAAACGTGCCGCTTCACGCCGCCTTTCAAGCTTGCAGATCTGCTACTTTTGTGTGACGCTGCAGTATGATCAAGTAGGGCATTAAACAAATGGAAAAAATAGAGGTAAAAAAAGTTAAAATATGAGGACAACAGCGACGATACATAAACTTACATGGCTATCCCCAGGAATCCTTTCAGCGGTGCCACGCCCCATATGACGCCAAGGATTATTGCAATGATTTGCCGGATCCAGTAGATCACATCTAAAAACTCATCCTGTTAAAAAAGAAAAAGGAATTAGCGGGTTAAAACATGATCAAGTATCCATCCATCCATCCATCTTCAACCGCTTATCCGGGACCGGGTCACGGGGGCAACAGTTCCAGCAGAGAGCTCCAGACTTCCCTTTCCAGAGAAACATTAGCCACTTCCCTCCTGGGGGGGGGGGGGTTTCGAGGCGTTCCAAGGCCAGTGTGGAGATATAATCCCCCCCCCCCCCCCCATCTGGTCCTTGGTCTGCCAGGGGGTCCAGCAGCGAGAGACACTCGGGAGGCATCCTTACTAGCCCATTAAGACCCGGAGAAGCATCTGTGTCATTTTTAGATTTGAACTAAAAAAATTCATTATTTTACACTTTGGCTATTCAAAAACAGCAGATCTACAAGCTCATAGCGCGGCACCGAGTGCCGCGCTATGAGCTTGTAGATCTGCTATTTTTGAAAAATTTAGAAAATGTGTGCAAATCTTTGAATATATATAAAGCAAACAATTGTAACTCAGATTCTTTGCTTCTGGGGGGTCCCTGGAACAAAATATTTTGAGATGGGTGTCCGTGGCCAAATGCATATAAGTTTTGGGGGTCCTTGACATGAAAATGTTTGAGCACCACTGATATAGAAACATACGTTTTTCAGAGAACTGTTGGGATTTAGAAGACATTTGTAGAATCGTCTTAATGGGCTAGATGCCCGAACCACCTAAGCTGGCTCCTTTCCAAGTGAAGGAGCAGAGGTTCTACTCCGAGTCTCTGGTGGATGACTGAACTTCTCATGTTACATTTGTACTGTGTGTGATGATCAGTCCTTCTAACCGAGAAAAATAATCCAATTATGTTGATTAGTTTTAATGCAGATTAGGGGGAAAGATGAGCACTCCGGCTGCCATCCCAATGGTGGACCCACAAATTAACCACTTAAAGGGGGAGACCACTCATTTTCAACATTGATCTATGTCTTTAATACACCTTAGAGCTGTTATGGAAATAGGAAAAAAAGTCCCCCCCCCCTCTATGTTGCCTAGAACTGGATAATTGATTGAGGTCATGTGATCAGTGACATACACAGGGTGTACTTTTGTCTGAGGGGCGGAGCCAAAAGTACACCCTGCGTATGTCACTGATCACATGACCTAAATCAATTATCCTTTTCTAGGCAACACAGAAGGGGGGGGGACTTTTTTCTTATTTCCACACAACAGCTCTAAGGTGTATTAAAGACATAGTTCAATGTTGAAAATGAGTGGTCTTCCCCTTTAAGCCTGATATTCTTTTGTCTTGAATATTTTGGAAAATTACTGCCTATGGTGACATCGCCAAAAAAAGTCGTGACTTCTGTTAGGAAAAAAAAATCCAATGAGAAAATGCTACATCACCAAATGTTGCATTTGTCAGTGGAATTCCATTGCTAGGGCTAGTGGGGTTCCAAGTTTTTTTTCCTGACACAGCTACTCATATTCACAAACACTGCAAGAAGAAATAAACGAAACGCAGACCCAATTTGAATGTTTTTACAATGTAAAAGGTCTATAAATAACTAATATGGATGGTACGAGAGGTTAGAGCTGCTGGCATTGTGAACTAAATCAAATTATGACAATATTTTTGACTATTGATTCTAAGATTTCAAAAATGTTCAATGCATGGGGGAGGGGGGTACTGATTGACTGATTATTGTATTAGTAAACAGCACATGGTACAGTCAGACATTAAAGGGATAGTTCACCCCAAAAAATTATAATTTTCTATCGATTAGTCACCTCAAGGAGACATGAATTCATGGATATATATTTTTTTTTTGTCGCATTCCTAAGCCAATAATTTGATGACCAGCGGACCGGTAGGCACTGGCAGCGGTTCCGGGAGCAGACACAAAGGAAACTCTTTGTGTCTCTTACCGGAACCGCTGCCGGTCGCCAAATTATTGGCTTAGAAATGCGACAAAAACTAAAAAATATCCATGAATTGAATGGGTGACCGATAGGAAAAAAAGTCATATCCCTTTAAGGCTAACAAACAAAAAGTCCTGGGGACTTGTTTCCGTTGTGGTATTAAAGTGAGAGGATAAATAATATTGACTGTGTGTATTAAGGTCTACTTTGCTAAATTGTTACAGCACCCCTGTATGAGGAGTTAATAATAGCATTGTTTACACACCATAACCAACACCTCCCCCGGTGAACCCACCCCACCCCCCAGCCTGACAACAACACCTGTCCTTCACCTCAGCTTCTTCACAGAGAGGAAGAGGGGGGGGGGGGGGGGGCATGGGGAGGAGGGGTGAGAGGTCACTCAGAAGCTGAGGGCGAGGATTGAGACACATGGGATCTGGATTAAGAAAGGCCGGGGACTCAGATGATACAGAAGAAAAGTAGAATACAGAATACCGGTAGCAACAAGATACTAACTACAAGATACTAGGCCTGTCACAATTATTACAAAATCATCTAATAGCAATTATTTTTAGCATAATCGTTTCCATGTTGAAAAATGTTCACACATTTTCAAATGGTAAAAGAAGCAGAAATAGCAGATCTACAAGCTTACAACGTGTCACTTTGTGACGCGTTGTAAGCTTGTAGATCAGCTATTTTTACATTTACATAAAATGATTAAATATGTCAATAATTTCTTTGTATATTTAAGTTATTTGTCATTATGTGCCCGGTGCCATTCTTTATTATGAAGCCTAACCGAATTTTAATTTGTATTCATATTATGTTCCATTGTTCAATGGCCAAACGCACAATTAAATCGCAATTATTTGGGTGACAATTAATCATCAACTTAACCCTTTAAGACCTGGAACGCATCTGTGTCACTTTAGATTTATTTGGCTATTCAAAAATAGCAGATATACAAGCTCATAGCGCGGCACTGAGTGCCGCGCTATGAGCTTGTATATCTGCTATTTTTGAAAAATCGTGAATTTTTTTTTTTTTACATTATTTACAAATAATTGTGTTTATAATCGTGACAGCCCTACAAGATACTAGTACTAGCTGGTCGTCCGGTATGAAGCTGTACAATAACGCTACCGGTCTGTGGCCGTGGTCAAATGACCAATATGTGACTCTTGTAATTGCTAGCCTTCTTATCCCTGTGGACTAAAGGACTAATGTGACTCTTGTACTGTTGCCTCTGTATCTTTCTTTCCTGCTGTGTTCTCATTATCTCCTCTTATTGTCTTTTGAAGGACTGCTGTTAACTGCCATGGGGAATACATTTCCCTCATGGAATCAATCAATCCATCCATCAAGTAATGAAAAGAATACAGTATCAGTCATGTTCTAATGGCTGTTAAGACAAATCCCCCAAAGACCAGAGCAAAAACAGTATCATTCAATACAGTAAATGTACTTTTACTGCTCCTAAGTATTGATGATCTCTTTAGTATTGCGTGTCTTTATGTGTCGTGACTCGTGATGAATTGTATACACAGGACCACAGTGGAAACAAGCCTTCAGGGCTTTTTGTGTTCATCATTTTAGCATAATTGTATAACTGTAGTTTTTGCAAACTGTTAATGAAGTATTCAATCAATCAAAACAGTGTCATTATTACAGTATATGTGTCAGTATTGTCATTTTAAATGGCCAGCAGAATTCAGACAACCCCCCACTGTCCTGCTGAGCTCTCAGGGGTGGGGGGGGGGTGAAAGAATTGTCATATGAAAAAATGTAATGTAAACAATGTAGGCTAACTATAATCCAATTACACGTTTTGTTTCCTGACGTAATCTGGGGTTTATAGTTACTTATTTTTCCTATAGTCTTATTACATAATCCTAGTGTATCTCTCCTGTTAGGATAAAATTGGTATCCAGACCTGAGAATGTTTATATATTTCCTGTTTATAAAAGTCTGGAGAGACGTGGCTGGAGACCCCTGTTACTGAGCAAACACTAGTATATAGAATATATACTAGTGTTTGTAGTAATCATATATATATGATTACTATCAGAATATAGAGCTTTAACCTTTTAATTATAAAGCTATTTAACAAAAAATATCATTTACAGTGGCTTTAAATTAAAGACAGGATTTCACAGTGTAGGCATCTCAAAACTTCTCGGTCTTGGAAGGCAGAAATGTGACGTTAAGTTATTAGCAGATCTACAACAGACTATTTCTACAATAGGGACGGTATTGATGATACTTATACTCAAGCACAAAATGTGAGTACTTCTTCAATAACTGGTAAAAGAAAACCCATGTGAAACATAATGTAAACATGATCTGACCCTCTAATCCCAGACAGCAGTGCTGTTAAAGTGTAGAGACCCTCTGTTACTGAGCAAACACTAAGTATATTCATATACAATAGTGTTTGTAGTAATCATATTATATGATTACTATCGGAATTTAGAAGCTTTAACTTTTTAATTATAGAGCTATTAAACAAAGACTATCAGTTACAATGGCTTTAAATTAAAGACAGGATTCCACAGTGTAGGTATCTAAAAACTCGGCAAAACATTGTGGAAAAAAATAGTTATTACAATCATGAATGAATAAAATTAGTAAAAATATGAATATGATCTGACCTCCTCCCAGACAGCAGTGCTGTTAAATATTATAATAATATAATATTATAATAATAATGTAATCTGACCTTCTCCTCCCAGACAGCAGTGCTGTTAAATATAATAATAATATAATAATAATAATAATGTAATCTGACCTTCTCCTCCCACACAGCAGTGCTGTTAAATATTATAATAATATAATAATAATATCTGACCTTCTCCTCCCACACAGCAGTGCTGTTAAATATAATAATAATATAATAATAATAATGTAATCTGACCTTCTCCTCCCAGACAGCAGTGCTGTTAAATATTATAATAATATAATAATAATAATATTATCTGACCTTCTCCTCCCACACAGCAGTGCTGTTAAATATTATAATATAATAATAATATTATCTGACCTTCTCCTCCCACACAGCAGTGCTGTTAAAGGCTTTGCTCCATGGTGACTGCTTCAGCCCTCCATTCACCACATGCATTTCCTCTTTCTTCTTGGAATTGTTGTTCGTCATTGTTTCTAGTGTTTTTTACTTGTTCACACAGCGGGACACACACACGACGCGACAAGCGGCAATACCGTAGGTGCACAAACACATGAATTAAGTGGCGAATAGCCTTAGAAATGAACGTTAAACAGAACTAAATAAAACGCTGTGTTCGTCTAAAACCTCTCACAGGTTGCAGAGAGAGAGAGAGAGAGCAAGACGCTTAACAGGATATTCGGGAGTCTGCGCACGCGCAACGACGTTTGAACCCCGTCGCTGGTGACCAATGAGCGAGTGCGACGTTCCTGCATGTCTTTTGCCAGAAAGTTGACATAGAAAGCTACAGCGACACCCAGAGGACACAGGGTGGGATAGCAGAGTCCTTACTTTCTTGTTCTGTTGTTTTGTGTTTTGCTTACTTGCACTATTATTCAGTGGTGGAAAGTAACTAAGTACATTTACTTAAGTACTGTACTTAAGTACAATTTTGAGGTATTTGTACTTTACTTGAGTATTTACAATTTCCAATGCTTTTACTTCTACTCCACTACATCTCAGAGACAAATATTGTACTTTTACTCCACTACAATTATTTGAGAACTTTAGTTACTAGTTACTTTTCATATATAAATTATTATTTTTAATCACTTTAGCCCTATTTTATACCTAGGCTGTTTGAAAATAGCCGATCTACAAGCTCACAACGCGGTATTGATACTTTTACTTAAGTAAAACATTTGAGTACTTTTTCCACCACTGCTTGCACTATTATTCATTAATTTATTAGTATAACTAATGGTATTTATTGAAGTATTGCATGTAAATACAACTTTGAGGTACATTTACTTTCATTGAGTTTTTCCATTTTCCAATACTTTAAAAAAAAAAATTTTTTTCTTATTTGCTTTTTTCCATTTTTAAATACAAGACCTGCATGACCACATACAGAACAGAAGAAACAAAACATGACAAAACAAAAAAGAGACAAAAAACAACCACTATACACCAAAACAAACCCTCACAGTTATCCACCCACCATTTCCCCAATACTTTATACTTCTTCTCCTCCACTCCATCTCATAGGCAAATATATTGTACTTTTTACTACACAACAATTATTTGACAGCTTCAGTTACAAGTTACTTTGTAGATTTAGATTATCATGACAAAACATACATGAACCAAATAAGCACTATTTTATACTTGTATTCGGAAACAGCTGATCCACAAGCTCACAATGTGTTGCATCGGCATTGTGAGCTTGTAGAAAGGTTTGACAAATTAAAAAATATTTTAGTACTTTTACTTTGGTACTGTATAGTATAAGTATATTTTATGCCAATAGTTTTATTCTTTTACTCAAGTCAAATGTTGAATACAAGAGACTTTTACTTATAACGGAGTAAATCTACATTGTGGTATTGCCACTACTTAAGTAACAAATCTGGGTACTTCTTCTTCTTCCTAATAGCCTAGTACCCATTAATGTTTATGACGTAGGTAGGGAATCGCTTATTAATCATTTTAAACCCTATTATGCTTTGTTGACCGGGGTCCCCCAGGGGTTTTGGTCCCCAACATTTCCCTTCTCTCCCCTAAATCTCTTTGCTGAAAATAGCAGATCTACAAGCACACAATGCCTTGTGATGCATTGTGAGCTTGTAGATACGCTGTTTTCACTTTATGCTCCCTATATGCCCAGAAAAGGGATACCAGGGTTCATGTGGTAAAAAGAAAATATGTTTTTAAAAGAAATAGGGAATAGGGTAAGTGTATGGAAAAAAGTTTATCAATTAATTATGGAGCCCAGGTTTAGTTTTTTGATTAGGTTGTTATCCAAAAGAACAAAATATAAGGAAGGAAGATTAGATTCTTTATCTGACTGTGCCCTGGGTTGGCTGAGGCTCCCACAGTGTCAGTTTACTTGCCACCAGTTCCGTGCAGTGGTTCTCAAACCTTTTCATGCCAGGGACCCCCAAATTGATATATATTTGGCCGGGGACCCCCATCTGAAAATATGTTGTGCCAGGGACCCCCCAGAAGCAAAGATTTGTGTTAAAATGTTTGCTTTAAAATAAATATATTCAAAGATTTGCACAAATCTTCAAGATTTTTCAAAAATAGCAGATCTACAAGCTCATAGCGCGGCACTCTGTGCCGCGCTATGAGCTTGTAGATCTACTATTTTTGAATAGCCAAAGTATAAAAGGTTAAAACTATTGAGATGCTATTTTCACACATTTTGCTGGGGACCCCCTGGAACCCCCTCAAGGACCCCTGGGGGTCCCCGGACCCCACTTTGAGAACCAATGCCGTAGTGCACAGCCTCATCCTTTTCTCTCTGACCTTGTCTGTGACCCGTTGTATAGGTCCCCGTAGGGGTCCACTTCTCTGATGTGGAAAGGATTAACTACTCTATTAAAGGAAAACAAGAGACTTACAAAAAATATATGGGTTCCTTTTGTTGACTATTATACTTGGAAAGCACGGATTTGGAAGGGATAAAAAAAAAAGTCTATTCTATTCTCTTTTTTTTTCTCGCATGATTCGTTGATATATATAAAAAAAACGTGCATCTCAGTTATTTGATTAATAGTAATTGAGAGAATAATCACCAAGAAAATAATACACAGTTTGGGTGTAAGGAGCAGCACAGCCTGTAGGGGTCTCTAGCTGGGCTTTTAGACTCATATGGTTTTACTACTCCTATGATTGATTGATTGATTGATGTAGTTTATTTAGAAAGACATGAGAATAGTACATGACAGTACATAACAGTACATGGAAGTACAAATTCACAATACAAGGTCTACTAAACTGGAAACCCTCATTAAGCACTAAGCTTGTTTAAGATGAGAACCCCATGCACACAAATCATGATGAAATATAAGAGGCAGGCAGATATACACACTACTATACAGAATGTCATACAATCAGCTTTCAGGTTACTGGTATGACGAGAGAAAAATAAAAAAAATATATATATATAAAAGAGGAAAATGAAGGAGGGGGGGGGGGTAGGGGGGGTAGGGGGGGTAGGGGGGGGTAGGTTAAGACTTAGACAGGGGCCATTTTCGAATTGCAGCCTCCTGAAGGTGTATCTTTAGGGCAGTTTTGAAAGTGAGTAGGGTTTTACACTCCTTTACTCCTTTTGGTAGGGCATTCCACATTTTTGTTGAATAGCATGAGAACGAGTTCATACCCTTAGTTGAGCCAAATCTGGGTTGAACATGATCCGTGGAGCTGCCTCTGGTGTTATGATCATGGACTGCATTAACATTTTGGAAGTATTTTGACAAATACAGGGGGATCCCAATGTTGTGGTGTATCTTGAAGACCAGGCCCATAGCAAGTTGCTGTACTCTGTCCTCAACCCTAAGCCATACAATCCTAGCAAAATGAGGGCAGGGCAAGTGGATGCACCTGTGAAAACAACAACAACCGTCATTGTGGTTGCCTGACAGTTTTAGAATAGATTTTAAGATCCTCTTCCACTTGTTTTTAAATGGAAATGCACCTGCCTATTTGTTTGCAATGCTTCCTAAGTATATGCCCGGCAGGGCCCTTAGATCCTCTGGCGCTAGTCTCCTAACTGTTCCAGAGACTAGAACAAAAAAAGTATGGAGAAGCAGCTTTTAGCTATTATGGTCCCCAAGCTTTGGAACAGCTTGCTGGGTCTCTGAATCGACATTTGGACATTTTTATTTATTTATCTTAAAGGGATATTTCACTTTCAAATAAAATAAACATAAAAAATAAATATTAAAAAAAAATGAAAGAAGTTATGGCAAAATCACGGCCCCCTCACACATTAGTAGGACACTCTAATGCGTGAGGGGGCCGTGATTTTTCCAATACTTTTTTCATTTATTTTTAATATATTTTTTAAATGTTTATTTTATTTGAAAGTAGAGTATCCCTTTAAGACACATATTTTTAGCATTGCTTTTACTTAGATTGCTGCATTTCTCTTCCTGCCTTGCTTGTTATTTAAAAAGATGTTAAATGCATTTTTATGTATTTGTATGCAGCTCTGCTTTTTTGTTTGGAAGGGACACAATTGTTCTTTCTTTTAAAACTTTTCTTTTTCCTGTGAAGCACATTGAACTGCACTTACTGTCTGAATTGTGCTATATAAATAAAGCTTGATTGATTGTCATTTAAAGGTTGCCTGTTCTTTTACTTTTGTGTTCATTGCACCAGCTAGCGCGTGAGGCCTTCCACCATCTAACCAGGTCACCTTGGGTTTTACTTTCCTGTCCACTATTATTGGTGTCCAATCGACGAGAGGGCCTCCTTTGCAATTCAAAAGAGCTGATCTCCTCAGACATGGTCATATCCTATCCAACTCTATCTTCTCCTTGTCAGCTGTTTGGTGTGGGGGTCATGTGTAAAGAAACCCTTCTTGAGACCCTAATGTAAGTCCATATCTCTCCTTGTGAGGGTGGATGTTCATGCGATTGATCAATAGATTGCTTTGCCCAGTGTGAGATGCAGGTTTGGGTTCATTCAGTTATAATGGCGTGCAAAAATGTTTAAAAAAAAACAGGGTTAGACTTAGATTATATTAATCCTCTGGCGTCTGGCATTTTGTTTTATAATGCAATTTTTAGTCATGGGTGGGATGGACGACTTTGACTTTATTGTCCACATACAGTGGAACGTTTTAATTAAACAAAAACAGAGATATATTAAAAACAAGACCAGGAGACCTGGTTCTGCCAGACCCAGAATGTGTCCATATATGGTCAAAAAAGGGACAAGATGCTCATGTATGGACGAAATGGGTCAAAGCCTCATGTAGGCCGACCCCTTGGGTCTGGCAAAAACAGAGATATAAGGTTCCGGTGACGTCATGGCCAAGACAGACGCGTGAATCACTAGCTCTGCCAAGCCCTATTCAAAATAGCCCTAAAAACAAAGCAAATTCTAACAAAAAAACAGAGATACAAAAAAAACAAGAGCAGCATATCATCACAGTGTATTATCTAGATCAGTGGTTCTTAGGGGTGTGCCGATACACTAATTTCACCAAACGATACGATACGATATTAGGCTCACAACTTTGATACGATTTCGATACGATACGATACGCACTTTTTTATTATGAAAATATATGGGGGAGAAAAAAAGCAACAAAAAAACAACATGTTGTCACCCTTTTCACCTCGGGGCTGTTTGCATGCCTGATTATTATTATTGTGTAAAAAATTCAAAACGATTTTTTTTTTTAACAAAACGATACATATCGCCACGAAAACGTATCGCGATATATCGCGGGACGATATATATCGGCACACCCCTACTGGTTCTCAAAGTGGGGTCCATGACCCACAGGTGTCCCCGGCAAAATGTGTTAATGCATCACAATCATTTTAACCATTTTAACCTTATTTTATTCATAATTTCGGACACAGCTCTTCTCTCCTGGGGGTCACTGGCACAAAATCAGAACATCCACTTCTTAACAACAACAGGAGGCACTGCTCTGAAGGAAGTCAAGGACTTCAAGTACCTGGGCTCATGGGTCAACTCAACTGAGCAAGATCTTAAAGCGAGGAAGGCACTTGAAGGCATGGAGGGCCCTGAACGGCATGGCCAGGGTACGGAACTCTAACCTCCCCCCCCTCACAAATCAAACTCAGCTTCTTCTATGCAACGGTAGAGTCTGTTCTCCTAAATCAATGGCAGTGAATGCTGGACCCTGAAACCAACCCTGACACTGCCAAAGACATCAGGAGCTGCCAGCAAGCACATTGGTGCTGTGGGAACCAACACATGGGCATCGGTCACGAGGACGCCCTCACATTATCATACGTGGACCTACTCAAGAAAGATGCAGGAGCGCGTGAATAAAGGATAAGAATGCTCAGGGTTTTGGACAGTGGTGGTAGAAGTACTCAAATGTTTTACTCAAGTAAAAGTGTGGAATTCAAAATTTACTTGAGTAAAAGAAAAAAGTATAGGCCTCAGAATATACTTAAAGTACCAAAAGTAAAAGTACTCAAATAATCAAAATCTTCAAAGTAACTAAAGATTTGAAATAATTGTAGAGTAAAAGTACAATATTTGTCTCTGAGATAATGGAGGAGGAAAAGTATTGGAAATTGGAAATACTCAAGTAAAGTACAAATACCTCAAAATTGTACTTAAGTACAGTACTTGAGTAAATGTACTTAGTTACTTCACACCACTGGTTTTGGATCGTATAGGACCTATGATCCAAAGCCTATATTATAGGTTACTCATCTGGGTCTGAGGTTTCTTCGCTAGTTCTCCAGCCAAGCAAAACATTTTGGCAAGCTTAAGCTTAAGCCCCACTTATACGTCTGCATTGCATAAATTGGGCATAACTCATTAGTCTGCTTTTGAGGTTGCCAAACCATGATGTAAGATTAAAAGTGAGTGCACTCTCGATCAGAGCCTTACAGACAGTTTCTATAATTGTTTGGCTCAGGTTAAGAATGTTGAGTCTTCTGAGAACATTTCTTTTATATGCAGAGTAGCCTATATTCAGTACTTTCAGAAAAACTCAATTTACAATCCAGAATTGTGACCAGATACTTGAAGTTTCAACCAGTTGACCATTAAGTACAACTGGCTTTGTAAGAAGTAGCAGTGAAACGGTTAATCGAACTAATCGATTATAATACATTATTGCTGATCGATAAAATAATCGATTTCCAAACATAGCAGTAGTATTGTGAGCTTGTAGATAGACTATTTCTGCTATTTTTATGCAACACCGTTGTAAAGCGATAAAATATTGGTTTGTCAGACTTATTGATTTTGTAGATCGTAATTACATTATAATTTTTTCATATTGGTTTGTTAAATCAACATAAAATTTGATTAATCGAATAATCAAATTTCATGTGTTTTTGTTCCCACTTAAAAGCACCCAGTGACTGCTGCTTATAGTGACATAATCACATTACAATGCAATAGTGCTTATAGTGCATTATAACATTATTACAGGTTCAATTGTAGAACAAAACGACAGCCAAGGTTTTGAGATGACAAAATTCTTTATTCTGTGATTTATATAGAATCACATGCTGCTTGCTGTGGTTGCGGGCACTTGTTAAATGTGGGCCCCTCAGAAGAGTGGGCACTTAGTATATCCGTCTTCCGGAAGACATCTTCTCCCCAAAATAAGTGCCCAAAGAATAGTGCCCAGACTTCTCAGGTGGCCACTCTTCTGGTTAAATTAAAGCAAGTGGCTCCCCCCAGTGGTGGTACTTTTACTTACTGGAGTATGTTCATTTTTTTCAATAATATTCAGAGGCCAATATTGTACTTTTTACTCCACCACAATTATCTAAAGTCAGGCTACTTTATAGATTTAGATTATTACAAAAAATACATTAACCAATTAAGCCCCATTTTATACTTAATCTATTCGAAATTAGCCAATCTACAAGCCCAAAACTTTTGAAAATAATTGCGAAATTGGGACATTCTGCATGAGCACTTTTATGTTGGTACTTAATTTTGATGATAATACATTTGTACTAATACTCAATTACAAGTTTGAATTCAGGCCGCTTCTTGCACACACACAAACAATAGACAGTGGCTGATTGATTGATTGATTGATTGATTGATTGATTGATTGATTGATTGATTGATTGATTGAACACTTTATTAACAGTTTGCAAAAGGTACATGTACAGTTACAATAATGCTAAAAGGATAACACAAAAAGCCCCTGGGAGCTTGTTTCCATTGTGGTCCTATGTATTCAATTCATCAAGACATATAAATACATGCAATACTTTACACAATAAATCGTCAATACTGCAGTAAAAGTATATTTACAGAAAAACTGTGGGCGGTAATTTCCCTGAGTGTGTGGTTGACTTATCTTGTGTGCACCCGATGACCAGTGGAAAAAGTACACAATTATTTTACTTAAGTAAATGAGATGTAGTGGAGTAGAAGTAAAAGTACTGAAAATTGGAAGTAAAGTAAAAAAATACATAAACATTTGACTTAAGTACAGTACTTGAGTAAATGTACTTAGTTACTTTACACCACTGCCGATGACCTTGATGCACAACAGGTGTGCAGAGCAGTCTCACCCAGCTCCAATTAGTTTGACTCCCTATGCACAGTTAAAGGAGTAGGCTAGTTCACCCAGTATTTATTTTCTATCAATTACATACCCCATGAAGCATAGAAGTCAATGACTTTGATGACTGGGCTGAGGAATTAATGCAACAAAAACAAAACAATCCCCAGTAATTCAAGGCTTCATGGGGTGTGTAATTGATAGAAAATATTTTTTTTGGGGTGAACTACTCAAATTAGCTGTGATTCCTGCCCCCACCAGTCTGTGAATGACCAGCAAGTATGAAGTATTACGATACTTGACCTTATAAGTCATTGTAAAATGCTTTATAATGTGACATCACAATTCTTATCAAACATTATGAGTACACTTCTGAGTGCTTAGAAGTGTAATTATAGTGTTGTAAGCACATAATAATGGATTTATACTTGACCTTATAAGTCATTATGAAATGCTATATAATGTGTTATGATTACTGTTATAAAGCATTATGAGTATTTATGATTATAACTATACAGTGATACAAACAGATTATAATGCATTATTATATCAGCCTGTGGGCAGTGTTGCCAGATTTACCGAGATAAATAAGCAACCAGGTCTAACCAAACCCAAAAGAAGCTACTCTTATAGGCCCTATGAGCACTTTAAACCTATATCAATCGGGTAAGAGTGATATTGAAGGGTAATGGATGCCGGCAACACAAATCTGGTATGGCGGTCTCTGGCACAAAATATTTTCAGATGGGGGTCCATGGACAAATACACATTAATTTGGGGGTCCTTGACATGAAAATGTTTGAGAACCACTGGTTTAAACTATGTTGAAAAACAAATTGGTCGCCCAAATAAGCAACTGCACTTAAGAAACAAGCCCCAAGTTGCTTATAATAAGCAGACATGGCAACGATCCCTGTAGGCCAGGGCCCAGACAGACGCTTTCAAGATTTTCTGCATTATAACTATGATTATGATGCATTGACATAAAGTGCTACGTAAGGTTTTAAACACAAGTTGCAATTAAACACATACAGACATGTTTAAATCTGGGCAAAACAGGACAGTGTCTTCTTGCTTTGACCCAAAATAATTTATTGGCTGTAATTAGAATATATATGAAAATAAAACTCTTCCTTCCTGATGTTACAGGACATTTTAAAAACAACAACAGAAGATTATACATGCTTCTGTGGTCGATTGTACAAATTGCCTACATGGTGTGTGACTGTGAAGGCCAGGGACAGTTTATTTTTCCAATCCTAAAACTGACATTGATTCAATTAGCATTTCGTCGCTATTTTATTTATTAGTTGCTGTTTTTTTTGTAAATTAACGCCCTACTTGATCATACTACAGCGTCACACAAAAGTATCAAAAGTAGCAGATCTACAAGCTCGAAACGTGACAGGAAGCGACGCGTTTTGAGCTTGTAGATCTGATACTTTTGCTATTTTGGAATTTGAATACTGAAAAGTTTTGGACATAATACTGTATGAGGTTTTCACTCGACAGAGACAATATATACTTATATTATACATTTACTTACACACACACACACACACACACACACACACACACACACACACACACACACACACACACACACACACACACACACACACACACACACACACACACACACACACACACACACACACACACTCTCTCTCTCTCATTGTTGATAGACTTGTATATATATTCATTCTCAGTGTTGATATACTGGTAATAGACCATCCATATCCACACCTATATACTCATTGTTGATAGACGAAACATACATACATTCATTTCATTTATATATTCACTGGCCATAGATGTATGAAGATACATGTCAATTCAAAATCATGCCTAGGTTTATTGATAGACATATTTTTCAATCATTCACTCATTCGAGGATCCATTGACCATTGCAGGTATCTAGTAGTTGAGTATTTTAA
This sequence comes from Gymnoscopelus braueri, assembly GCF_963280865.1. Classification (NCBI taxonomy): domain Eukaryota; kingdom Metazoa; phylum Chordata; class Actinopteri; order Myctophiformes; family Myctophidae; genus Gymnoscopelus; species Gymnoscopelus braueri. Next base: position 49,032,078 of record NC_137614.1, read on the forward strand.
TGTCACTTATTTTAGTTCAGGTCTCTTCGACATTTTTCAGGCCAAGGACCCTTCAGCTGAGAGAGAGATGAAGCAGGGACGCCCACTATATCATAGATTTCATAATAGGCCTTCACCAGTGTATGTTGGATTAATGTGTATTTTCAGACATTTAACCGCACTCAAACCGTCAATACTTAGTAAGTGAAAGGTCAATACTAAGTGAAAGTATTGACCTTTCACTTAGTACTGAAAGGTCAATACTTAGTGACCTTTCACTCTGTACTTGGTCTGCTCTTTTTCCCCCCTACACCAAACCTCTTTGCCGAAAATAGCCGATCTACAAGCTCACAACGCCTCGCACTGCGAGGCGTTGTGAGCTTGTAGATCTGCTATTTGTGGCTAAAGTTCTCCTCAGAACAGGGATGCTAGGGTTCAAGTGGTATAATAATATATATATATATTTTTTTTAAAGTTCCTATCACATAAAGATTTGGCAGCCCCCCTATAGTAACTCTGAGGACCCCCTAGTTGGCCCGGACCCCCTGTTGAAGACCCCTGTTTTAGTTTGTTTCTTGACTCTCTTATCTCTGTCCTGTACCTCAAGTGTTGTGTTTCATTCTCACTGCTGTTGCTGTGACACCTCCATTTCCCTCTGGGCCTGCATGCTGGGATCAATGAAGCTTTATCTTATCTCGTCCTGTCTTGATATTATGGAGATGGATTAGTCTAATACGTTAAACAATATGAACAAATGAACTATCGCTTTAAGAAGAAGGGTCACCTGGGGGACAGCGAGTGGCGGAAAAAGTACTCAAATTCTTTACAAATACTGCAATACTGCAATACTCTGTTACAAGTAAAAGTCCAGAATTCAAAATGTACTTCAGTAACAGTACAAAAGTATTGGCATCAAAATGTACTTAAAGTACCAAAAGTAAAAGTACTAAAATATTTGAAAATAGCAGATCTACAAGCACACAACGCGTCACCATGCGACGCGTTGTGATCTTGTAGATCGGCTATTTTCAAATAGCCTAGGTATAAATAAAGCTAAGGTGGTTAATGTATGTTTCATGATATCATAATTTATATCTGAAAAGTAACTAGTAACTAAAGTTTTTAAATAATTGTAGTGGAGTAAAAGTACAATATTTGCCTCTGAGATGTAGTGGAGTAGAAGTAAAAGTATTGGAAATCGGAAATACTCAAGTAAATACCTCAAAATTGTACTTAAGTACAGTACTTAAGTAAATGTACTTAGTTACTTTCCACCACTGGGGACAGCTATAACAAAAAAGAGGAATATGTTACTGTACATAGGGGTGCAGCAGTTACTCCAACTGATCAATTTAATTGATTGTGAAAAACAATCCATAATTGAAATACAGAAAATAGCAGATCTACAAGCTCACAAACCACCGTGATGCGAGGCGTGGTGGGCTTGTAGATCTGCACAATTTTTTGTGCAACACAGTTGCACAAAAGTGATCCATGGAATAATTGCTAGGAAAATTAAATAATCAATATAGTTACAGTCAATTATCGATAATTGATACACAGAGAAAATAGCAGATCTACAAGCTCACAAAGCAACTGATGCCAGGCGCTGTGAGCTTGTAGATCTGCTATTTTTGTGCAAGACAGACAGTTGAAAGAGTAATCCATGAGATAATTGCTAGGGAAATGGAATAATCAATAGTTGCAGACAGTCCCTAATACTGTATCATGATCCCTTGATCAATGCCATGCACATGACAATGGGATGCAGCTTGACTCACTTGCCACCCCCCCCTCTCTCTCTCTCTCTCTCTCTCTCTCTCTCTCTCTCTCTCTCTCACGCCAAACTCCTGAGTGTGCCGACCGTCAAAAAAAAAGTGACGTCGGCATCACGTGGGTCGCCTCTCCACCACCAACCAGCCTGATCGGTACGTACGTCGTATTTTCCCCTCCGTCCCTCTAGTCTGCTCTCTCTGCCAGGAGGGCTCTATAGCTGCTGCTCCACTACAGTCAGAAGAACCAACTGATCATCCGAAATAAACAAGAGGCGGGGGTCTTTCTCTCTACTCTACGGGGGCCATCGTAGCACCCACCGACCACCGACCATCATCATCATCTATCTTCACCACCCAGTCGATGGGAGTCAGGAGAGAGGAAGAAGCGATCGGGGGAGCTTCCTTCCACCGAAAAGTTGGCGTCAATAACGCCCCACAAACATCTGATCTCAACGTTTAGTTATTTAGGAAAAACACTTTAATTGTACAAAACTTTTCTCTGTCTCTCTCCCACAACGCCACACACACCCGATCATCCAACGGATCCTCTCTTAAGTACAGAAAGGTGAGTGAGTGCTGTGGGTTTGATCATATCTAGAGATCGGTCTATATTTGTTGTTGTTTTTTAGATTGTTAACACCCTTTTTTTTTTTTTTTTTAACAAAGTTGGCTATTGTTGTAGCCTTACCTTTGCGGGCTTTGCAGTATAACTGACCATCAGAGCCAGCTGCATGTCGCTTTGCCTTAGAAAATGGCGACAGCGAGGGTGGGGGGGGCGATCAGTGGGTTTTTGGGGGGCTCCTGTGTGAATTGGTTACATTATTATAAACATAAGAGTGGCGACTATGTATCCGATTGCCGAAAATAGCCGATCTGTGAGCTTGCAGATCGGCTATTTTCGGTGAACATATTTAGTGTGCAGCTTAAAGGAGTAGTTCACCCAAAAAAATATACTTTATTTTCTATCACACGCCATGGAGATTTTTGTTTTGTTTTTAAGAAGCCAATCATTTAAAATCTCCATGAATTCAATACTGGGGTGTCAGTGTAATTGATAGAAAATAAGTTTTTTTTTTGGGGTGAACTACTCCTTTTAAAACATAAGGGGGGTGGGGGGGGGGGGGCTAGTTATGAGTCCTGGGGGGGGGGGGGCTCCGCTCAACTTATAGGTGTTTAATTGTTTATTAATAATCCAATAATGAATATTTATGAAGAACAACACGCGCCACATTGTAACCAACATGGTCTATGATTACATTGTAACACGTTTTTCAGATCCTCTAGAGGCACTTTAGTGGCTTTGCCTTGTTGTTTCCATCATTTATTCTGTCCCTGGTTGTTATTAGAAACATGACGCGTTGTTGTTTACACGTGTGTGTGTGTGTGTGTGTGTGTGTGTGTGTGTGTGTGTGTGTGTGTGTGTGTGTGTGTGTGTGTGTGTGTGTGTGTGTGTGTGTGTGTGTGTGTGTGTGTGTGTGTGTGTGTGTGTGTGTGTGTGTGTGTGTGTGTGTGTGTGTGTGTGCGCGCGTTGTTGTTCACAGGCCCTGTAACATTGTAGCTTTAGCCAGCTGTCATATTTCCCTGACATATCTTCTTGTACACAAACAAACACCTGTCTGTGTGCTGCCATTTATTTGGTATATAATGTATATTTTTCCCCACAGCAATAACCACGTGTATGTCTATTTAGCAATAACAGACAGATTGATATAGTTTGTTAAATGTTTTTGCCAGTTGTTGTTGTTTTTTGGGCCTATTTCTGTTTGATGTATGTTATTGTGCCACATCACAACAAGTTGTCTCAAGAAGACACAGCATAGTAAGAGTAAAGACCATACATACAGAAATCCTACAGCTCCCCTTTTGGTTAAGTTCTGAATGCTAATATGATTGATATTGATATTCCTAGTTTGAAGTATATGGCTATAAACTTCCAGATGTTTCTCTCAGTGTACAAGCTATCACAGTATATAGCCTACTGTGTGTGTGTGTGCGTGTGTGTGTGTGTGTATATATATATATATATATGTATGTGTATATATATATATATATATATATATATATATATATATATATATATATATATATATATATACACACACACACATGTACACACATACAACCACAACACACACACATACGGTCAGACAATTATGAAACAATTATGAGACTTATCTAGATTATTTATCATGTCAACATTGTCATGAGTGTGTGTGTGCTGCCTCCGGGGATTAGAGCAAATCTTTTCCCAGACAGCCAATTTGTGTTTGATGTCCATGTGATTCCGCAGCCATAGACACTGCAGCTTAATCCAGCTATCTATTCATCAGCCCGTGTCACAGCTATTACCCTTGACATTAAGCCAATTGCCTTACCATTGTTGCTGATCAAAAAGATAGAATGACAAGTCACTCTTCAGGGTTCTTCAGGGCAGACCGGGGTGGGGGGGGGGGAGTGGGGTCTTCTTAATCTCAGACCCTCCATCATAGAGAGTATCTGCAGATAATTTTTTCTATTCACATGGATTAAAGTTCTCAGTCGCCACGACAGATTTCAGTCATTTGGATTCCATATGAAGCCAGCGTGTCTTCTATGGAAGCGTGTTGTGCAGCGAAAATAGACGATCTACAAGCTCTCAATGTGTCTGCGTCTATATGTACAGATCAGAAGCGTCTTCCATTAAAATCTTAATGGTCTCGGATATTTCATATAAAATCAAAGGTTAAAGCCTCGATCGGTGATTTCTTCCTCCGGCTGGCAGAATGTAGAACAGCAGGAACAATATCACTAAAACATCATCATTTTATATATTGTGTTAAAATTGTTTATGAATCAGTGCTTGTGTGTGTGTGTGTGTGTGTGTGTGTGTGTGTGTGTGTGTGGGGGGGGGGCTCCATTCAACACTTTTTCACAAATCGCCCATTAGGACTTTTCAGTGGTGCGATTTTCTTTAGCATAATGATGAGGGTGTGTTATTGTGTTGCTGTGGTGACGGTCTGAGTCCATGGTGGTTGTTATATCTCTCTGATCAATCTCATCTCTCTCTCTCTCTCTCTCTCTCTCTCTCTCTCTCTCTCTCTCTCTCTCTCTCTCTGCTCCCCATTGTCTCTCTGCATCTCACATTATCTTTATCTGTCTATCTCTTGCTCTTCCTGTCGATGTAATGTAAGTAATATTTTTGTTTTGGCATATCTCTGGGCCTTTTCTTTTTTGTGTGGAGAGTAATTCAATCGAGTATAACGTATGGGAACCAGGTTTTTTGGCCTGATCTCCAAACTATCACAACAAGAGCCATGTTGCCTTTACTGCTCAGAGATAATTTTGGTTTGTTTTTGCTCGCCTTTTATTGCTTGTGAAGAATTCGCTTGCTTAATCACAAGAACCCTAATACCCTACTATTCTTTGGCGAACATTTGGCGAAAATAGCCGCTCTACAATCTCTTGTGAGCTTGTAGATCGTCTATTTTTGGCAAAGACCCCCCCCCCCCGGTCAACTTAGTAAATAGTGTTTAAGTGAGTTTTCATTTCAAACATTCCTTTGAGCCAGTGCTTGGTGAACAGGAACACGGTTTCGCTGCTGGAATTTCACTCAAGTGTCTTTTATCTCTACCTGTGTTCTTTAGACCCAGCAGATCTCTACCAAATTCGCCCGCCCCCCCAAAGAAAGTCCACTGCTACAGCTCAAGCCTCGCTTATACTTAGGTGCACACTGGTGGTTAAATATCAGATCTACAAGCTCTGTAGATCTGATATTTATTTACTGAGCACGACACTGGGCACACCCAACTATAGTATGAATCAGGCTTCGGCCTCTGCTGAGTGGAAGCAAGAATAGTGTTAGTGTGCTCCAGTCCCACGTCGTCCACAGCAAAGCAGGTTCGGGTCAGCAGCAGCAGCAGCCCTGCCTCTACAGTAAAGTCTGCTCTGCCTGGCTGGTTAACAGGCTGTGATGTCAGCCATTTTAGGTTGGACACAGAATAGAGAGCATGGTGCTGCTCCCTCCGCCATTTTTCTCTCCCTCCCCTTTCTTAACAACCCAATTTTAACGCCTGCACTGCCAGTGGCCACAGCAATGCAGCCCTTTCGCAACCCACACAACAGCCAGCCGAGCCCAGTCCCGCTCTCCCTTGACCTGGGAGCAGCCAAAACGGGACTCGAAGGACAGACGGGCGGGCGGATGGACAGACGGACGGACGACTGAATGGCATTGTAGTTTACGCTGTCATTAAGTGGTTCTCTTATGGTTACTGGAATTGTGGGGGGGGGGGGGGGACAACAAATGTAACAACCCAAAGTGTGTGTGTGTGTGTGTGTGTACGGGAGGGAGGGGGTTCTTCTTATAGGCCATTGGCATCGGCAAAAGTATACATTGAGTTGACCGACGGTTAAGTCGTGGACTGGGAGCTTAGTAAAGTGGGGGGCCTATAGGATGGTTGAAAGGGATTTTGTACAGAGAACACAAGCGGCGAATGGTTTGCAATTTGGTACAGAATTGATAGTCGGGTCTCTGGCCTCGGTGACGTTTGTCGGTACCACCGTCTCTGAAAGGGGGATGGCGTGCGTTCGGGGCTCGCGCCCCGTTTTGTGCATATATCTCCCCGTGCCCGCTTGGCTTCGCCTACTGAATAGAGGATCCCGGCAGCAAGCCCCCCCTGGCTGCAGTGAACCGAGCCAATACATCCAGAGAGAGAGAGAGAGAGAGAGAGAGAGAGCCACGGGGAAGCTGGGGGAAACGGACAGACAGGGCACTAGCCCTCCAGACAGATGTCTGGACAGAGAGTCTCTCTAGAAGCACTGAGCTGAACAGGAAGAGAAGAGAAAACGCCATTGGCCCCTCTGACCAATGGCGTGCAGTGGCGACAGCGACCACACCTAGCCAGGGAGAGAGACATGCACACCGCGTGAGTGAGGCGCTGAAATAGGAGCAGGGCAGGGACTCTCCAATCACCACTCACACAGGGGTGTGTGGAAAAAACAAGCCCTGCTTACAGCCAGGGACTTGATGGCATACGAGGTGTGTGCATGTTTAGGTGTGTGTGTGCGTGCGCGTGTGTGTGTGTGTGTGTATGTGTGTGTGTGTGTGTGTGTGTGTGTGTGTGTGTGTGTGTGTGTGGGGGTCTGTGTAACTGCATGCGTGTGTGTGTGTAGGTCTGTGTAACTGTGTGTGTGTGTGTGTGCACACGCGTGTGCCTTAGAGAAATGAGCTGGTGGGGGGGGGGGGGGTAGGAGGTGGTTGCCATGGGGACAGTAACACACCAGTGGCGCTGCCGACCCGTCTCACTGGGCCGAACTTGTTCAGAGAGGGAGGGAGGGAGGGAGGGAGGGAGGGGAAGAAAGAAAGGAGGGGGAGAGGTGGGTGTGGAGGCAGGGAGGGTGGTGGGGGGGCGGGGGGGGGTAGTAGAGGGGGAAAAAAAGAGGGGTGGAGAAGTGAGGAAGGGAGCAAACATGGAGCCATGGAGCAACCATGGTGTACACAGCCTATTGCACACCTATCTATCCTCTGGTTCTCAAAGTGGGGTGCGGGGGGGGGGGGGGGTGTTCCCCAGCTTAATGAGGAACAGTTTAAAAAGAACGTACTTTTATGCAAAAAAAAACATTTTTTATTACACATTTTCTCATTTTTTTGCGGACAAATAACGTACATATCGTGGCCGTCGGGGCAGAAACCTCTTATCTCCATATTCCATATTTTTTTCGTAAATTAACGCCCCTACTTGATCATACTACAGCGTCACACAAAAAGCATCAAAAGTAGCAGATCCACAAGCTCGAAACGCGGCGCGAAGCGACGCGTTTCGAGCTTGTGGATCTGCTACTTTTGATGCTTTCTTTTTTATCCTGAAAAGTAACAGTTTTGGAGATACAATGTTTCCACCCGATAGAGACTATATCATTTCTGGGGCCATGGGGGAAATTGTTTGACAACCACTGCTCTGTCTTTGCCTATAAACACATTTAGTTTGCAGACAGGAGGAGAACACTGACAGACATTCAACATTCCTGCAGCATCTCTCAGCTAAAGAGGAGTCGTTTAGTTAAGGCGTACGTACGGGGCTCGGCTATTATGCAGCCTAGACTATTTCCAGCTTTAGGCCGTCTAATGTATGTGTGTGTGTGTGTGAGGAGGGTTATTATTGGCCTCTTACTCTGAGGATACAGCGTGGGCTCAGAGACCCAGCGGTTGATTGAAGGCCGTGCCACTCAGTGCCGTGGATGTTGCGTTGGATAATATAATGTAGGTTGCGAGCGAGGCACAGGACAAAAACACACTGTGTGTGTGTGTGTGTGTGTGTGTCACGGCCGGGGCGGGCGGGCGGGCTTTTCTCTCCCTCTCTGTGTCACACACAGGAAAATGGCCGCCCAGCCCTCAACAATCTCGGTAAACAAGCCTCGCACACAGGCATGCAGGCACCCACCCACCCCCGCACACCACACCACACATAGTCGCAACACGCTATCGCCTATCGACTCACAAAAAAAACATCACACAGGAAACCCACGCGCATGCGAGCGCTGACACAACCGCGGACACAAACACTATACCGTCGTCAGCAGCAGCAGCAGCAGCACGGTCAGGCTGCGCTCAACATTTCTGACCCAAATTGGGAGTTTTTGGCCGGTGGCCTCATACTGTAGCAGTGAGTCAACAAAGACTCGTCTGAGCCTGGCACCACCGCAGCCGGCGCTGCTGTGAGTGAGACGAAAGGAAGAGCTATACCCACTTCAGCTCACCTATATAACGGCTCAACCCGTATCGCACGATCGTACTCTGTCCTCGCCTGTCTTTTTGGGCCTTCCTGCGGAACAGGTTTTCTTTTCAAAGCCCGTTCTGCGCGTGAGGCACTCTCTGCTCGCTGAGCCCCCACAAGTCTTTACAGACGAGAGGAGATGTACCCCCCACACAGACAGAGTTGTGCTTTAGGATTTTGAGCACACCTTAACCCATTAATACCTGGAACTGTGTCATTTTTAGATTTGAGCTAAAAAACATTATTTTACACTTTGGGCTATTCAAAAATAGCAGATATACAAGCTCATAGCGTGGCACCGAGTGCCGCGCTACGAGCTTGTAGATCTGCTATTTTTGAAAAATCGTGAAAATGTGTGCAAATCTTTGAATATATATATTTTTAAAGCGAACATTTTTAACTCAAATCTTTGCTTCTGGGGGGTTCCTGGAACAAAATATTTTGATGGGGGTCTGCGGCCAAATACATATAATTTTGGGGGTCCTTGACATGAAAAAGTTTGAGCACCACTGATGTAGAAACATACGTTTTTCAGAATACTGTTGAGATTTAGGAGACATGTAGAATTGGCTTCAGGTCTCAATGGGTTAAGTCAAATCAGTCAGTCACCAGGAGTCGGCAGTCTGCTTTACGATTCTAGTAGCAACTGGTGCCTTTCGTTAGGAGGCATTAATAATGGAATTGTGGTAGCTTGTTGTGGCGCTCTTAAGTTTTAAGATTTTTTTGTGTTGTTCGGGGGGTGATTTGGATGGGATAGTGAAATAGACAAACACAGACATTGAAGCTGGGCTCTCTCAGGTTGTGTCCACTGGCTGAAGCGCTTGGGGTGGAACATTCCAGGCTTCGCAGTGCAGCGAGGAAGGGGGGGGGGGGGGTGTAGGAGGGAGGGAAAGGGAAGGGAACGACTCTGTGATTGTAGTGCAGTGTGTGTGTGAGAGAGAGAGAGGGTGCGTAGAGGAGCGGGGGTTGGTATGATGGGGTGGTGTTGGCTCGGAGGGGGGGACGTGGGGGGGCGGGGGTGGTATCAGGGCAGAAAATTCCTCGCTGAAACACCTCAGTGCTTCCTTCGCGACAGTTAACACCCCCTCTCCTCTCCTCTCCTCTCCTCTCCTACCCTCCTTCTTCTAACTCTCACCCCAACCCATGCCGCCCATCCCCCACAAACCTCTCCCGTTCTCTCCCTCTCTCGTCTTGTCTGCCACCGCGCCCCCCCCCCCCACCCGTGTCCCCCCCCCCCCCTCCTCCAACTCCACGGACCCACGTGATGGATGGCTGGGACTGCCCACTCATAAGCCTTTGTGTTTGGTCATGTGACCCAGCCTGCCTTGGCAGAGCCGTGCCCCCTGATGCAGAACTGAATGGCAGGGGGTAGGAGGGGGGTAGGAGGGGGTGCACAACAGCCCAAGCCAAGGGCAGTTACTCTCTCTGGGGGGTTAGGGAGGGGATGGGGGGGACAAGGGGGCATCACGTTCCCTCCACAGTGGCAAACTCCATTTTCTTGTTAACCCCTCGCACGCCGATCAAAGGCGAGGTGCAGCCTCGCCTGTTGTTCGTTGGATAAAACAGAAAAGGGGAAAGAAAAGTACGTTCTGCTCCTTTTAACTTGAAATTTTGAATTGTAGCTAATGGAAGGCGAATGATCGTTCGCTTTGTTTCTGTGTGGGACGATGGCGGCGCAACTGTTCTGCCAAAGTTGAGGCTATAGTGTTCAAACTCATCGGTGATGATGTTGGCGTCAAAACCTGTTAACAACATGAAACCTAACGCCACTATTCTGGGGGCCAATTTTGTACAAAAATAGTTGATCTACAAGTTCACAACGCGTCTCAACGCTACGCTTGTAGACTGGCTAAAGAAAGAGATTTGGTGTAGAGGGAAAAAGGAGGGGGGCCCAAGTATATAGACCCCTGGGGGGACACAGGTTTAAGCAGGTTTTAAAGCTGCTCCTGAAATGTATATTGGCTTATGTATATATGCTATTGTATACAGATCAAGGGTTATTAGATATCACACTCAATAACTAGAACCTTTATTTAGACCTGGGTGAGAAAAAAAAGCTGAACTTTCTTTACTTCTGTTTAGCCGGTGAGTGTGAAAGGGCAGCGTTGGAGAGCCCCAGTTCTGCGAGGGTTAACTGGGCTTTGAGCTAATGTACCGTGACCTTTCTGTGGCAAAGCTAGGCCGTGCGTGTGTGTGTGCAGGAGTGAAAGAGAGGGGCGGGAGAGAGAGAGGGTGCGAGCCAGTGTACTGTAGCCGTGCAAGAGCCTGTATGTTTGGATGTAGGAGGGCAGGATTAGAGTAAGATGGCTCTGACCTACATTGCTCACCTGACAGAGATGGTGGGACTGTTGTATTGGTAATGCCAAGAGGTGAGATGTTGTCAGACAATGGTTTACTTTGGACACAAGTTTAGCCTTAAACTGGAATTCAGTTTTTTTACACTGGAAAAGATTAGATTATTTCAGAGCGGGGTTGACTACAACACGAGCTGTGTTTGGTGCAGATTCGTTGGCTATCATTTTATAACGAGCCAGGCTGGATCGGCTTCTAAGGGGTTTCCGTTTGCAAACTCAAGTGGGACTTTGAGCTTTGGCTCCTGTGTGCGTCGTCGTGTGGTGTTAGGCTGTTGCGGTGTGTTTGGGAAGCGTAATTGCCCCCTAGAGCTGTACTCCAATGCATCACCAACCAACAACTCAGTCAGAATGGAGGGAGGGAGGGAGGGAGGGCTTGCGTTCTTCACAGGAAGCGTCGCCATTTTGTGGAGGAGAGACGGGGGTATTAAGAATACAGGTGAAATTTGAATTGCCTCCTGTAACATTCACGACCGTACGCGACTACGCGTGCATTTATCCGTAGCTCTACGTGTGTCACACATACATTTAATTAGGTATGAATGCCACCTTTAAAAAAATTAAAAAAAAACTGTGAAATTGTTTTGAGTCTATTACTTGCGCAATGGGTCGGTTTCCTTAAGCAACACTCCAGCGAGTATTCTTATAGCAAATCTTTGCAAGGCTTTGGCTGTGTGGAACTGTGGAAGCTCCGCATTAAAAAAAAATAAGTGTACGCGCTCCTGTTCTCTACTCTGAGGGGGTGTGTTTGAACGAGGGGAAGTGAGAGAGAGAGAGAGAGAGAGGGACAGAGCCGTGTGGGGGAAGGGAAAGAAGGGGGCAGACAGGAGCTCTCCCAAAAAGCCTTTAGTGAAGAACTGAGACCTTGGTTGAGTGCCCTCATAAAAGAGATAGCCTTGAGTTTCAGGGGAGCACGGGAAGTGAGAACAAGACTTAATTTTTATTTGAAAGTCGAAGGAGCACAGGATTTTTAGAGGCTGCAATAAACACCCTTCACGGGACTGGACTGTCATTTTTTTTTTCTTTTTACTTTTCGTCTTCCAACCGGGAAACATCAGCTCGTATTTGCGTAGTGTACAAACTCAAACCTCGCTGTCAAGTTGTGTTCTTATCTGGAGACTTAACGGGGGTATGTGGCATGTGCTAGATTGGTAAGCATATTTTGTAATGAGATAAAATTAAGATTTATAATGACCTAAAACAGGGGTCTTCAACAGGGGATCCGGGACCCCTAGGGGGTCCTCAGAGTTACTACAGGGGGTCCGCCAAATCTTTGTGTGATATGTTTTTTTTTACCTTATCCACTTGAAACCTAGCATCCCTTTTCTGAGCCCTTTTCTGAGCCAAAAATAGCAGATCTACAAGCTTGTAGATCGGCTATTTTGGTAGAGGGGAAAAAAAGAGCAGACCACGTAAACAAACGTTGAATCTAAAACACAATGTTATTCAATATGGCGGTCCCTGCTTCATCTCTCTCTCAGCTAGGGGGTCCATGCTTCATCTCTCTCTCAGCTAGGGGGCTTTTGGGCTGAAAACGTTGAAGACCCCTGACCTAAAAATGTAAAGTGATTTTCTTTTCTCTTCATTCCCAGATTTGTTCCCCCTGCGTCGCAGCGAGGAAGTCAAAAGTCAAACAACAGACGCATGGTCACCATGTCGCGCCATCTTCTTCCACCTATGGCTGGCCCATAGCCCCACCAGGAACCGCCCATTTTTCTCAAGTCACACGCATCCCCCGTTTCGGGTCAGTCAGTCACTCAAACAGCCCCCCCCCCCCCGCCCACCCACCCCCCGGCCACACCATGGCCAGCAAGAGGAAGTCCACCACGCCTTGCATGATCCCCAGAAAGACCATGCACCTCCGGGAGGAGCTGGAACAAGAGCCCCCCGTCCTCGTTCGCCAAGGAGGAGGGGGCAGACAGAGCCCCCTGGACCTGGGGGTGTCCTCCAAAACGGAGTCGTCGTCGGCGGGGGATCACGGCGACGACCGAGACGGCGCCGGCACCTACACCTGCAGGCCGTGCAACTTCGAGACCCGCGACCTGAACCTGTTCCTGGACCACGTGTACAGCGGGCACCCGGACTTCCGCGCCGACCCCAGCTTCCTGTGCGTGGACTGCGGCGTCTCGGCGGCCAAGTTCGAGGGCCTGGCGCTGCACAACGCCCGCGTGCACCCCAGCACGTTCAGCACCACGCTGCAGCTGAGGAAACGGGACAGGAAGGTGGTGGTCGTCGAGCAGCACCTGGTCACGGGGACGGACGCGGCGGGGAAAGACGCGGAGATCTCCATCACCAAGACCCCCATCATGAGAATGCTGAAGGGCAAGTTCGAGTCCAGGAGGATAGCGGTGCCTCACGCGGCCTCCGACGAGGAGCTTCACTCTTCACTCTCCAGGGACGCGGAGAAGAAGGAGACGCCCGCGGCGGTGACCGTCGCGCACGTCCCCACCATCGTCCACAACGGCGCGACTACAAAGGTCACTCTGCCTTCGGCCATCCAGATCGTCAACGGCTCGGGGACACTGCCAATGCTCAAGACCGCTATGACACAGGTAGGTGGCATGGTGGGTGTCCTTCATTTAATTCTGAACCATATTAAGGTTTTTTTGAATGAGGACCATTACAAATAAAATCTTCTAAATTCTTAGTTTTCTGAGAAATCTATGTTGCTCTATATCGTTGCTGTCGGACAGAAACCTCTTATCTCCTTATTCTAACGTTTTGCGTTTTTTCGTAAATTAAGGCCCTACTTGATCATACTACAGCGTCACACAAAAGCATCAAAAGTAGCAGATCTACAAGCTCGAAACGTGGTGCGAAGCAGCGCGTTTTGAGCTTGTAGATCTGTTCCTTTTCTCTTTTTTGGGGGGGGGGGGGGCTTTTTGGCCTTTATTTCTAGTTGCTGTAGAGACAGACAGGAAACAGGGAGAGACATGCAGCAAAGATCCCCAGGAACGGGACTCGAACTAGCAAATGCGCTGTCAGGCTACATTGGAGCCTATGTGTACCAGGACCGCTAGGCCAGCGTTCCGGATCTGCTACTTTTGATGCTTTTGAATTTAAATCCTGAAAAGTGACAGTTTTGGACATATGAGGTTTCCACCCGACAGACAGACGATGTATAGCTAACATCTAAAATGACGCAGATGCTTTCCAGGTTTCAATGGGTTAAAGTCTGCCATACCAGCTCTGACAAAAGAATGAGAGTCATTTAGTATTTTAAAACAACATGCTGATGCCAGAGAGTTTAAAGTGATGTTTTTTTCTGGTAGCAATAATTGCTGTAGAGTGTTTTGTTTTCAAGTAGGAATACCAATATTATTCAATCAGGAGCGAGAACTCCACAAAGATCATTTATCAGCTTTATAGCGTTCCGATTCGGTCTTCTCATTTAGTTTTTGTTTCATCACTTAACATTTCACTTGTTTATCCTGGTATGAGTTCAATCTCCCTGATTGGATAGAATTGGTATCCTCCTGACCTGAAAATTTATTTTCTATTTTCTGTTTATTAAAGGTACGGGGAGACGCCCTGTTTTACTGAGCAAACACTGTGTTAGCTTTATTATAACAAAAGAAAATATCATCTAATACAGTGGTTTTCAAAGTGGGGGCTCCAGGGACCCTCAGGGTTCCTCGAGGGGGTTCCAAATGTACCCTTACAGGTCTGTAACTCTGACAGTGTACACATGGAACCAAATGGACCCTTACTCTCAGAGTTAACCCATTCAATCCGGGATTGTATCTGTGTCATGTTAGATTCTAGCTATAACCATTATTTTATACTTTTAGCTATTCAAAAATATCAGATCTACAAGCTCATACCCTTGTAGATATGTTGTTATTTTGTTTTTAAATCTTGACATTTTTTGCAAATCTTTCAATATATGTATATTTTTTTAACTCAAATCTGTGCTTTTGGGGGTCCCTGGAACAAAATATTTTGAGATGGGGGTCCGTGGCTAAATACATATAATTTTGGGGGTCCTTGACATGAAAAGGTTTGAGCACCACTGATATTAAAGCAACGTACGTTTTTTTTTCTCCAAAAAACTGTTAGGATTTAGAAGACATTTGTAGAATCCCCAGCAGCAAACATTTGAGTTACAAATGTTCGCTTTAAAAATATATATATTTGCAAAACAAAATCACGATTTTTCAAAAATGGCAGATCTACAAGCACATATATCTGCTATTTTTGAATAGCCCAAAGAAATCTAAAGATGACACGGATGCTTTCCCGCGTCTTAATGGGGTTAAGGGGGTCCTTGAAATGAAAAGGTTTGAGAACCACTGATCCTAATACGCCCCCCTATTTGAAAAGAGTTGATATGCAAGGTTGCCAGATCTGCTTATTATAATTTCCCCGCAAGATTTTATTTGAAAATAGCCGATCTACAAGCTTACAACGCGTCGCATCGCGACGCGTTGTAAGCTTGTAGATCTGCTATTTTCAAATAGCTGATGTATATGTTAAAGTGCTCATGTGGCCCATATTCGCTTCTTTTGGGCTGGTTTTCCTAGACCTGGTTGCTTGTTTCTCTCACAGAATCTGGCAACACTGTTGATATGATGTATGAAATGAGCTGTTTGTTGTTGTGTGGTTCATCCTCCAGGTGGTGTCGGTGGTCCAGAACAGGACCCTCCATCAGACCTCCCCCATCACGCTCTCCTCACCCAGCCTCTCGTCTGCCCAGTCGCACTCACACCACACTTCTTCCAAAAACCTGCCCAAGGTAAATTCTTTGTGGAGGATTAAACAACACGTTTAGGCTGTGGCTTTGACTAGGCTGCTTCAGTTATGTTGTCCAATCAAAAATATCATCATATTGTGTCCCTGCTCTACTCGAAACCAATCTAGAGGCTCAAAGAGATACTGTAGTTCACCCCAAAATGACTTTTTTTTCTATCGATTAGTCACCCCATGGAGACTTGAATTCATGGGTATTTTTCTAAGCCAATAATTTGATGACCGGCAGCGGTTCCGGTAGGAGACGCAAAGAGTCTCCTTTGTGTCTCCTACCGGAACCGCTGCCTACCGGTCCGCAGGTCATCAAATTATTGGCTTAGAAATGAGACAAAAACGCAAAAAAATATCCATGAAGTCAAGTCTCCATCGAGAAAAAAAGATTTGTTTTGGGTGAACTATCCCTTTTAAACCCTGCTTAATCCTTTCAATCCGGGAATGCATCTGTGTCATTTTAGATTTGAGCCATAACCATTATTTTATACTTACGCTATTAAAAAATAGCAGATATAGAAGCTCATAGCGTGGCACAGAGTGCCAAGCTATGAGCTTGTAAATCAGCTTTATTTTTTTCTTATCGTGAAAATTTGTGCAAATCTTTGATGAATATATATATTTTTAAAGCGAACATTTGTAACTCAAAGCTTTGCTTCTGGCGGTCCCTGGAACTAAATATTTTGAGATGGGGGGGGGCTGCGGCTAAATACATAATTTTGGGGGTCCTTGACATGAAAAAGGTTTCAGAACCACTGATATTATAGCAACATAGGTTTTTCAGAAACCTGTTAGGATTTAGAAGACATTTGTAGATTGAATGGGTAAAACCCTATATACTTAGTTGACAAGGGTCCTTCTTTCCGTCTACACCTGGCGAGGCTCCCGTTTGCGTCGTGAGACTGTAAGATCTATTTTCACAGATATTTCACACCAGAATAGGGACGTTAAGGTTCATGTAGTTAATCCCATTTCATAAACGTTTTCGGGGGATTTCTTTCGTCAAACCGCAATTAGCCGTCATAGTTTGTTACTACCGGTGCCTAAAATGTATTTGAAATACAGTTTTGCAAGCTTATAAAGATGTGTGTATCTAGAAATTGACAAAATGGATGAAACGATACATTGGTCAACAACAGTACTAACACGTGCAGCATTGCTGTATAAATCAACAGATAACCATTACAAGGAAATGTTGAACATGAACATTGTGAGCTGCTTTGCATGTGAAATGGGTCCAATTATTATTCTGCATCCTAACAGGGGGCCTTTTTTCCCTCAAGAACATAACGGATGACAATCTGCCATTCGAGCTGCCTCAAAACAATTTGACTCTGTTTGAAAGATAAAGAATTGTTTCTTTCATCCAGTGAACAAAAGTCAAAATGTCTTTGCGGCGACATCAGACAGATTCTTTTGTACAATCGATAATAAACAAATTGCCTCTGTCGGGTGGAAACCTCACATGTCCAAAGCTGTTACTTTGCAGGATTCAAATTCAAAAGTAGCAAAAGTAGCAGATCCACAAGCTCAAAACACGTCGCTTCGCGCCGCGTTTCGAGCTTGTGGATCTGCTAGTTTGGATGCCTTTGTGTGACGCTGTGGTATGATCAAGTAGGGCGTTAATTTACGAAAAAACACGAAAAGTTAGAATATGGAGAGACGAGAGGTTTCTGCCCGACAACAACGACGGAAAAAACGTTGTTTGTCTCTTATAACTTTCTTCTCTTTTTGTGTCTTCATCACAACCAGGTGATGATTCCTCTGAGCAGCATCCCCACGTACAGCGCCTCCATGGACTCCTCGTCCTTCCTGAAGACCTCCTTCAGCAAGTTCCCGTACCCCACCAAGGCCGAGCTGTGCTACCTGACCGTGGTCACCAAGTTCCCCGAGGAGCAGATCAAGATCTGGTTCACCGCCCAGCGGCTGAAGCAGGGCATCAGCTGGTCCCCCGAGGAGATCGACGAGGCCCGGCGCAAGATGTTCAACACCATCATCCAGACGGCGCCCCCCAGCTCCCAGCACCAGCGGCAGAACCACCACGGCGCCCACCACAACCACCTCCACCACCAGCACGCCCAGCACACCTTCACGGTGCTGCCGGCGGGCATCCCCCAATTCCTCCAGGGCTCGCTGGTCAGCCAGGGAGGGGTGATCGTCACCCAGCCCATGACCATGACCAACGGCATCCAGGTCACCAGCGCTCCCATGGCCCTGGCCGTCACGCCCAAGCCCCAGGCCGCGGCTCGGCCCATGATGCAGGCGCGGCCCGCCGCCGCCCTGGTGGCGGACAAGGGCGTCGGCATGGTGGTGGGCACGGTGGGCAGCAGCGGCAGCGGCGGGATCAACGTCATCAGCAGCAGCAACAGCAGTCGGAGCGGGGCGGGCAGCGGCGCGAGCAGTATTATCAGCAGCAGCAGCAGTAGCAGTAACAGCAATAGCAGTAGTAGCATTAGCAGTCACGCCAGCGTCATCAACCTTAGTCTCGGTTACAGCAACCACCACCATAGCAGTACCAACGGCAAAGTCGGCAGCGTCAACGGTAAGCCTAGCGGTGGCAAAGCTAGCGTCGGCGACAAGAGCAATAACGCCGGCGGCGCGAGCGCCGCTAAAGACGGCTGCGAAAAGAAAAACAGCGATATCAACAACAAGACCAGTAACACCAGCACTACTAGTAAGAGCAACAGCGAAAGCAAAGTTCACGCCGACGTTAAAAGCAGCGCGGACAGCAAACCTAGCGATAGCAGCGGCAACGGCAGCAAAAACGGCAGTAATAGCGGACAGAAGAGCAAGGACGTCGTTAGCGGTAGCAACAAAAGCAACACCACCAGCACAGCCAGCGTTCCCACAAGCACAGCTCCCCGAAACACCCCCACCCCCCCCACCACCACCACCACCACCACCAGTAACTCTCCAGGCCTCAAAATCGAAGCCGCTTCCTCCCCTGCCCCCAAATCCTCGTCCCCCTCCCCCGCCGCCGCCGCCGCCGCCGCGGCTCCCTCGAGCGGCGGCGCGCCGAGCTCCCGGACGGCCCTCCCCAACACATTCCTGGACCCCAGCTTCTACAAGGGCAAGAAGTCCCAGGAGCAGCTGGCCGCCCTGAAAGACAGCTTCGTGGTCAACCAGTTCCCCAACCAGGAGGAGGTCGACCGCCTCATCTCCATGACGGGGCTGACCGTGCGGGAGGTCCGCAAGTGGTTCAGCGACCGGCGGTACCACTTCCGCAACCTCAAGGGCTCCAAAACGACGCCGACGGCGGCGGGCGAAAAGACGCCTAAGTCCGGTTCCGCGGCCGGAACAACGCCGGGGAGCGGTAAGGGCGCTTCGGGGAGCGGCGCGTCAGAGACTCCTATGGACCTCTCGGATAGCGGTTCCTCTGCCGGGTCCAAAACCACCCAGCAGGCCTCCGGGGGGGGCGCCGCCAAGACGCCCAAGCAGGACTCCTCGGCGCCCAAGACGCCCCAGCAGGCGGCCGCCTCCTCCTCCGCCCCCCTCAGCCCCCCCCCTCCCTCTCAGACCCCCACCTCTCCCTCCACGCCGTCCCGCAGACCCCCCAGACCGCCGTCTCCGGACTTCACGGCGATCCGCTACAAAGAAAGGGAGCCTCACCAGGTGCGACTCAAAAAGCTTTTTTGTATGTAAATAGTAAAGCCTGTTTGTTTTGCATGTGGAGCAGAGCGTCATTTAACCCATTAAGACCTGAGGCAATTCTTAAAAATGTTTTCTAAATCCTAACAGTTTTTTGAAAAAAATCAAAAAAAAAAATTTGTTCAAGAATTTTCAAAAATAGCAGATCTACAAGCTCATAGCGCGGCACTCGGTGCCGCGCTATGAGCTTGTATATCTGCTATTTTTGAATAGCCAAAGACATCTAAAGTGACACATATGCGTTCCAGGTATCAATGGATTAACCCGGTGGTGGAAAAAGTACTCACATTTCTTACTTGTAGAAATACTCTTTCTGACAAGTGAAAGTCCCGTATTCAAAATGTACTTGAGTAAAAGTACAAAAGTATTGGCATCAAAATGAACTTAAAGTACCAGAAGTAGGAAGTACTCATTATTGTGCAGAATCCTTTGAAAATAGCCGATCTACAAGTTCACGACACGTCGCAAGCTTGTAGATCGGCTATTTTTCAAATTGCCAAAGTTTATAGGTCTGAAGTGGTTTCGTAATAATAATCTAAATCTACAAAGTAACTAGTTACTGAAGTTTTCAAATAATTGTAGTGGAGTAAAAGTAATGAATTGTAAATACTCCAGTGAAGTAAAAAATACCTCAATACCTTGTACTTGAGTAAATGTACTTAGTTACTTTACACCACTGCGTTTAACTACAACATCAGGGGTCTTCGACGTTTTTCAGTCCAAGGACCCCTTAGCCGAGAGAGAGATGAAGCAGGGACCCCCCTCTACATTGTATATAATTGTGTTGCAGATCAAACTTTTTCATAGATTTGTTAGATGGCTTCATTGACAATGTTGTGTACATTTATGTTTGTTTTTATTTCAGACATTTAACCTCTTAACCCATTAATACCTGGAATGCATCTGTGTCACTTTAGATGTCTTTGGCTATTCAAAAATAGCAGATATACAAGTTCATAGCGCGGCACCGAGTGCCGCGCTATGAACTTGTAGATCTGCTATTTTTGAAAAATCGTGAAAAAAAAAATGTTTAGATTTTTTTCCAAAAACTGTTAGGATTTAGATTTTTTTTAAAGAATCGCCTCAGGTCTTAAAGGGTTAAACCCTCAATACTTAGTGAACTTGACCTTTGGCTCTGCACTTGTTTTGCTCCTTTTTCCCTCTACAACCTCTTTGCCCAAAATAGCCGATAGATCTACGAGGTTGTAGATCTGCTATTATTGGCTAATGTTCCCCTCAGAATAGTTATGCTAGGGTTCATGTGGTTAATGTGAAAAAAAAAGTTCCAATCACACAAACATTTGGAGGCCTCCCCCTGTAGCAACTCTGAGGACCCCCTAGGGGTCCCGGACCCCCTGTTGAAGACCCCTGCCCTACATACTTAGTTGACCGGGGTCTCCCAGGGCTCAATACTTGGTCTTGCTCCTTTTTCCCCTCTACACCAAATCTCTTCGTTGAAAATAGCCAATCTACAAGCTCACAAGTGTCAACACTGGCAATTTTTGTGGCCAAATTTTCACCCCGGAATAGGAACACTAAGGTTTCATGTGGTTAAGTCCTGTTATATACCAGAATCATTGAGAGACAGGGTTGCAACACTTCCATTGTAAACAGAGAATATTCATGTAAATTGAATATTTAATAATTTATTGCAAAAAATAACAACTTTTGTTTGGTTGTGCACAGAGATAACAACAAGAACAATGTGGAAGTAATGTGTATTTGGCCGCGGACCCCCATCCGAAAAGACCCCACAGAAAAGAAGATGTTTGAAAATGAATTGAAAATGTTTCAAAAATAGCAGAAGCTTGTAGATCTGCTATTTTTGAATAGCCAACTTCTAACTGGATAAAGTGGTTACATTGACGTGTGACAAATTTGAACCTAGCGATTAATCACCCCAAAATTGTATGACCAGCCTACCGGAAACGCTGCCGGTCATCAAATTATTGGTTTAGGAATGCGACAAAAACAAAAAGAAATCCATGAATTCAAGTCTCCATGGGGTGACTAATCAATAGAAAGAAAGTCATTTTGGGGGTGAACTATCCCTTTAAAGCTAAAAGGATAACACAAAAAAAGTCCTGGGGACTTGTTTCCATTGTGGTCCTATGTATTCAATTCATCAACATAGCATACAAAATTAACACAATAATACATGTCATCAACAAAACAATCGGGCCAATTTGTAAACAAACCAGTTGTTCCACATCCGTTGACGGAAGGTTGTCAGGGCGTTTAATCATTTCCTGTTTCCTGTCTCCAGGTGAGGGCGCTAGAGGCCAGCTTTGCCCAGGAGGCCGAGCCCTCCGGAGAGGAGGTGGACCGGCTGCGCCAAGAGACCAAGATGACGCGGCGGGAGATCCACGG
The DNA here is from genome assembly GCF_963280865.1 of Gymnoscopelus braueri. Classification (NCBI taxonomy): domain Eukaryota; kingdom Metazoa; phylum Chordata; class Actinopteri; order Myctophiformes; family Myctophidae; genus Gymnoscopelus; species Gymnoscopelus braueri. The sequence continues at coordinate 49,053,690 of NC_137614.1, forward strand.
CTGGTTCGCCGACAAGAGGAAGCGGGCGGCGGCGGAGAAGAAGAAGAAGGAGGAGGCGGAGCGGGCGGTGAGAGAGGAGGAGGACCTGATGATGATGGAGGTGGCGGCCGGGGGGGCGGGGCTGGGGGCGGGGCTGGAGGAGGAGAAGCAGAGAGGAGAGGACTGCTCCTCCTCCTCCGGGGGGGAGCCCAAGGTCAACCCCATCAAGATCAACCTGAAGATGCTGAAGGTTAGTGTTAGTGGTGCAAAGCAGTGGTGGAAAGTAACTAAGTACATGTACTCAAGTACAATTTTAAGGTACTTTTACTTTCCTGGAGTATTTCCAAATGTCAATACTTTTACTTCTACTCCACTACATCTCAGAGGCAAATATTGTACTTTTACTCCACTACAATTACTTGAAAACTTAAGTTACTAGTTACTTTTCAGATATACATTATGATATTACGAAACATACATTAACCACTTTAGTCCTATGTTATACCTAGGCTATTTAAAAATAGCAGATCTACAAGCTCACAACGCGTCGCTTTGCGACGCGTTGTGAGCTTGTAGATCGGCTATTTTCAAAAAAATGTGTACTTTTACTTTTGGTACTTTAAGTACATTTTGATGCCAATACTTCTGTACTTTTACTCAAGTAAATTTAGAATTCCGGACTTTTACTTGTAACAGAGTACTTCTACAGTGCAGTATTGATACTTTTACTTAAGTAAAACATTTGAGTACTTTTTCCACCACTGGTGCAGAGTAACTCTTTATTTACTAACTTTACTCTCCATTTTTTATTTATTTTTTATATATTGTATTAGGGAATTTTATGCAAGGTTACAAAGGTACAGGTGCATAATATATGCACTAACAATTATATCCCTCTTTTTCTTTTTTACCCCACATTGTCTCTGTATATAAGAAAAAAAATAAAGAAGAGAAAAAAGAAATATATATGTATAGTCATACAGGTACTCACATACTGTACCTAAGTATAGTAGTAAAGAGAAATAAAAAAATACCGGGGAATGTCTACGCTGTTGTCAGAAATGAGTTAAATAACGCAGTTTTAAATAGGGATAAGTAAAACTTTACAAAAAATAAGAAGTGTTAAAAAAAAGGAGAGAGAGGGAACAAAAAGAATATAGAAAGAAAAGAAAAAGAGGGGAGGGAAGGGGGAAGGTAGGTGGGGGGGAGGATACTTTGTTTTTGATACTTTATATTACATATATTAGTCAAATTATCCTCTAGAATCTTCTAACTTCAAAAAATGTATAAATTGGCTACAAGCTCACAAGTTCTGAGCTTGTGAGCAGTGGTGGAAAAAGTACTCAAATTCTTTACTTAAGTAAAAGTACCAATACTGCAATATAAAAATACTCTGTTACAAGTAAAAATCCAAAATGAAAAATTTACTTGAGGAAAAGTACAAAAGTATTGGCATCAAAATGTACTTAAAGTACCAAAAGTAAAAGTACTAAATATTTGAAAATAGCCGATCTACAAGCTCACAACGCGTGAGCTTGTAGATCTGCTATTTTCAAATAGCCTATGTATAAAATAGGGCTAAAGTGGTTAATGTATGTTTCATTATATCATAGTTTATATCTGAAAAGTAACTAGTAACTCAAGTTTTCAAATAATTGTAGTGGAGTAAAAGTACAATATTTGCCTCTGAGATGTAGTGGAGTAGAAGTAAAAGTATTGGAAATTGGAAATACTCAAGTAAAGTACAAATACCTCAAAATTGTACTTAAGTACAGTACTTGAGTAAATGTACTTGGTTACTTTACACCACTGCTTGTGAGCTGCTGGCTATGATACAAACTTTACTCGTAAACAAAGTATTTTTTACACTGTGCTGCTATTACTACTTCTACTAAATTCCCCCCAAAAAAACCTTCTTCCCCCACTGCTGAAGGTGACAGAGGCCAACGGCAAACCGGAGGGCGAAGGATCGGAGAGCCCCGCCTCCAGCCCCCCTCCTCCGTCCTCCACCCCAAAGCCAGCCCCTTCGCCGTCCTCCTCCTCCTCCGCCACCCCCCCCCCCGCCGGTCCCCAAGCCCTCCCCGTCCCCGAAGCCCCCGTTGCCCGCCGTCCGCGGCAAGAAGACGGCGGAGCAGCTCCACCTGCTGAAGTGCGTGTACGCCCGCACGCAGTGGCCCAGCGCGCCCCAGTACGACGACATGATCTCCGGCACGGGGCTGGCGCGGCCCGAGGTGGTGCGCTGGTTCGGGGACTGCCGCTACGTGCAGAAGAACGGCACGCTGAAGTGGCTGGAGGAGTACCAGGACGTCGTCAACGGGGAGGACTGTGAGAAGGGCGACGTGCGGGTCCTCCAGGCGCACCTGGACGCCAACGACGGGACGCTGGACGAGTCACGGGTAACGCTTTGTCCTTCCTGGACAAATTAAACCCCTATTATCAAGGGTTCACAAACCCGCCCCCCCAAAATAATCATATTCGAACTGGGGACGCCCCCATACCCTAGCCTGGTAAACCCTCCCTCCGGAAATCTCATTTACATTTGATTTCAGGAGTGAGTCTGGCCTGATCCGCCTTTCTGCAATATTGGCTGTGCTGGAGTTGGGCGGGAGTAATTTGACTGTAAGTTGACTGACAACCCCTTCAGCCAATGATAATTTTTCCCCTTCAGCCAATCAGCAGTTCACCAGTCTTAATGTGACGCAACGGGACTTTTGAGACAGCCATGCCCAAAATGGGTTGCCTTATTCGGATACATGGGTGTCACTGCCCGCCCCTACCGGTTCTCTAAATTTTTATTTTTAAATAGGCTTTGTCATGATTAATTGACCACATATATGAAGTTAAACAACTAAATTCTATCCAAACGATATCTTATAAGTAAATTCCGTGCCGCAAAATAGAAGTTAGAGAGCTTTTTGAAGTAAAAAAATAGCGGAGAATATAGCGGACAAGAAAAAGATGGCTGCCGTTCGAGTTTTGGGAACTCGAACTCGTCACCTGATTGGCCAACGTAAGCTGTCAATCACAGAACAATGAGCGACGACGCTGATAGGCTTGTCCGTTTGGCGTACACAGCCAATATTGCAGAAAGGCGGATCAGGCCAGACTCACTCCAGGAATCAAATAGAAATGAGATTTCCGGAGGGAGGGTTTACCAGGCTACCCATACCCTGACAAGCACTTGGAATTGTAGGCATTACATTTAGTTTGACTCGTTGCCACAGATGCATATTGTGAAAATAGCCGAACTACAAACTTGTCAGCTTGTAGATCGGCTATTTTCACAATGTTTGCCTCTTTCTTAAGTCATATTTGACAATTTGGCCAATTTGTTATTAAAAAGGTCTTAAGTCATTGAATTGTGGCTTTAGAAATGTGCAGACAGACCAACATACACTATAAGTGTATACACTTATAGTGTATTTTGGTCTGTTTACTGTTGAGTGAGAAAACAATGTTGCACATTAAGCTAATCATCTGGGGACCCCCAGTTTGGGGGGTCTCCAGATGACCGGTGTCACCCAGGGCTCTATACTTGGTCCCCCTGCTTTTTCCCCCTCTACACCAAGGGCCCGATCTTGCACGCCGCCTTACCTCTTATGCCTATACCTTTTTTGCTTATTTTTTTTTTACAATTTTGAAAAACAGCCAGCTATATAGATTGACTATATTTTAAAATGTTTTTCTAAATAGTAAAACAAGGCCTAAAGAGTTTAGCCAAAAGGTGCTTATTGTGTTTGCTGGCTACAGCAGATAAAATATACACAGTGACCCCTCCAGCAGCAATTCACCGGTGTAGATTTAACTCTGAGAGGGTACAAATGGAACCAAATGGACCCGTGGTCCATGTATTTGTACCCTCTCGCTCTCAAGAGTAACAAAAACACCCAAAATGACTCTTCTTTTTTTTAAGCCACTCGCGTTGAAAATAATTCCTGCTATACAACTAATGAACAGCTAAATCAGTTGGGTCCTCCTCACGTTGGTCACGAGTCACGACGACCCCACTTTTCTTGATAACCCCCCCATAGTTTGAGAACTGCTGATTTAAATAAATAAAAAACTGACTATAGTAAAACAACAGAGCAGAGGCTTTGATTTCATAACATGAGATAAATGTGTTCTATTCCAGGTTGTGGAGCTGGCTCAGGCTAGTAACTTAACAGAGGAGCTGGTCCGACACTGGTTCTCCATCAAGGCTGCTGCTGCTGCCGCTGCTCTATCCCTGGATAAAGACACTGCTGCTGCTGATGATAGGACGGGATCGGATTCTGAAGCTGCTCCGCCGGGCTCTGATAGGACAGAAGCATCTGAAGCAGCTCCACTGGTCTCCTCTGATAGGACGGGGTCCGAAGCCACGCCGCCGGGCTCCTCCGATAGGACGGGAGCGTCTGAAGCAGCTCCGCCGGGCTCCTCCGATAGGACGGGAGCCTCTGAAGCAGCTCCGCCGGGCTCCTCTGATAGGCTGGGATCTGAAGCAGCAGCTCTGCTGGACTCTGATAGGACGGGAGCATCTAAAGCAGCTCCGCTGGTCTCTGATAGGACGGGAGCATCTGAAGCAGCTCCGCTGGTCTCTGATAGGACGGGATCTGATGCAGCTCCGCTGGGCTCGACGCCAGAATCACAACAAGGCAGCAAAGGAGAATGTGGATCCTCCTCCTCCTCCTCCTCCTCCTCCTCCTCCTCCTCCTCCTCCTCACCACCACCTGGGGAGGAGGAGCCACAGCAGGGAGAGGTGAAGGAGGAGAACATTGAACAGTCTGTGTGTGGCGGCTCCACAGAAAAAGCACAGGAGGAGAAGCAGAGCGACAGGACTGTGAATCCTACTAAAGGTGAGTGTGATGCTTCTTTACCACTGGTTCTCACACTGCTTCAGGTTAACCACTTAAAGGAGTAGTTCACCCAAAACATTACTTATTTCCTATCAATTACACACCCCATGAAGCATTGAATTAATGGGGTTTTTTTTTGTTTTTGTTCGCATTCCTGAGACAATAGTTTGATGACTGGCGACCGATGACCTGGTCATCAAATTATTGACTTAGAAATGTGACAAAAACAAAAAAATAAACATGAATTCAATGCTTCATGGGGTGTGTAATTGATAGGAAATAAGTCATTTTTTGGGTGAACTACTCCTTTAACCCATTAAGACCTGAGGCCGATTCTACAAATGCCTCCTAAATCAGTGGTTCTCAAACTTTTTTCGTGCCAAGGACCCCCAAAATGATATGTATTTGGCAGCGGACCCCCATCTGAAAATGTTTTGTGCCAGGGACCCCCCAGAAGAGAAGTTTCAAAAATGGAAGAAGTACAAGATCCCAGCTCGACACAAAGTGACGTGCTGTGAGCTTGTAGATCTGCTATTTTTGAGAACCACTGTTCTAGATCCTTAGTTTTCTGAAAAAACGTATGTTGCTAGACAGAGTATATACAGTATAGTTAAAATGTAGAATGACACGGATGCTTTCCCGGTTTTAATGAGTTAAACCCTATATGGTTGACCGAAAGACCCTCAGGGCTCGACACTAGTGTCCTTTCTGTTTTCGCTCTACATCAAACATCTTCGCTGAAAATAGCCAATCGACAAGCTCACAACGCGGCGCTGACGCGAAGCTTGTCGATCTGCTATTTTCTTGCGAGAGTTTTTCTCCCCAGTATACGGATACAAGGACTCCCAAAACACAAGATTTGTGTTTTAAAAAAAATCAAAAACAGCAGATGTACAAGCTCACAATGTGCTTGCGGCTTGTAGATTGGCTATTGTTTAACCCATGAAGACCGGGAACGCATCTGTGTGTCATTTTTAGATTTCTTTGGGCTATTCAGAAATAGCAGATATACAAGCTCGCTATGAGCTTTGTAGATCTGCTATTTTTGAAAAATCTTGAAAATTCGTGGCAAATTCTTGGATTATTTATTTTTTAAAGCGAACATTTGTAAAATATTTATTATATATCTTGTATGTTTTTGAAAAATCTTGAAACTTTTGAATATTCTATATAACAACATATTTTGAGATGGGGCGGGGGGGGGGGGGGGCAGCCAAATACATATCATTTTGGGGGTTCCCAAAATTATGTTTTTGGCCGCCGACCCCCATCAAAATATTTTGTTCCAGGGACCCCCCAGAAGCGATTTGAGTAAAAAAATGTTGTTTAAAAAAATATATGTATTCATAGATTTGCAAAAGGTTCAACATTTTCAAAAATAGCAGATCTACAAGGTCATAGCGCGGCACTCGGTGCCGTGCTATGAGCTTGTATATCTGCTATTTTTTGAATAGCCAAAGTATAAAATAATGGTTATAGCCATTAAATCTAAAATGACACAGATGCGTTCCCGGATTGAAAGGGTTAAAGGACTGATTTCAGATTTTTGTCCTTGCAATAGAACGACAAGATTCGGGTTAAAAAAAACAAGGAAGGTCAAGGTCAGCCTTTGTTTGTGTTGCACGCTTTGGCAGCACTGTGTCGATGCTATGATGTGCATTTAGCTTGAACCGCTTTCACTTTGGCCAGAGTGGTTGAGCTTTGGCAAAAAAAAAGCCAAAGCGAAAGCTTTGCAACGTGATGCATTGCAAGCTTTTGTAGAGCCGCTATTTCCGCTGAATGTTTGCCTCCAGAAAAGGTACGCCAGGGTGTGTCATGTGACTCATGTCATGTGGTTAACGTGGTTAAAGTGATTGCCCCGGATATCTCGTTTCACATTGTGTTTATCTTCCAAGAATACTGAGATATACTCAGTGGTCCAGTGGTTCTCAAAGTGTGTGGGGGGGGGGGGGGGTACCAGGGGGTCCCTGGAACAAAACGTTTTCAGGTGGGGGTCCGCGGCCAAATGCGCATCTAAAAATGTTTTCTAAATCCTAACAGTTTGTTGCTGTATCAGTGGTGCTCCAACTTTTCCATGTCAAGGACCACCCAAAATGATATGTATTTGGCCGCAGACCCCCCTCAAAATATGTTGTTCCAGGGACCCCCAGAAGCACAGATCAAAGTAAAAAATGTTCGCTTTAAAACATATATATATATTCAAAGTTTTGCACACATTTTCAAGATTTTTCAAAAATAGTAGATCTACAAGCTCATAGCGCAGCACTCGGTGCCGTGATAAGAGCTTGTAGATCTGCTATTTTTTTAAAAAGCTTAAATCTCTTCCTGGGGGTCCCTGGCACAAAACGTTTTCATATGGGGGGGGGGGGGGGTCCGCGGCCAAATACATCAATTTGGGGGTCCTTGACATGTAAAGGTTCAAGAAGCAGTGCTCTAGGTCAACGTCCTGTGTAACTTTTTTTCTTTCTTTTTTTTCTCTCTGTTAATTCATTTACGTTTTATTTGCCAACAGGAACAGACTGAAGAGTGGAAGAAGACCCTTGCTGTAGCGGTGGGCCTGAAACCTCAACGCAGGTGGTCTTTGTGTCGGGGGCGGGCGGGAAGGGGGGGGGGGGGGAGAGAGACGGACAAGGCAGATGTGATTGTAACAAGATCACAGTGAAATGGACCTGGACAAACGCTCCCACCTTTTACAAACCCTTCTCTCACCCCTCGAGGTTGGCCATGACCCTACCCTCTGTCTCTCTCTCTCTCTCTCTCTTTCTCTCACTTTACCACTACGTGAGATGGACACTAAAAGCCGCCAGCCCCCCCTCCTCCTCCTCTCCCCGTCTCTCTCTCTCCTGCGACGTCTACCTCTCCCCTCTCTCCCACACACACACACACACACACACACACACACACACACACAGACAAACAGTATCCTCCTTCTTCCTCCCCAGCCACCATTTTCCCCTTGAAAGGATGTTCCAGGCTGAGTGTGAGGCACAGGACTGGTGGAGGGAGGGAGGGAGGGAGGGAGAGAGAGAGAGGGAGGGAGAACTGGCTGCGCTTCGCTGCCGTGTTTGTTCCGCCTGCCCCGCTGCGGTCTGGAGGAGGAGAGGAGGAGAGGGAGGGGAGGGGAGGGGAGGGTACTTTTGGTGGGAGGTGGAGGAAAGAGGGAGAAGAGCAGAGACTGGATTTCGGACAGAGCTCAACAGATGTTGAGAGGATAACGGCGGGGCGGGAGGTCGTCTCGAAGTCGTCACGCTTCCCAACTGGACGTCGGATATCATCGACCCGCCCGAAACTCTCTCCGAATACGAACTCTTCACGACGATCGTTCTGTTTTTACGGAGAAAAGACTGGGTTTTATAGGCGTTTTGGCAGTAAGACACACACACAACAACAAAAAAACACGAAACTGCACAAGAATCATCCCACTTCAGTCTAGGGTGCTTGCCCAGGCCTTAAAAAGTAAAACAAACAAAAACCCCTTTTTCCTTTTGGGTCATCTCTCTCCGTATCGCTTTGTCCTCCTGGTTTTTCTGCAATAACGCGCTTGTCGACTTTGATTTCACGCCCTGAGCTCACTTTGTAATGCGCCGGGGCGAGGCTGTTCATGTACGGAATCACGTGAAAACGGGCACAGCAGCACTGATGCTTTTTTTAATACGTGATCATTCACAAATCAGACTTAAAGCCTGATGACGACGTGCAATGAAAATAGCCGATCTACAAGCTCACAACGCATTGCGATCGCAAAGCGTTGTGAGCTTGTAGATCGGCTATTTTTCCCGCTATTTCTGAAAATGTTTGATATGTTTTTTTTTAAAAAGATTTGCCCAAAATAGGAACACTGGGGTTACTATGGTTACGTTTGTTTCTTTGTACATACTCTTTGTTGGGGGAGGACATTAACCCTTTAAGACCGGGAACGCATCCGTGTGTCATTTTTAGATTCCTTTGGCTATTAAAAAATAGCAGATATACAAGTTCATAGCGCGACACTCGGTGCCGCGCTATGAGCTTGTAGATCTGCTATATTTTGGAAAAATCTTGAAAATGTGTGCAAATCTTGGAATATATATATTTTTGAAAGCGAACATTTGTAACTCAAATCTTATTGCTTCTGGGGATTTTTAAAATGTCTTCTAAATCCTAAAAGTTTTTTTTTTTAATGTTGCTGGTTCTTACACTTTTTCATGTCAAGGACCCCCAGAATTATACGTATTTTTCCGCGGACCCCCATCTGAAAATATTTTGTTCCAGGGACCCCCAGAAGCAAATATTTGAGTTAAAAATGTATACACACAAGATCTTAACACATTTTCCCGATTTCTTTAAACAAAAAATGACTGCAGATGCAGATCTACAAGCTCATAGCGCCGCGCTATGAGCTTGTAGATCTGCTGTTTTTGAAAAGCCCCAAAAAATCTTAAAATGACACAGATGCGTTCCCGGTCGTAATGGGTGTAAAATAGTGCTCGTTTGATATGGACAATGTGTGTAAAAGTCTGTCATCCCAAAGAGGGCAAGCACCCTGTTTGTTTGTGTCTAAACGGAAAAAGCAAAACCAAGGTGAACACATTTGACTGACTTTGTTTGTTTTTAGCATCAAGTGCTTCAGTACGTTACGACTGTACGTATTATTTCTGTTTTTATGGAACCTTTCTTATGTAATGAAATTTGACTGTAAAAGGATTGTTGAACTTTACTCCAGAGTTCCCATTCCCTAGGCCTGTTGTATAATTTTTACAGATGTTATTTGCAGAATAAAAACACAATGTAACAAACTTTAGCTTGTTGTTGCTGCAGACCTATTGTTATCGTCAAACTAAAACATAAAAGCGTTACTTATTACGCAAGTGTTCAATTTGAGGGTTATATTTTTAGCACGCTATGAATTCTGTGAGACTGGGTACTATGCAGTGGTGTAAAGTAACTACGTACATTTACTCAAGTACTGTGTTTGAGGTACTTTTACTTTACTGGAGTATTTCCAATTGTCTATTCCTAGGCTGTGTGTTTTCCACTTCCTGTCGATTTGATCCAATGATATCCAATGAAATCGACAGGAAGTGGAAAACACAGCCTAGGAAACAGGTGAATACTCTTACTTCTACTCCACTACATCTCAGAGGCAAATATTGTACTTTTACTCCACTACAATTATTTGAAAACTTACTAGTTACTTTTCAGATATAAATGATTACATTATTAACCACTTTAGCCCTATTTTATACCTAGGCTATTTGAAAATAGCCGATCTACAAGCTCACAACGCGTCGCGATGCGACACGTTGTGAGCTTGTAGATCTGCTATTTTCAAATATTTTTGTACTTTTACTTTTGGTACTTTAAGTACAATTTGAGACCTACTCAAGTACATTTTGAATTCCGGACTTTTACTTGTAACAGTACTTCTACATTGCAGTATTGATACTTTTACTTAAGTAAAATATTTGATTACTTTTTCCACCACTGGTACTGTGCATGAAATACTGTTCCTACCACAACTCGAGTCCAAAGCTCTAAATAAGCCAACCACCACATCACATTGCCACCAACACCCAGTGAAAACCAACCTAGAGGTGAGCATAGCTGAGCTGCTAAGTTCAATGCTTTCCATTTGGCATGTGTGTGTGGTAGTGTCTTCTAGCACCCTCTGGTGGACAAATTGTAGCATGCAATGCATACAGATGGCCTGAGTTGAACAAAAGGTGCCGCATTACGTCAGTCACAGCCGTGTTGATTTCGTCCACTAAAACTATGACACAAAATGTTCGTCGACTACCTTTTATCACGGAGAAACTAAATATATTGAAGAAGAGATCCAGTAGAACTAAAAGACAAGTCATTTTATGCTTGGTTGCGCTCAGGTGTTGCGATCTGAAAATAGCAGATCTACAACTATTTTCAGCATGCAACCAAGTGTAAAATCAGCCAATATGACGCCATCAAGGCGAAATCAACTGTAGATTTAGTCGAATATAAATAGAATCTATAATAAATAACTAAAACTAGACTAACAGTAAAACTTTTCAGATGACTAAAATTGCCGTCAAAATCTAAACTGCATCGCAGCTTAAAGGACAACTTTGTTTTTTTACAACCAAGGTTTATATTTTAGCTTGTAATTAAAGTAAATAAAGATGTGTTATTTTTTTTTTCATTTACTGCTTTCTATAGTTTTAGCAATTTTTGCAATATCTTTTACAGTGGGCGGGGGCATTCTGTCCGGTGGCTAAATATGCCCTTTTTACACAATAAAAAAGGTACGGTGGTCTTTGATGGCCAGATGTGAGTTATTGGGGGCTAGAAGAGCTACTGTAAATAATAATAAAGTTATTGTGTAAAAAAAGACATATTTAGCCACCGGACCGAATCGCAGATCGCAAAAATTGCTCAAACTATAGAAAGCAGTACATTTTAAAATTTTAACACTCATCTCTTATTTACTTTAATTACAATCTAAAACATAAACCGTGGTTGTAAAAAACCAAAGTTGTCCTTTAATCAAAATATCGTCTGTCGGGTGGAAACCTCATACTTTGTGTGACACTGTAGTATGATCAAGTAGGCCATTAATTTACGAAAAAAAACATGGAGATGAGGTTTCTGCGCGACAGCAACGATATATACTAAAGATTTCATCAAAGAATATCACTTTAATAGCACCTTCTTCAATAACATGGTAGTTGACCGTTTCTGCACTTCACAGGTAACAATGACAGGAGTTTAGATGCAAAGAAAAGAAGTCAAGCGTAGTCGTATAAGTACTTTATTTTTCAGGCTTGAATATGTTTCATATGAAAGGCAAAAAAAATTAAATGAATACTTTTCTTCTCAATAGCTTAGGCACGTTACAGAAAGGCGTTGTTTCTAAATGAGACCATCGTAGTAACAAAACGGAAAAAGAAAGATTTCAAAAACATAAAAACAAATGACACTGGAGCGCCCCCCCCTGTGGGGGGCCAGAAGGTGATGTGTGTGTACGGAAAAGCTCTAATTTATACGCCCCAGTCGCCCCGGGGCAAAAAGAACAGATCTCTGTTCTTTTCGGTGCTCCCGGAGTATAAAGTTTGGCTTTAAAGACACAGGAAGAAGAGGCACGTATAGACGTCAGCAGCAGGAAGCTACCTACGCAGCATCAGAGGGAGGGCGGGAGTCGCCACGACAACGGGCCGTTCATTGACCAATCAGAGAGGAGGGAAAACGAACCTCCAAAAAAAAGAATGCATTTGAGATAATAGCTTTGGGATAAAAAAACTTTTACTAAAGGTCATTGTAATGAGCATTAATTCATAGGTAATAATCTCGAGGTGCCGTAGATCGGTAGGTGCCATTCAAGACTAGGATTGGGGTCCAGAACCGAGGGAATCGGAGGAACCGTTTCCAGAACCAGTTTTTATGACACCGTCAGAGCTGGTAATGTGGACGTCTGCTATACCATTGGTTCTCAAAGTGGGGTCCGGGGACCCGGCCCAGGGGTCCCCAGCTAAATGAGTTAATATAGCGTCACGATCAGTTTAACCACTTTAACCATAATTGTATACTTTGGCTATTCAAAAATAGCAGATATACAAGCTCATAGCGCGGCACTCGGTGCCGCCCTATGAGCTTGTAGATCTACTATTTTTTTAAAATCTTAATGTACACAAATCTTTGAATATATATATATTTTTAAAGCGAACATTTTTTTTTACTAAAATCTTTGCTTCTGGGGGTCCCTGGAACAAAATATTTTCAGATGGGGGTCCGCGGCCAAATACATATCATTTTGGGGGTCCTCGACATGAAAACGTGTGAGAACCACTGTGCTATACAATTACTATACCAGTGGTTCTCAACCGTTTTAATTTCAAGGACCACCATGACTGTACAAATGGAACCAAATGGACCTTCAAGGGTCCATTTTTAACCCCCTCAAGTTACCCAGAGGGTCCCTGTACCTCACTTTAAGAACCAGTGAGGTATATATATATATATATAACCCTATTCAAGACTTGACATAACTGAATAATGAATGCTGTGGACTAATAGGTACATGCCTCTCGCCCCTTCCCTGACAGAGCCCTTATAACTCCTTATAAGATGCCTATTGACATTATTTACGCCTAATTAACTATTAACTAACGCTTCATAACCTTAGTTGATGAGTTGTTTACCAAAGCAATGACTTGCGGGTACAAATCAAAACACAAGTTTTCTTTTCTCCGTAAAACAGAAGTACAGTGAGACCTGCAAGTCTCCAGTGTGTGTCCCTGCCTTTTAATCTACACCGTTTCATATTATATACTGTTATCATATGGCTTTAGGAGCGTCTCGATTCGTTAGAAACATTACAGAGTGAGGAAATACTGAGTCGACATTACAGGGTCAATAACAAATTGACAACTTATATATAAGCTATGAGAAAACAACAAAAACACTGTTTCCAATGTGTGAGAGATTGGAAAAGACAACACCATCGATTAACAAAGCTTGGTATGGCATCCCCTCAAAAGGTACAGATTCAGCCCCATAGTATCTCTACCAATAATATGGCCTTAAGAACTGATTATTATCAGGAGTGAAATGCAGCCTAACTCCTAGGAACCAAAGTTTTTAAAAGGCAGTTATCGTCCATAACTCTTGATTTCATATCAGGAGACATCTTGAATTTCAAGAACGACATACAGTACATGAGTAAATGTCAGTATGATTATTAGAGCCCGGTCGATCTACTGGTTTGGCCGATATATCGTTCATTGTTTGACCTTTTTTGACCACATCGGTTTCAGCAATTATGCAGCCAATATGTCCCGATTACTTTTTACCATATCAAACAGTATTTTGGGCACGTTGTATAGGCAAAATGTTCAAAAAATAGACTATCTACAAGCTCACGTGTCACAGTGCAACACGTGAGCTTATAGCTAGCTATTTTTGAAGGTGGTTAAAATTAAATAAAATGGTTCCCAAAAAAATATTGGTTCCCAAACATCGGTCACCTGTGGTTTTTAGGACAACCCCCAAAATCAGGCATCGCTAGGGCTCTAATGAGAATACCACGTGAAGAATGGCCAGCGACGCTGACTGTCAAAGGCCAAAAGAAAGACATTCAATTACAGAGTAGACCTCTTCCAGTTTATGTACAAAATCTCAGATTTTTCTCAGTTCATAAAGAATAGTAATTCATCCACTGTTAGCTTGTAGTTAGCGGTTTGTCACATGCTCTGGCACGTGGAAACTTGGTACTTTCTGCTACTAACCTCCCCAGAATACTGTGGCACACAACAAACACAAAATTGGCCCCTTTAAAAGACTTGGTGGTGCATTAAAAAAAAAGGTTAAAACACAAAAAAAGCTAAAGCTATACTGAATAATTTTGTCTTTATGCCAGGTACTGGCAATTCCAAACCATTCTATTTGGTCACTGTTGTTGACAATACTGTATTCAATTTGGTTACTCGTCCCTCTCTTTTTAGGCTATATTCATAATTTGCACACACACACACAAAGAGACCCATAACCAAAAAAAAGAACATAACAATGAAAACAAAGAAAAAACACAAAGCCATGACATGTTAGGAGGGCCTTTGCTGAAGACTGTGAAAATATCTTTTTTAACAGACAATCTGTTAAGATTCTTCAAACACGCATGTTTCCAAACAGCCACTGACTTCAAATCTAATGAGATAACGTGAACAGTGGTCACCATCAGTCTTATCATCATCATATGGCTTGAGGCTGTTTTGGGAATAGTCATAATCATGTTCAACTCATTAAAATAACTCCGTAAGGGAGCTGTGATTGCTTTAAAAAAAAGACCTTTGACACAAAATTAGGGCTAGGCCGTATGGACAAAAACAAATATATATTTTGACCAAATATACCTCAATATCGATTGTGATGAATAATATCGCATCGTGACAATTATATAAATTCTTGTAATCTTTCAAAGAATCCTCGAAAATACCACAAATAGCTGATCTAATAGTTCACAATACACCATCGTCATGTTGTGAGATTGTAGATAGAGCTTAAAAGGGATAGTTCACCCAAACAATTACTTATTTTCTATTTATTAAACACCCCATGAAGCCTTGAATTCAGATTTTTTTGTTTTTGTCGCATTCCTAAGCCAATAATTTGATGAGCGGCGGAAAGATGCTAATGTCTCCAGTAGGAGACTCAAAGTTGACACTTTGAGTCTCTGCCGGTCATCAAATTATTGGCTTAGGAATGCGACAAAAACAAAAAAATCTCCACGAATTCAAGTCTTCATGGGGTGACTAATCGATAGAAAAAAAGTCATTTTGGGGGTGAACTATCCCTTTAAGTAATTACAACCAGGAAAAGACAACACTCGAGCCGTATCACGGATAATTACGATATTCAAAATCCCAAACGATATCTTAGCCTCACAACACGATATCGACATCATCGATACAGTAGCCCAGCCCTCTAAAAAATAAACACTTCTTCCGATGGCGATCCGAAAGAAGTTTCATTACGCTTTGAATAAATAAAACAAAAAACAAAACAAAAAGACAGTTTTAAACAGCTGCTTCGTCCAACCCTTGTAAACGCCGAGGGTAGATTTATATACGGGCAAAGATTCCACAATAAAAGCCAGACGACAGTTAAGACATAAAACATTGCCGTTCACCGTAACTTTTCCCAGAGAGACAGAGAGAGGACTTGCTTCACACAGTGTGGACCAAAAAGCTCTGATTTATACTGAGTTGTATAACTCACTATACAACCAAGTGTAAATCTGGCACTTAACCCATTAAGACCTGAGGCCGCTTCTAAACATTTTCTAAATCCTAACAGTTTTTCGGAAAAAAATGTAAAAAATTAATTTTCACGATTTTTCAAAAATAGCAGATCTACAAGCTCGTAGCGCGGCACTCGGTGCCGCGCTATGAGCTTGTATATCTGCTATTTTTTAATAGCCTAAAGAAATCTAAAAGTGACACAGATGCGTTCCAGGTATTAATGGGTTAAAAACCCTACAGTACATCGTCTCTGTGAGGGTGGAAACCTCATGTGTCCAAAAACTGTGCTACTTTTCAGGATTTCAAATCTTGAAAATAGCACATATGGTTCTCAAAGTGGTGTCCGGGGACCCCCAGGGGTACTTGGGGGGGAGGGGGGGGGGGGGGGGGGGTACCAGGGGGTCCCCAGGAAAAAGTGTTAATGTATAGCGTCACAATCATTTTAACCACTTTAGCTATTTAGCTAGCAAAAATAGCTTTAGCACTTTAGCTATTCAAAAATAGCAGATCTACAAGCTCATAGCGCGGCACTAGCTTGTAGATCTAATATTTTTTTTAAATCCCTCGCACAAAATATTTTTGAGATGGGAGGGGGGTCCGCAGCCAAATATATATATCATTTTGGGGGTCCTTGACATGAAAAATTTTGAGAACCACTGAAAATAGCCAATGTACAAGCTCACAACGCTTTCGCGTCCGCGGCACGTTGTGTGAGCTTGTAGATCGCCTATGAACGGGACACCGTGACACTGTCGTCGTTACGATTAAGTATGTGTCGGGTAAAGTCTGGTAAAAGCACCTGCGAGGGAGGGAGGGAGGGAGGGAGGGAGGGAGGGAGGGCAAAGAACGGAATGAGGTCCAGTTTTTGGAATGTAAGTGACCCATGTAGAGAAAACAAAAGTTCATCTGACAGTGAGTGTGTGAGTGTGAGTGTGAGTGTGAGTGTGTGTGTGTGTGTGTGTGTGTGTGTGCACGTGGCATGTCAGGCTGCCCTGCTCTCCGGCTGCTTCCAAGACAAACAGGCAACTACTTTCTCCTGATGTCTATTAACCACTGGTTCCCAAAGCTTTTTTTAGCTCAGGACCCAAAAGAGAAATTTGATGTCTCTCCCCAGGACCCAAACTGGTGACAATATCAGATCTACAAGCTCACAACCGTGAGCTTGTAGATCAGCTATTTTCCACTGCTTCTTAAGCATTGTTTTTGATATTTTCTTTGATTTATTTTATGAATTTATGAAATTATTTTGTAAAATCATTGAATGTCTTTAATTCATGAAAAAAAAAGTTTTTGGAATTTTAGATTTTTTATTTGTATTTTTTTGAAATAATTCAAAACAAAACGTAGGAAACCAAAAATAAGGTGATGTTTACTCCCGACCCACAAATGGGTCCCGACCCAGTGTTTGGGAACCAGTGACGTAAACCACAGATGGTTCGTTGACCGGGGTCCCTCAGGGCTCTGTACTTCGCACCGCCCCCACACACACACACAAAATCTCTTGTCCAAAAAATAGCCAATCTACAAGCTCACAACGTGCTGCAATGTTCGGATTATTCACATTTTTGGTTTGCTTTCTTTTCGCCTTTTAAATGTTTGCCTATTATGACATGATGCCCAGAAGAGAGATGCTAGGGTTCATGTGGTTAAATTAAAAACAAATCACTAAGGTGTGTGTGTGTGTGTGTGTGTGTGTGTGTGTGTGTGTGTGTGTGTGTGTGTGTGTGTGTGTGTGTGTGTGTGTTGAACGGACACAGACGTTCCTCCACAAAGCGCACGTGGAGCAACACGTTAAAAAACACTGCCATAGAGAGCCCTCGTGTTTTACACATAATACATGTAAGACAAAAAGAAAATGAAAAAAAAAATTTGAAGAAAAAAAAGACAGAACAAAATCACATTATGAATGTTTTCAGAGTTTAAATAAAAACATAATAATAATTAAAAAGCACGGGAGACCAAAAAGAGCTCTTTGAGAGCAGGTTGTGGGGCTGCTTGGGCTGTTCTCTGAAACCAAACAGCACAGCAGGAATAATAAATATATAACTATATATATATTCATATACGTTGAAGAGTGAGAGAGGAGTTGGAGGAGGAGGAGGAAGAGGGGGGAGACAAAAAAACACCTTTAACTTGGAAAACAGTTTCAAACTGGTCACCTTTTTTGTTGTCTTTTTAGTAGCTTTTTTTACAGCTCTCTCTCTCTCTCGTCCTCCAAAAACTAACTGTTGCGCTCATCTCAGGAAAAACAAAACAAAAAGAATAAACCCCCACACACACACACACACAACTGAGGAAAATAACCCCCCCCCCCCCTCCGGCAGGGTAGACCACCAGCCTTCTTCTTCTCCTCCTGTAGTTTTTGTCCGTTTCTCTCCTTCCTGTCCACCACAGGCAGCTTTCCTCCTCTCGCTCGCTCCCCTGACACACACACACACACACACACACACACACACACACACACACACACACACACACACACACACACACATAGACATAAAGGTAGACGCCTCCTCTGGCTCTGAAGCGTCTGTATGGCGGACGCGTTTCCGCTTCCTTGGGGGGCAGCTGGAAATTTCCGCGCGCGTCACAGAAGGGGGCGTTCAGTAGGCCAATCAGAGGCAGGTGGGGGCGGGACAACTAGATTCTGACATGTCCTGGAAAAGACGCGCTGTGATTGGCCAGTAGTCAACACGCTGTGATTGGCCAGTGCCTGTACCCCCCCCCCGGAAATATGGCAGCCACCATACGAAACAGGTCGGTCCAACGAACTGCAGAGGCCAATGAGGTATCTAGGTTTCTATATCTATGCACACACATGCACACACATACACACACACACACACACCCCCTCCCCGCTCCTAGCGACCACCGTTTCTCAACGTCGGGTCTGGGGGACCACCAAGGGGGTCCCAAATGGAAACCGTTTGGGAACGGTCTGTAACTCTGAGAGTGCGCAAATTGAACCAAATGGACCCCAACGCAGTGGGTCTTTTTCATGTCGAGGATTTTCGAGATTTTTCTAAAATGTTCAAAAATAGCAGATCCACAAGCTCACAGATTTTGAATTATCTTTGAGGTTGTTGTTTTTTTTAACACAAATCGTCTCTTATGGGGATCCCTGGCACAATACCTTTTCAGAAGGGGTGTCGGCGGGCCAAATACATATCAATTTCGGGGTTCCTTGACCGGAAAAAGTTCTGTAATTTGGTTCCATTTCTCTCCCAGAGTAAAATGATCACTGAGGATTTTAACTGTGTAGATTGGGGGTCCTCCCCCCAAAAAAACTAAATAGGTTTTCCATTTGTACACTTCTCTATGTTACAGACATGTAAAGGTGTGTCCATTGAGAAACGGTGTTTGTTACCTCCTCGACGCCTCCTCTTCTCTTGGGAGGACGATGGTAGAGGGGGGGGGGGGGGGGAGCAAGGGGGCGGTGACAGCTGCCTGAAATGTAGGCCAAAAGTGGTGGTGGTGGTGTGGGGAGTTTCCATGGAAACAAGTGTTCACAGCAGTCAGTGACATCATCGGTACGTTGGGGGGGGGGGGGGGGTTTGGGGAGGAGGAGGGGATGTGGGTGGGGAGGGGGGGGGGCTGCTGTAGAAACGCAGCCGCCCTGATTGGTCCAAATAAACCCTTTTACACGCGGTTCTCTCCGCCCACCCGGGTCCTACTCATCATCCTATAGGGTGGAGACAAAAGACAGGAAAAAAAACAAACTAAGAATCTTGTGTTGGTCAGAAGGTCTTACACTTTAACACACAGGTAGCAGTGGTTCTCAAAACACAATTCCAACGACCCCCGTAACTCTGAGAGTGTACAAATGGTGGGTCCATTTGGTAAACACATACATCAATTGCAGAGACGGTGTAGTGCCTCAGTAAACTAGGACCACAGGTAAACCATGAATCAGTCCAAAGAATATATACTGTCAAAATAACAATATGTAGCCTACATTGAAACTATAGGATACCAGGTAAACAATGAACCTAGCATCTCGTCTCTGTTGGGGTGGAAACCAACATTTGAATCCTGAAACCTGAAATCCCGAACCCCACCCACCGGCCCCTATTCTCACCCACCGGCCCCTGTTCTCACCCAAAAGGGTCCTGATGACACAATGGAAGCGTCTGATGCACGTCGTCATCAAACGCACCCATTGTTTTTACCAGCTGTTGGAGGCGTTTTTGCCATGATGTCCATTCAGGAAGGAGACCATAGACCCGGACTGGATCTATGGATCCGGATCTTAAACCAGTGGTTCTCAAAGTGGGGTCCAGGGAGCCCGAGGGGGTTTCTGGGGGGGTTTTCAGGGGGTCCCCAACAAAAGTAGTTAATATAGCATCACAATCATTTTAACCAGTTTATCTATTTATATTGAGGCCATTCAAAAACAGCAGATCTACAAGCTCACATCTGCTATTTTTGACTTTTTTTTAACCCATTAAGACCTGAGGCGATTCTTAATTTATTTTTTTGTAAATCCTAACAGTTTTTTGAAAAAAATCGAAACATTTTTGCATTAATTAAGACTAATTTGCATTAATTACTGATGTTCGGAGGATTCACCTGGTATCCCCCGTATTTAATGTTACAACGCTATGAATTGTGGGTAATTCCCTCAGGCCAAGTCTGCATTGATGTACACTTAAGGAAAGGAAGCATAGACATTGGCATTTTAAGCAAACACTTTAAAGTCAAATCTTTGCTTCTGGGGGTCCCTGGTAGGGCTTTCACCAACTAGTCGACTAGTATAACCACTAGTCGACCTTGTTGGTACTAGTCGAATATTATTTAATTTTTTTTCCATTGTTTTAGTGCCATAGTAATGGCCCATTATTATTATTATTATCCTCCTGCCTTTATTTTGTATCAAAAGGGTGTCAAAAGTATGCCGAATAATAGCCTATTATTGGTCAATAACCCCCTTTTGAGGATCCTTGGAGACGCTGCTGTGCTGCTTTTTTTTTTTTACCACTGGGTCAAATTAGTCAACAAGTAAAAATCTCTAGTGGTGAAAGCCCTAGTCCCTGGCACCAAATATTTTGAGATGGGGGTCCGTGGCCAAACACATATCATTTTGGAATCTAAAATATAAACTTTTATCCAATGCGTAACAATAACACAACGCCTTGGTGATGAGCAGTGGTGGAAAAAGTACTCAAATTCTTTACTTAAGTAAAAGTACCAATACTGCAAAATAAAAATACTCTGTTACAAGTAAAAGTCCAGAATTAAAAATTTACTTGAGTAAAAGTACAAAAGTATTGGCATCAAAATGTACTTAAAATACCAAAAGTAAAAGTACTAAAATGTTTGAAAATAGCAGATCTACAAGCTCACAACGCGTCGCTTCGCGACGCGTTGTGAGCTTGTAGATCGGCTATTTTCAAATAGCCTATGTATAAAACAGGGCTAAAGTGGTTAATGTATGTTTCATAATATAATCATTTATATCTGAAAAGTAACTAGTAACTAATGTTCTCAAATAATTGTAGTGCAGTTAAAGTACAATATTTGCCTCTGAGATGTAGTGGAGTAGAAGTAAAAGTATTGGAAATTGGAAATACTCAAGTAAAGTACAAATACCTCAAAATTGTACTTAAGTACAGTACTTAAGTAAATGTACTTAGTTACTTTCCACCACTGGTGATGAGTATGTGTTGTTGCCCTTATTATTATTATTATCATCATTACACACACCTCCTGTTCTGCGGGTCCATGTGGTCCAGCAGGGCCTCCTGCGACACCCGGAAGTCGTCCAGCGGCGACTGGTAGCGGGCCTCGAACGAGCCCTCCCTGCTGCTGCCGCCGCCGCCGCCGCCGCCGCCGCTGCTCCGGTAGGCGGCCGTGGCCTGAGTGGACAGCGCCGCGGGGGGCTGGGAGGACTGGGGGGGGGAGGACGTCACCAACGACGTGGTGGAGCCCCCCGACTCCCCCAGGCGCTCCCCCCCGGGGCTGCGCCCCGCCGCCGCCGCAGCCTGGGTGGTGGCGGCGGAGGAGGAGGAGACCAGGGACAAGGAGGAGGAGGAGGAGGCGCTGCTCAGGAACGGGCACTCGCCGTTTTCATCCTGCTGACAAGAGGGAGGAGGAGGGAGCAGTGTTCATTTTGACCCAAAAGTTTGATTTAGTTTTAGTCAGTCTTTTGAATAGAATTCCATTTGGTTTTAGTCATATTTTAGTCATCTGAAATGTTTTAGTTTTTGTCTAGTTTTAGTCGACTAAATATCATAAGATTTGGGCAGGAAATACAAGCGATACTTTCAATTAACATTGTACCAGAACCTAAGTTCTTCCTGCTAGGCCTCTATCCAGTTGGACAAAGAATTAGGCGTAGTGATAGAATATTCATAGACATTTGTCTCTTACAAGCTAAAAGAGTAATTGCATTGACCTGGAAGAGGCCGGACAGACCAAGTATTGCACAGTGGTTCAGGGAATTGTCTTTATGCCTACCTCTAGAAAAAATCACATACATACTTAAGGACAAACAAGAGATGTTTCAGGAGGTGTGGGGTTGCTTTATTCAATACATGGAAAATAATAATCTGCCACATTTAATGGAAGAATCTGGAGAGGAGTAGTGTTGATGCCTATGTATGTTTTTCTTTTGTCTTTGTTTCTGTTTTTGTTTTTTGTCATTTCAATAATTATCTTGTATAATTTTATGTAAAAGTTCATTTCTGTTTTCTGTTTATTATTTATTATATTATAAGTTGTTGTAATGTGTGTAAAAGAAAATAAATAAACATATTGTTGAAAAAAAAATATCATAAGATTATAGTCGACTAAATCTACAGTTGATTTAGTCGACTAACATGTATTGTGGCGGTGCCTTGATGGCGTCGTAATGGCTGATTTTACACTTGGTTGCATGCTGAAAATAGCCGATCTACAAGCTCACAACGCGCCGTGCTGCGACGCGTTGCGAGCTTGCAGATCTGCAATTTTCAGAGAGCAATACCCGAGCGCAACCGATCATAAAATGACTTTTCTTAGTTCTACTGGATCCTACTACTGGATTGTCTTATTTCTACTTCTCCACTAGTCCCTCTCTAACATTTTAGTCTAGTTTTTATTTGTTGACAAAATTGTCAATATATTTAGTCTTAGTTTTAGTCGTCATAGCTTAGTTTTTATTTAGTCAGTGAAGAAAGCTAGTCGACAAACATTTTTCGTCATAGTTTTAGTCGACGAAATCAACACTGGGAGGGAGGGGACAGCGATGAGGTCATCATCAGTGAGAGACGAGGAAAAAAGCGGTCGCTGTCGGGGCAGAAACCTCCATATTCTAACTTTTTGTGTTTTCTTTTCTTAAATCAACGTCCTACTTGATCATACTACAGCGTCACACAAAAGTATAAAAATTTGCAGATCTACAAGCTCGAAACGCGGCTCGAAACGCGGCACGAAGTGGCGCGTTTCGAGCTTGTGGATCTGCTACTTTTGCTGTTTTTTTTATTTGAATCGCGAAGAGTCACGGTTTTGGACATATGAGGTTTCCACCCGACAGAAACGTTATGGTTGGATTGGGGGGAAAAAGCTAGAAGACTGATCAATACAAAACCCTTCAACCCTACTGTACGCTTTCACTTTTTTAGCAGATCTACAAGCTCACAACACTGCGTCACACCGTGAGAGTAAGGAGCTTGTAGATCTGCCATTTTCACTTTTCTTTTTCTTTTTTTTAAACAGAAATGTTAAAAAAGTCATTTGCCTATAACAATTTTAACAAAAAAAAGAAGAAAATGTATCCATCAATTACTTAATTATAACACATGGATGAATTCTACAAGTGCTGCATTGTAATACTTAGGGGTGTGCCGATACACTAATTTCACGATACACTATATTGGGCTCACAATATCGATAAGATACGATATATGGCACTTTTTTATTATGAAAATATATGGGGGTAAAAAAAGCAAATGCAAACAAATACTTCTGTTTTTGCATTATTAATATTGCAATTTTTTGGGGGGGGAAAATTATTAATTTCTTTCACCAAAACGATACATATCGTCACGAAAACGTATCGCGATATATAGCGGGACGATATATGGGCACACCCCTAGTAATACTGTATGTGACACATGGCCCTCTGACTCACCCTGCCCCGGACGATGTCCATGTGCACCAGCAGAGACGCCAGCTCCAGATCCTCATTGTAGCTGTTCTTCAGGGGCACCGACCTGTAACCTGATGACACCACAGCACGCACACACACACACACACACACACACACACACACACACACACACACACACACACACACACACACACACACACACACACACACACACACACACACACACACACACACACACACACACACACACACACACACACACACACACACACACACACACACACACACACACACACACACACAGGCCACTTTCAGACATGCGCTGTACTATGGAAGCTTTCCACAGTTCAAACGGAGGGGCTGTATGTATGAACGCAACATCCCGGATCAGTAGGATCGGACTTGCGACGGACTTTATGCGGGCGGCAGGACCCTTGAGTTAAGTCCGGTTAAACCCCATTGAAGTTTCACTTTAATTATTAATGGCGTGGCTTTTAAACTGAACGAAAAGCTTTGCTCTGAAACCGTAGCTGATAAAGAGACTTGCAGGAAACTACAAGGCAGTGGAAAACATTTCCACAAAGACAGACTGACTGTTGTTCACCTCGTAGCCTCTGTCCCCAATGAGGCGGTTGGCTTCGGTCGGTGCATTCAAGTAGCCTACTGACGTCAGTTGCGCTGCATATACAGTACATACAGTATGATACAGTTGCTGTGTCCAACAGCGGTGTAAAGCAACTAGGTACATTTACTCAAGCACTGTACTTAACTACAATTTTGAGGTATTTTTTTACTTTACTGGAGTATTTCCAATTTTCAGTACTTTTACTTCTACTCCACTACATCTCAGAGGCAAATGTTATACTTTTACTCCACTATAAATATTTGAAAACTTTAGTTACTAGTTACTTAGATTTGTATTATTATGACAAAACATACATTAACCACCTCAGCCCTATACTATACATTTCAGCCATTTGAAAATAGCCGATCTACAAGCACACAATGAGTTGCAATGAGACGCATTGTGAGCTTGTAGCTTGTAGACCAGAACTTGTGAAATGGGATAATTTCTGCATAATGAGTATTTTCTACAAGTATATTTTGAAATCTAGACTTTTACTTCTAACAAAGTATTGCAGTATTGATACTTTTACTTAAGTATAGAATGTGAGTACTTTTTCCACCACTGGTGTCAAATGCTCATTTTGTACACAGCAATGTTAATTTGTATACATGGATTAAAGCAAAATAAAATGTCACGACAAAAAAATGCTGTATGGCCAAGTCCTAATGTGTGATTTGTGAAACAGCATGAAAGGAGTCTTTCATGCTGTGTGCGCTGTTTCCTAAACAGTTTACACAATATGCAAAATGATGATGCTTTAGTAATACTAGACCATAGCCGGTGAAGGGCGCAGGCGAAAGTAGTTGCAAACGTGGGGTTATTGTTTTCATAGACCTTGCTGCTTGTTTCTCGCGCAAAACCTGGCAACGTTAGCTCCTATTGTTTGACACACAAACGCTAATAATAAGCTGAGATTTGATGAAATTGAGAAACGGGCTTCGCAGTTAAGTTCAGATGGTAATGGTCAATGGCTGTGTGCAAATTCAGAGCAATTGCTCGAGTCACATGACACCACGCACTACAGACAGACAGAGGTTTGTAGAATTATAGGATGATTGTTCCTGCTGTTCTACATACTGCCAACCGGGTGAAGAAATCACAGATTGAGGCTTTAACCTTTGCTTTTATGAAATAGCTACGACCACGCTATGAGCTTGTAGATCTGCTATTTTCGAAAAATCATGAAAAAATATTCTTTATATATTTTTTTAAAAACTGTTTGGATTTAGAAAACATTTTTAGAATCGTCCTCAGGTCTTAATGGGTTAAAATAATAACCGAAAAAACCTATCTACAAGCTCAGGCTATTTTCTTAGCCGATTACTTTTGAATGAAATTGATAATTGACTATAATGAATGAAATGGACTAGTTGGTTTAAATGTTGCACCCTTACCTGTCTTGAGGCTGTTGATGGGGAACGTGGCTTGAGCCAAGAAGTTCTGGTCGCTGAACATGTCGATCTCATACACCCCGAAGCGCAGGAAGGCAAAGGCAGAGTTCAACACGGTGAAGCTGAACCTCTTCCTGGGCCATGTGGGGTTCAGACCATTATCAGCTGAGAGAGGAAAAAAAAGACAATAGATGAGATTAGAAATTCCATCAGACATTCCATCAGAATTCCGCTATGAGAGAAATCATGGTTAGTCTAATGCAGTGGTTCTCAAACTTTTTCATGTCAAGGACCCCCAAAATGACATGTATTTGGCCGCGGACCCCCATCTCAAAATATGTTGTTCCAGAGACCCCCCACTAGCAAAGATTTGAGTTAAAAATGTTTGCTTAAAAATATATATATATTCAAAAGGTTTGCACACATTTTCACGATTTTTCAAAAATAGCAGATCTACAAGCTCATAGCACGGCACTCGGTGCCGTGCTATGCGCTTGTATATCTGCTATTTTTGAATAGCCAAAGTATAAAAGGTTAAAGTGGTTAAAATTATTGTGATGCTACATTAACACATTTTGCTGGGGACCCCCTGGAACCCCCCCACGGACCCCTGGGGGTCCCCGGACCCCACTTTGAGAACCAATGGTCTAATGCACACTATAAGCCTTCAAAAGTAGCCTTGCGAACCAAAGGTTCCAGAGCCTTGTGGCCCACAGGTCAGGAGCCAATCTCCTGTTTTCGTAGTAAAAACTAGTTTTTAGCCTAGTCAAAACTATAATCTCTACTTCGCATATATATATATATATATATATATATATATATATATATATATATATATATATATATATATATATATATATATATATATATATATATATATATATATATATATATATATATATATATATAGTATTGATTCTGTCTTGACTATACTGTAGGCCATGTACTTGTCTTTTTCTGTACTTTTTTGTTTGTTTTATTATTAGTTGCTGGTGGTTATTCATTTGAGTACTTATTGTCCTTTTCATTTTTTTAATATTATTTATTTATTTTATTTATTACTATTGTTGTTGTTATTACTATTATTTCATGGATCTGGTTCCCTGATTATGGCTTCATATGTGCTTGTGATCTACCTGTTTATGGTAATATAAAAATACAAATATTTGATCACACAAAAGAAAGTATGTCACAGGGACTTTACCCAGTGGTGGAAGAAGTACTCAGATATTTTACTTAAGTGAAAGTAGCAATACCACAATATAAAAATACTCTGTTACAAGTAAAAGGCCTGTGCTGAAACCGTACTTGATTAAAAGTACAAAAGTATTGGCATCGAAATTATACGTAAAGTACCAAAAGTAAAAGTGCTAAAATGTTTGAAAATAGCCGATCTACAAGCCCACAACGCGTCGCGATGCGACGCGTTGTGAGCTTGTAGATCTGCTATTTTCAAATAGCTTATGTATAAGATAGGGCTAAAGTGGTTAATGTACGTTTTATAAAATAATAATTTATATCTGCAAAGTAACTAAAGTTTTCAAATAATTGTAGTGGAGTAAAAAAAAGTATAATATTTGCCTCTGAGATGCAGTGGAGTAGAAGTAAAAGTACTGAAAACTGGAAATACTCCAGTAAAGTAAAAAATACCTCAAAGTTGTACTTAAGTACATTACTTGAGTAAATGTACTTACTTACTTTCCACCACTGACTTTACCCCCCCCCCCCATTTTTATAGTCTCTGGTATGATGACCCGACCGGGAACTGCACACCACCCATCTCCCAGTCTCTGGGCGGACATTCCATAACCACAAGGCCACTGAGCCGGTATCATAAACCTGAGTCTATATAATAAAAATGGCCTCCGCTCTGAATTAAATCTTTATGACTTTTATGACATTTCTTTATGGCCATGTCATTCGCCCCCAAAGAGGTAGTATCTCTAGTACTCCAACGCTGTGTGGTCTGTGACTTGAAACCCTGTCATTAACAGTGGTAGAATGCTGTTAACCACACTGGACATGTCATTATGGGTGAAAGCTTTCCAAAATGACAAGCTCACCACGTGTCACTATAAGCTTGTATTTGTATATTCGCTGTTTGGAGTACGATGAATTGTAGAGGACTTAAATGGTATTACATTTTTTCCCCCAATTAGTTCCCCCTGCACTGTTCTTCGATAATTTCATGTCGTTGTTCCATTGGTTGTGGTTCTTGATCCATCTTTTGTTTCAGCTGTTGATGTATCCACCAGCCTTGCTGGCAAAAACGACCCGTTCCTGCCTGCAAAAACCTGGGAGGAAATTTGTAAAAAAACCTATTCTCACCTTCTGAGTCGGTCTTCTGCTTGGCACTGTCGTAGTCCGCCCCGCACACCTCGATCTCGATCAGCGGGCACACGATGCCCCGGCCGTGCTTGGGCAGGTGCCGCGCTCCCAACACCTGGAAGAGGAGGTGAACGAACACAGAGTACACCTTTCACTCAAGTCTCTCTCCTTTGCACCGCTGCAGCCATTCAAGCTAAATGCCCACGCATGCATATGGCTTTGAATATGGACACACACACACACACACACACACACACAGTACAGGGTGTAGGGGGTCTATATACCTCTATGTACAGGGTGTAGGGGGTCTATATACCTCTATGTACAGGGTGTAGGGGGTCTATATACCTCTATGACCAGGGTGAGGATTTCGACGTCCCGTAGTGTCTGTCGGTCAAAGGGGTCGAACCGCAAGGTGTCGTCCCTCATGATGGGCGGCTGCAGGACGTAGCCACTCCGCCCGTTCAGCATGAAGAGCGCCTGGTTCATCTGCATGGGCTTGTCTGCGGTGGGACAGAGAGGGGGGGGGGGGGCGTGTGAATCCTCTCGTCTATCGTTGCTCTCGGGGTAGAAACCTCTTATCTCCATAGTCTAACGCCCTACTTGATCACACTGCTACAGCAGGGGTCTTCAGCGTTTTTCAGCCCAAAGACCCCCTAGCTGAGAGAGAGATGAAACAGGGACCCCCTGTATTTTATAAAATTGTGTTTCAGATTAAACTTTTTTTTTTACTTGGTCTAATCTTTTTTTCCCCTCTACACCTATACCTCTTTGCCAAAAATAGCAGATCTACAAGCTCACAACGCCTCGCGCTGCGAGGCGTTGTGAGCTTGTAGATCTGCTATTTTTGGCTAAAGTTCTCCTCAGAAAAGGGATGCTAGGGTTCAAGTGGTTAATGTAAAAAAAAAAAACACTACATATTGTATAGAATTGTGTTGCAGAATAAACTTTTTCATAGATTTCATAGCTGGTAAAATGGTAAATGCATTTATATAGCGCCTTTACCCAAAGCGCTTTACATAGATAGTGCCTTACATTCACACATTCACACACAGATGGTGGAGGAAACCATACTTAAGACACCAACCTGCTCATCAGGAGCAATTATGAGGTTCAGCGTCTTGCTCAAGGACACTTCGACACTAACTCTGGGGGAGCCCCGGGATCGAACTGGAAACCTCGCGGCTCCCATCCGGCCGCTCTACCGGCCACTCTACCCCTGAGCCACTGCCGCCGCAGATGGATTCATAGACCTGGGTGCACTATCTATATGTTGTATAAATGTATGTTTTTTGTTTATTTCTTACACATTAGCGTCTCTATTAATTCATGTTAATGTGTATTTTCAGACATTAAC
The DNA here is from genome assembly GCF_963280865.1 of Gymnoscopelus braueri. Taxonomy (NCBI): domain Eukaryota; kingdom Metazoa; phylum Chordata; class Actinopteri; order Myctophiformes; family Myctophidae; genus Gymnoscopelus; species Gymnoscopelus braueri. The sequence goes on from NC_137614.1 coordinate 49,083,042, forward strand.
CACTTAAAGCCTCAATACTAAACTTGACCATTGGCTCTGTACTTGGTCTGCTCTTTTTTTCCCTCTACACCAAACGTCTTTGCCAAAAATAGCCAATCTACAAGTTGTAAATCGGCTATTTTTGGCTAATGTTACCCTCACTCCCCTGAGAATCCTATCACACAAAGATTTGGCGGACCACCTATAATAACTCTTGAGGACCCCCCCGGACCCCCTGTTGAAGACCCCTGCACTACAGCGTCACACAAAAGCATCAAAAGCAGCAGATCCAACAAGCTCGAAAACGCGTCGCTTCGGGCCGCGTTTCGAGCTTGTAGATCTGCTTACTTTCGAATCCCGAAAAGTAATATGGAGGTTTCCACCCGAACAGAGACAGAGTCCTTTTTGAAATTCAGAAAGGTTGAGAATCCCGTTTTGCTTTTGATCCTTGCACACACACACACACACACACACACACACACACACACACACACCTGCGGTCTGGAAGTTGAGCGCCACCAGCTGTGAGCCACAGAGCCACATGGGGAGCGGGTCGTAGTTGGAGGAGTCCAGCCTCTGGCCGCGCGGGTAGATCCTGGACAGCTGCAGCCAGTTGTACTGCAGGAACTTCTTGCCCTTGATCTTGTTGACGTACTTCTCCGCCTTGGTCTCGGGGAAGGACGACATGTCCCGGGAGCAGGCCCGCCCCGTGCCGATCTCTACAGGTGTGACAATTTTAGAGGCGTTTTAGGCAAGGCGCTCTTAACCCATTAAGACCTGGAACGCATCTGTGTCACTTTAGATTTCTTTGGCTATTAAAAAATAGCAGATATACAAGCTCATAGCGCGGCACCGAGTGCCGCGCTATGAGCTTGTAGATCTGCTATTTTTGAAAAATCGTGAAAATGATTTTTTTATATTTCTTTCCGAAAAACTATTAGGATTTAGATTTTTTTTTGAAGCGGCCTCAGGTCTTAATATCCAGAGCGACTTTACACATGTGGAATCGTAGTGAAAGCAGAGTAAACATGAGTTCTAGTCAATTAACACATTGCCTGCCTTGTTGGATTTGAAAGGACATATATACAGCCTTTAAATTATTATAATCTTTTTTAGACATTACACTAGAGGGTGCTCTTTCCTAACCTACGGATGATCCCTTGACTCCGAGAGAATCATAGAAGCAGAGATCCCAGAAGCGTCATCCCAAAAGCAGTCAGTCCATCCACTCTTATGTAGAAAAACACATCTAGCTCGGATTTCTTCTTTTTTTTCTGTGAAAACGAGCCATATTCAACTGCCGATTACAACAGAATGGACAATCGTGGTAAAAATGTATTTGTTCCTCTCTCCCTCCCCCCAGACAGCCTTTGTTTACATCCGTGTACAAAACGTGGCGTCCTGGCTCTCAGTGATTCGTCAAAAATAAGGTAAAAACGCTGGCCGAGGTGGATTCATTAATGCCTGGCAATGAATGTGTCAACGACAAGGTAAATAGTCACATGAGTTGAGTATGTTTGTGTAATAGAACAAGCTAGTAGCATGTCTGAAGCAAAGCCCGACCCGATGCCAGATTTGTGGGTCCGATCCCGCGTTTGGAGAGTCGTAGACCACCGATTCCCGAGTTTTGACCGGTATTTTTGTCAAAAAGTGCAACGATTTCAAATCAACTTGAAAAATCTATTTTTTTCCACCTTCAACCTGGCATCTTTGTTTTGGGCATGTCATGGCATTACGTGGCGAAAAAAAAGAAAATGCGATAAATAAATAAAAGGTTTTCAAAAACGCCCATCTACATTTAGTAGGTTGGCTGTATAGATGACCAGGTCAGTGTTTATGTGTACTTACTGTCCTCATCAAAAGGCACAGGTCTACAGTAGATGACCAGGTCGGACAGTTCCAGTGCAATCTTTTTCCTCCTCTCCATCATCTTCCCTTCTTCCAGCTGAGCAGAGGTACACAAAGATGTTTCATTATTGGCATACAAGTGTAAAAACGGACACAACACACAACTGGTTCTCAATGTGGTGTCCAGGAACCACCACCCTTACGGGCCTGTAAGTTCTGAGTGTGTACAAAATGGAACCAAAATGGATCCGTAAACATTTTTTAAAAAGGTTGAGAATCACGGTACGCCGTACCTTAGCCTCGGACGTCATGGTGACCTCGCGGATCTTCAGCACCCACTCCTTCAGCTCTTCCAGGCTGTTGGCGGAGATGTCCAGCACCTGGCCGGCCCGCGGAGACGTGGCCGGTACCAGAGAGAACACGTGAGGTCTGCTGCCCTTCCCGTCCGGACGAACCACTGCCAAGAGCAAGAGGGAGCGTTATGAACTGGGACTTTTGACTTTTATAATGAGTTTTGAACCCATTAAGACCGGGAACGCATACCGTGTCATTTTAGATTTTTAGCTATAACCATTATTTTATACTTCTTTTATACTATTCAAAAATAGCAGATCTACAAGCTCATAGCGTGGCACCGAGTGCCGCGCTACGAGCTTTAGATCTGCTATTTTAGAAAAATCTGAATACACATATTTTTCACTCAAATCTTTGCTTCTGGAGGTCCCTGGAACAAAATATTTTACAAATGTTCGCTTGAAAAAAAATAATATATATAATATATAAGCAGGTTTTAAAACCTGCTTTAACCCATTTTTTATTTTATGGATTAGTCAGGGGGCAAGATTCAACAAGGTTAGAAAAATAGCAAAAATAGCAGAGCTACCGTTAAAACACAGGACTTTTACTTGTAACAGAGTGTTTCTACATTGTGGTATTTCTTCTTCTTTAAAAAAAAAAAAAAAATCTGAATACTTCTTCCACCACCGATGAACATAAAATGAATAATATAACAATTATGATGATAAGATGAGGAGACGATTGAACGCCTAGTGTTGTGTCACCACTAGATGGAGCCAAAGAGCCATTTGGAAGGACAGACAGTAGTTGGCCATGGACAGAGTGGTGCATGGCAGCAGCTGCCAATGCCAATACTAATGGACCTTTATTGACTAAATGGAGGAGGGGGGGGGGTCAATAAATAGTCTGCACCAAGAGAAAAAAAAGTCAGAGGAATTCATTAAAATAAAGCCAGAAAAATGTATAATAGAGCTGTAATGAAGAGATGACATTTTACAAGTGCTAATTTGGTTTAAAGTGAGCAGGAAAAAAGGGGGAAAAAAGAGAAGAGGGCAGAAATGATCTCAATACTGTCTGTCAGGTGGAAACCTTGTATGTCCAAAAAAAAAAACGTTATCTTTCAGGATATGGCAAAAAATAACCTGTGTTCCAATGGATCCAATGTAGTTATTATTTAGTCATAGGCTCTTGTAAATCCTTTACATTTATTGGGGGGCGGGAACCCCTATTTGTATTGTAACTGTACCTTTCAGGACGGGAACCCCTTTTGGGGTTCTTGTTGCTATGTACAGTATGTAGCAACAAACAGCTGTTGTAATTTTTGAATGAATATTTGAAGTTTTTCAGAAAGGTGTTTTTAGAATCGGCCTCAGGTCTAAATGGGTTAAATGTTTACGAAACAATTTTTTTTTTTTAAATAGCTAATATAGCAGATCTACAAGCTCACTTTTTTTGGCACTCTTATATAACAAAGAGTGGCATTCATTTACGAAAAGAAAACTTAAGTAGTTTAAATATGGTTACTAATGGATGGATACAAGGTTTTAGCCCGACAGCACTGATGTATGTATACGTGTGTGTGTGCGCGTGTGTGTGTGTGTGTGTGTGTGTGTGTGTGTGTGTGTGCGTGTGCGTGTGCGTGTGCGTGTGTGTGTCAGTAGTGGAAAAAGTACTCAAGTGTTTTACTTAAGTAAAAGGAATAACTGCAATGTAGAAGTACTCTGTTACAAGTAAAAGTCTGGAATTAAACTTGAGTAAAAGTACAAAAGTATTGCTATCAAAACGTACTTAAAGTACCAAAAGTAAAAGTACTAAGATGTTTGAAAATAGCAGATCTACAAGCTCACAACGCGTTGCGATGCGACACGTTGTGAGCTTGTCGATCTGCTATTTTCAAATAGCCTAGGTATAAAATAGGGCTGAAGTGGTTAATCTATGTTTCATAATATCATAATTTATATCTGAAAAGTAACTTGTAACTAAAATTTTCAAATAATTGTAGTGGAGTAAAAGTACAATATTTGCCTCTGAGATGTAGTGGAGTAGAAGTAAAAGTATTGAAAATTGTAAATACTCCAGTGAAGTAAAAATACCTGAAGATTGTACTGAAGTATAGTACTTGAGTAAATGTTCTTAGTTACTATACAACACTGGTATGTGTGTGTGTGTGTGTGTGTGTGTGTGTGTGGTTGCCCTCAGAGCTCTGAAGCAGGGCAGGAAGGGGCGGGGCCACTCACCGATCTGACAGGAAGAGACGTCGACACTTCCTCTGAGCAGATCTCCCAGAGGGCTGTTCTCTGTCATCTCCTGCAAAACAACACCGTCCACTTTGTAAACCTGCTGTTCCCCGTTATCATGGTGGGAAGGTGTGTTAATTACTGAGAGATAGACAGCCGATCTACTAGCTCACAACGCCTCGCAGCGCGAGGCGTTGCGAGCTTGTAGATCTGCTATTTTTGTTCTCCTCAGAAAAGGGATGCTAGAGTTCAAGTGGTTAATGTAAAAAAAATCATATCACACAACAATTTGGCGGCCCCTCTATAGTAACTCTGAGGACCCTCTAGGGGTCCCGGACCCCCTGTTGAAGACCCCTGAGCTACATCATTCTTGTGTTGCTAATGCAGGGGTTTTCAAAGTGGGAGCTGCCATGGGGTGCGGACTGGAAAATATTTAGGTTGAGAAGAACCACTGCGTAAATGCAGAGGACACATTTCTAGTCTTGCAGAGCCAGCAGACAACTATTCCACAATCTCCGAATGCTATATATATATATATATATATATATATATATATATATAGAGAGAGAGAGAGTCTGGAACTACACATCCCCAAATCAGAGTGACAGAAGTTGGCATCTGTTTGTCATTTCCGTTCACGAACATATATTTTCAAATATCTTCACATTTAATTTTTTAATTTACATTTCTGCTAAGCAGCAAGCTATTAAATGCTTAGATGACTTTGATTTATCCCATTAAGACCTGGAACGCATCTGTGTCACTTTAGATTTCTTTGGCTATTCAAAAATAGCAGATATACAAGCTCATAGCGCAGCACCGAGTGTCGCGCTATGAGCTTGTAGATCTGCTATTTTTGAAAGATCTTAAACATTTTTTTTTTCATTTTTTTCAAAAAACTGTTAGGATTTAGAAAACATTTTAAAGAATTGCCTCAGGTCTTAACACATTAACTGCCAGAATTATTTTCATATTTTTTTAGCCAGTGCCAGAGTTTTTCATTGGAAAAAAAAAGTACTCAGGAGCCGAAATACAGCATTTTTAAGTTTTAAGTTAACTCATTAAGTGCCAAAAATATTTCTGGCTATATCACCCCTGTGCCAAGGCCAAAAATACATTGTAAAAAAAAGTGCTTTGGAGCCGAGATACAGCCTTTTCAGTAAGAAGTTAAACAAGAAGTGAATGGAGCAGCAAATCTTCAAATCATCATATCTTGGGTTCTGAACCTTTTTTTTCAAAAAAAAAAAAAAAAAAAAAGAAAATATATTTTTTTAGAGTTTTTTTTTTTTCATGACGTCTCAGACGTCATTGGCACTCTGGGCTTATGAAAAACGTGACGTCTGCGACGTCATTGGCACTGAATGAGTTAACAAGGAAGTGGATAGGAGTCTAGATCTTCAACTAATCATATCTCCTTGGTCTTTGGGTGAAATTGGAAAAAAAAACCTTTTTTTTTTTTCTTTTTTTTTTTCACTTCACGTAGATCTACGCGATTGGCACGTGGCGGCTTTAAAGCGGTTTGCGTAGATCTACGTGATTGGCAGTCAATGTGTTAATGGGTTATATTAGGACAAATTTGCACGACTGTAAAGACGAAACAGAAGTGGGGAGGAGGCTTCACATCCGCTTTATATTTGACTCATGATCAGAGCTTCCGTGCTCCAGACTGTATGACCGGAAACATTTGAAAATGGTGGGAGGCAGCAGTGGCCACACTAGACTAACAAATTTCACATAAGCAAGTGCAATGGAATGGGGGACAAAATATTTATGATGAAATGATTCGATATTGATGCTCACCGATCTGTCAGGCTCCACCAATGATGCGCTGATCTCCTCCACGTAGTTGGCAGGAAACCACAGCTGCTTCTTCCCTCCACAGTCACCCTTCCACCTGAGACCACAGAAGAGAAGAGGTGAAAAAGTGCGTTTTAAATGTGATGCTAAACTGATAATAATTGGGGCAGAAGTCTGCAAACTGGATCATGCTCCACAGTTTAAAATGTATTGCGGAGAAAGAAAAAAACACAGCCAGCCGGGTGCTCACAGGAGATAAAAATGTCTTAAGGTAGGTTGAAGGTGCTTCTAGGATCAGTTGGAATATAGACTTATAGAATATAGAATATAGCACTCAAATAACCTTTGTTTTAACTTAACCTCTTTTGAGTGCTCGGATCTCCTTTCTTTTTTAAATGTATTGGTTCCTTTGTTTACACCATGGGACGTGACGTTTCGAGCCTTAGAGCCGGTATTTGCTGGTGCAATAGGAATACACCAGATTGGTCTATGGGGCAAGAGTCAGTCGGTGATCGAGCCAGTGTTGATTTCGTCGACTAAAACTATGACAAAAAATGTTCGTCGACTACCTTTTTTTCACTGACGAAAACTAAATAAAAACTAAGCTATGATGACTAAAACTAAGACTAAATATACTGACAATTTCGTCAACAAATAAAAACTAGACTAAAATGTTAGTGGGGGATCTAGTGGAGAAGAGATCCAGTAGAACTAAAAGACAAGTCATTTTATGTTTGGTTGCGCTCGGGTGTTGCGCTCTGAAAATAGCAGATCTACAAGCTCTTTCAGCATGCAACCAAGTGTAAAATCAGCCATTACAACGCCATCAAGGCACCGCCAAAATACATTTTAGTCGACTAAATCCACTGTAGATTTAGTCGACTATAATCTTATGATATTTAGTCGACTAAAACTAGACAAAAACTAAAACATTTCAGATGACTAAAACTAAATGGAATTTTATACAAAAGACTATGACTAAAAGTAAATCAAAATTTGCTGTGAAAATCAACACTGGATTGAGCGTTGTTGTGCCTGTCACTCACCATCCTCCCTCCTGTTTGTCCACATTAGAGATGACGGCGCTCTTGATGAAGGAGAGCTCGTCATCCCTCTGCGCTTTGTACTCGTACATGGCCTTCACCGTGCACTGGCGAGTGAAGGGTTAAGAACGGTTAAGAAAAAGCACAAAGACACAAAAGCTCTGCGCCTTTATACACTCAGCTTTCAATTACTGTTGATTGTTGAGGAAAATGTTTTTTATTAACAAAATCAATAGCCAAAAACAATGCATCACCAAATCTTTTTCCATGACCTTTGATAAATTCCAAACCTTTTCCAGGACTGCAATAAGTTTTTTCTAATTTCAAAATATTTCCAGGAATTTCATGACCGTGGGAACCCTGTAACCACGTTTTGTAAAAATTCAAACTTACTGCTGTACGCAATGAATGACACTCACCTTGAATGTAGGCATTTGATTGGCCTCCACATAAAAGCCTGGATTCCTCCCCTCGTACAGAGAGCCATAGTCTGGTTCCTGTAGGACAAACAGCAGCTTGGACTTAAAGGAGGTTTTTGTTGTACTTTTTGGGAGCAGAATACAATGTGCAATGGTTCTAGTTATTTTTTCCAAACTGTTATTATATTAATAATAAATAAGATTTACACCGATAGAACAAACGTGTCATACTCCGTAGGCCTGTCACAGTCATTACATAATCGCAATTATTCGTGATTATCACAATAATCTTTTGCATAATCGTTATAATCATTTCCATGTTAAAAATGTTCATACATTTTTACATTTTCAAAATTAGTGGAAACAGCAGATCTACAAGCTCAAAACGCATCGACTGTTTAGAGCTTGTAGATCTGCTATTTTCACTATTATTATTTTCCACTATTCAATATGTATGTTATTGTGCAACTTATCTTTACGAAGCCTAAAGGCCAAACAGAAATGTAATTTCTATTCATAATGTTCCAATGCTCAACGACAAAAAAAAAACACAATTCAACCTTTAAATCACAATGATTTGAGTGACAATTAATCGGCAAGTAAAATGTCATATTCGTGACAGCCCTAACGCCAGTGGTGTAAAGTAACTAAGAACATTTACTCAAGTACTGTACTTAAGTACAATTTTGAGGTACTTTTACTTTACTGGAGTGTTTCCAATTTTCAGTACTTTCACTTCTACTCCACAAGTAAGACGCGCGAACGCTGGAAGCGAACGCAGCTCGGAAATATTGTGTATTTACGTGTGTGTGTGTGTGTGTGTGTGTGTGTGTGTGTGTGTGTGTGTGTGTGTGTGTGTGTGTGTGTGTGTGTGTGTTTTGCAGGCTGTGTCTAAATTCCTGCACTCTGGCGCCCTCTGGCCCTCTACTAGGCAGTGCATCTCTGGCGCCCTCTGGCCCTCTACTAGGCAGTGCATGAACACAGACACACACACACACACTCACAAGCCGAGCAGAGTTTCATAGTATGCTCCACTTGGGCGGAGGCGCGGCGCTACATCTCAGAGGCAAATATTGTACTTTTACTCTACTACAAATATTTGAAAACTTTAGTTACTAGTTACTTTGTAGGTTTTTATTATTACAAAACATGTGCGACGCATTGTGAGCTTGTAGATCGGCTATTTTCAAAAGATTTTTGAAAACTTGTGAAATGCAACATTCTGCATAATCAGTTCTTTCTACTTTTGGTACTTTAAGTACATTTTGATGCCAATACTTTTGTACTTTTACTCAAGTAAATTTTGAATTCTGGACTTTTCCTTGTATCAGAGTATCTCTACATCGCAGTATTTATACTTTTACTTAAGTATAAAACATTTGAGTACTTTTTCCACCACTGCCTAACGGCGCAGTGCGCAGCTACTCACAGCAGTGCCGATCTTCTCCAGTGTGTCCTCGTTGATGGGGTAGCGTAGCCTCATCTTGCGGTACAGCGGGTGCTTCTCGTAGTAGCTGATGAGATCTACCAGGCTGTCGAACTCCGACGTGCCCAGCACCACGGTCTGACCCTCCTGCTGTACCCGACAGTGCTTGATCTTACCCTCCGCCCTGTGAAGAAGACACCGCCACCACAATAACGCCACAGTCTTTATGTTCCACACTGCTTACTGCTTAGGCATTCAGTAACATGGAAATGGAAATTAGGGATGGGTCAGAATAATCGAATATTCAAATAATTTAGGATAAAATCAAATATAAAAAAACATATATATTTATAAAAAAAACAAGAACAAAATCTGTTGCAAAGGCTATATTGTCATACAAACCCTGCCCATAGTAACTAAATTTCAGAGGATACCTACAGTAGTATGGGTGTAATATTCATTTATTCTCTATTTTGCGTTTACAGGAAGTAATTAAAAATTCAATGTTAGGGACTTTTTTCCTAAAAGTGTGAAAAATATATTTTTCATTTCACCACGTCTTTAATGGTTTAGTTACAATAATGTAAAAGATGCACATGCTACCGTCTTTGTGTATTTCTGAAAAACTGTTATATGCACATTTTATATGCCAATTTTAGAAAACATTAACCAATTTCGAGTTGAAGTACTGGAATACATATATATTTTTAGGGCTTTTCTACCTTTATTGATAGTACACAGTGGAGAGAGACAGGGAACAGCTGGGAGAGAGACAGGGAGTGACACGTAGCAAACAAAGGTCGTCGGGCTCGGGAATCAAACCTGCGACTTGCCGTCAGGCAGCATTAGAGCCTACATGTAGTATGCGCCTTAACCACTATCGGCCAGCGCTGCCCCACTTTTAAAAATAGAGTTCTATACTTATTGTGCTACTTTTTTAACCCATTAAGACCTGAGGCGATTCTTTTTTTTTTCTTCTAAATCCTAACATTTTTTGAAAAAAAAAAATCAAAAAAAGATTTTTTCAAGATTTCTCAAAAATAGCAGATCTACAAGCTCATAGCACGGCACTGAGCTTGTATATCTGCTATTTTTGAATAGCCAAAGAAATCTAAAGTGACACAGGTTCCAGGTCTTAATGGGTTAAATAGTCAATCTACACTATAAGTTCACAACGTGTCACAACAAAAGTCGGTTTCGGCAAATGTTCGCAGCAGAATAGGGATGCGGTCACGTATTCAAAAGCTAATTTTATTTTGAATATCAATGCAATGGTGTATTGTTTTATACTGTGGAGTGTCGCTAGGCAACCGCCTGTCAGGTAAGCACCTCAACAAGGAGAGTCAGTGGGGCTAAGCAGGCCACGCCCCCAGCTGGGCTGAGTCGTCGAGGGACGCTACATGCCAATCTACCTGTGGAATGGACCTGATTTGAGCGCACCTGCGTTTTGCCCGGCTGGGGAGCGCACCGTCTCTGCCTCAGTGTTCACTGACTCTCCACGTTGACCAGACAGGTGCTCAGGCGGTAAGCGAACCTCCACTTATTCTCCTCCTCATTTCTTGGTGTAATTTCAGAGCCTAATTATAGTCTTTCTGTTACAGGCAACATAGGACCCGACAGTGACGGATATGGACAATGCCCGTGGAATGGAAACCAGCACAAAGTGCATGAAGGAGAAACGCACGGACAATTCAGTCACCATAAGAAGAAGTTGTGTTTATTATTATTATTTGTTTATTTCTTCACTCCAATGGTAGCAGGGGATTCCCCCCCCTTCCACTGTGCCATATATATCAATAAAACGCCATGTGAGGCCTTCGCAAATACTGTCTCCGAGTGTTGGTCTGGTTCAGTCTTCACAATACATAAAGTCTTTAAACCTCTGAAACCACCTAGTGGATGCACTGACTTGCTTGTACAGTAGAAGAGCTATGCAACACAACGCCTATAGAAACACCTATACAACTTCAATCCAATCGACAATAAGGACAGCCGTTGTCATTATTTTTTACAGGGACTGGGATGTTAAGGAGGGTTTGGTTTTATGTTCTGAGGAATCTGCATCAACAGCAGATCCACTGTCTGACTAATGCTTACACAGTCACCCCTCTCCTACCACACACACACACACACACACACACACAGCAGTGTTCTGATTCAGTGGTGTGTGTGTGTGTGTGTGTGTGTGTGTGTGTGTGTGTGTGTGTGTGTGTGTGTGTGTGTGTGTGTGTGTGTGTGTGTGTGTTCAGATTCCTCAGAACAGAAAACGAAAATAAATCAAAAAGTAAAAGGAATCAGCCTACCTTAACATCCCAGTTACACTTGGAGCGTTATAGCTGACCTTACTACACTGCTTTCAGCAAGACAGACTCAAAGACCATTCATTCACAGCCAAGCAAAGCCTTAAAACAAGGAACTACAGTATTTCATGTCCATTAACACATTGACTGCCAGAATTATTTCATATTTTTTTAGCCATTGCCAGAGTTTTTCATTGGAAAAACAAAAGTACTCAGGAGCCGAAATACAGCATTTTTAAGTTTTAAGTTAACAAGGAAGTGGATATTAACTACCGGTAATCATATCTCCTTGGTCTTTGGGTGAAATTGGAAAAAAAAAAAGGTAAAAAAAAAAAAAAAAAAAATGTAGTAGATCTACGCGATTGGCACGTGGCGGCTTTAAAGCGGTTCGCGTAGATCTACGTGATTGGCAGTCAATGTGTTAAAGGTGAAAAGAAGTGCTCTTCTGCAGTCAATGTAAATAATAGGCTCTGTGCATACTGTAACTGTAGTCACTGGGTTTCCCATTTCGGTTCATTGTCCGCTAGCTGTGTTTGATTGGTTCTGCAGCAGATCTGAACCGGACGCACATTATGAAGATGTCATGTGGACACTGAACAGTAAAAGGAAATGGGTATGCTACCTTCTGGAAACTAGGGACTACAGTTATGCACAGAGCCTATTAGTTGTACTGTACATCCCAAATTAGGTGAACACAGGTCTCTAGTGGTGACAGGTGACAATTCTGTCATTAATTAAAATTAGATTAAACTGCATCATGCCATTTTTAAAAGCATCCCTGGCTGATAAGTCAAATATGCCTTAATACGTTATAATGGTCCTCTATAACTAAAATGTAAAATTAAAAACACCTTAAATATGTTATTTATTTTAGAAATAGTTCATATTTCACTCAAGAGGGCCAATGCCCGTCGCAAGTTGAGGATGTCATTTGTCCATGTGTGGTCTAGCCAAGCCCCCAGAACCCAGTGGTTGCATTGAAGCTAATTGGACATGCTGGCCATTCATAGGTACTGCAGCTTAAACGGACGGGGCCACAATGTACGAGCGAAAACGGTTTCGACCAATGGGCTCGACTCACAAGCTTGCGCACAAGCTTGCGCACGGGGCCGCGTATCTCTGTGACGTAAAACGGTCACTTCTGTGACGCGGAACGTATCACAGTGGCCCCAAATAGGCTACGCCCATCACACTTTCCAACCCGGAAGGAGGGGTGAATTCGCCTCATGCGCTGGGTGAGCAACTCAATGCAAGTGGATGGGAGGGGATTTCGGGTGCCCTCTCTATTATTTTTTAACTCTATGGGTCTAGCCCTATAGAATTTATGGGATGCATGTGAAAATAAAATACTTCCTAATATGAGCATCAAATCAATATTTTAAACATGCATTCCATAAATTCCATAGGGCTAGACCACACATGGACAAATGACATCATAAACTTGTGACGGGCATTGCCCCTCTTGAGTAAACAAGACCCAGACTTCACATGACGTGTCAGCCTGTGTCTATGCCCATGTATGGACGAAAGGGGGACAGACTTTTATGGCTGGGGCGGTGGGGCCTAAGGACAAAGTGACCAAAACCTGTTTTTTGCCCATGTATGGAGAAAACAGGTACAAAACATGCCCATGTATGGACGAAAGGGGGACAGACTTTTATGGCTGGGGCCTAAGGACAAAGTGACCATGCCCATGTATGGAGAAAACAGGTACAAAGCCTCATGTAAGCCAGACCCCCTGGGTCCGGCAAATATGAACCGTTTCTAAAATAAATAACATATTTAACGTTTAGTTTTTTGTTGTTATAGAGGGCAATATGATGTATTAAGGCTTATTGGCCAGGGATCCTTTTAATATCGGCGCACATCGGACATCATATCTGTCAAAACAGATATTTGTGATAGGCCTGTGACAAAATCGTCGGAACATTTTTAGATTTCTTGCATCCCTAATGTATGCCATTATTACTAAACAGATCATTTAGAGAGACAGACAGACAGACAGACAGACAGAGGATAATCACCTGAAGGAGATGGCGAAGGAGCTGGTTTCCGTCCTCTTCCTGACGAGGAAGGCTCCGTCACGTGGCACCCTCATCAGCATGTTCTCAGCGTGGCTCCTGGACAGGTTGGCATGGTACCACCTATTGACACAAACACAGCAGATCAGTCCAGATGGCCGCGCTTCACTGGGTCTGTGTGTGTGTGACGGCATCATTCTGACAGATGGTTGGCCATCCATTATTCATGCCCAATCCGCAGCCTCCTTTCAAAACGGTCAATATCCATACTCTCTTGAGTAGGGGCTGTCACGATTATGATTTTTTAATTTGTTTTAACTCATTGAGTGCCATTGACGTGGTTCACCGCTATGGCACAACGTAGGCCTGACCTCTAGTAGTCGAATAGTCGACTAATTAGTCGAGGGGTGTCTGAGTCGACTGCCAATCCTCTTAGTCGAATTATAAAAAAAATATTATTCGACTGAGAGATTGGCCTAGTTTTTTATATTAATTAACTAATAGTTTGCCAAAAATAGGATATACATCATGATTTATTGGGAGAAACCAAGCAAGTATATGTTAAATCAGACACTAAGCGCCCCTACAGCCCAAATGGAATGTTCCTCTATTGCATAACATATTTTTTGCATGATTTGACTGAGAGATTGGCATCGAATCAGACTGATTCCACTGACAATCTCTGTTGAATCATGCAAAAAAAAAAGGGGTGTGTCCTTAGTCGACTGCCAGTCGACTATTGGCAATTAGTCGCCAATCAGATTCGACTATACAAATCCTTAGTCGGGGACAGGCCTACAACGTGCTTGACGTGTTTTTGGAAAAAAAAGTTTAAAAAAAAGAATTTCAGTACCCAAGATATCATTATCTGAAGATTTGCAGCTCCATCCACTCCTTGTTTAACTTGAAAAAGGCTGTATCTCGCTTCCTAAGCACTTTTTTTTTACTTTGAAAAAATCTCTGGCACTGGGACAACATAGCCAGAAATAATTCTGGCACTCAGTTGAGTTAATTCGTCGTCAAACATTATGAATAAAAATTACATTTCCGTTCGTCTTTTAGGCTTCGTAAAGAAAAGATGCACAGGGCAGATATGACAAATAACTTACATGATTTTATAACTTTATACTTTATATGATAAGCGATCTACAAGCTCAAAGCGCATCACTTCGTGAAAAAACGCGTCACGTTTTGGGCGTGTAGATCTCCTATTTCCACTTTTTTTTTTATGTTTGAAAATACATAGTCATTTTTCAACATGGAAATGATTATGATGATTACGATGATTATGCAAAAGATTATTGCGATTATCTCAACTAATTGCGATTAGGCGATGATGTAATCATTGTGACAGGTCTAATCATGAGCTGAACAGATCTTTAAAGGGATACTAGGTAACTTCACAGATCTGTGTTTGTACACACACACCCCCCCCCCCCTCCCCCCTCTGACAGGTATCAAAGAGAGAGCACTAACGAGGTTGACACTTTTTATGGCCCTTTCAATCAACTCAATGCAAAACCCCTTTGAAGTTCAAACTGGGATCAACTAAGAGCTCCGGCCCGAGCCCCCCCGAGCCCCCCACAGACTTTTCAGTCCCTGCAAAGGGATGTCAACATAAACAGTGGAACAAAACCTAAATACAGCCAGAGGGATGCGTCTTTCTGCAGAAAAATACACCTGCATAGCTGGAAAAAATGCAAAATAAATATAAATATATATATATATTTTTTCTTTTAATTTAGGCTCAAAGTTACCTAGTCTCCCTTTAACCACTTCCGACCAGATGTCGCTAATTTGGTCATTACAGGCCGAAAACTGCCAAAAGCAGATATACAACATCACAATGTGTTTCAATGCTATGCATTGTTGAGCTTGTAGAACGACTTTTTCCCGCTATTCGTTGTGCAACAAAGTTTTTTTTTAGGGCATGAAGGGGCATGAGGTTCAGGTTAAAAAACTACAGCAGATTAATACATGACGAGCTAGTAAGCATCACATCTGCAGCAAATCAAATTAATAATGAGTGTGTTAGATTTAGCGCCAATGTGCAAGCATAGACAGTAGTCAACAGTATAGTTTCTGTTCATAACTGTAGTCTGAAGGTGGCGTACCCATCTCCAGTTCATTTTCCCATAGCTTATCGTCTGATAAGCTTGGCAGCAGATGTGAACCCGGAAACACATATGAAGAAGGAGCCAATCAAAATAAAAAGTATAGGAAAATTAACCTGTTAAGACCGGGAACGCATCTGAGCAATTATTTTATTTTCTTTGGCTATTCATTTTTCTTTTTCATGTCAAGGACCCCCAAAATGTATTTGGCCGCTGACCCCCATTTGAAAATATGGGATTCAGGGACCCCCCAGAAGCAAAGATTTGAGTTTAAAAAAAATTGCTTTAAAAATATATATATTCAAAGATTTGCACAAATGTTCACGATTTTGAATAGCCAAAGTATAAAATAATGGTTAAAGTGGTTACAGAGATGCGTTCCTGGTTTTAATGGGTTAACCAGCGGGTATGCCACGTTGGGGAAACTAGGACTACATTTATGAGCCTATTGTCAATGATAAATCTAACCCGGCTTCTATTAAACATGATTAGCTGCAGCGGTGCTGCCTTACATCAACGTGTACTATATGGTCAGACTCATGAGGCCTGCCATGGTTTTTTTTTTACCTGCTGTAGCCGTAACTTGAACTGGAAAACAAACCACAAAATCACAGGGATGAGTCGGGGGGACAGTGGAGGGGGGACAAAGCAGGAAATACTGGTGAACCAGAACTTGCCATAAACACACAAATGAGTTGAGCATTTTAACAACTGGGACAAGGGTTAAAAGGCAGCGTTTATGCTGTTCAAATTCATCTAAACAAGAATTAATTGGATACAAACATATCCAATTTGACTGTGTGTGTTGTGCATGACATCCACCAGGCCCGCTGCCTCCATCTAGTGGCGTTACAGAAATATAGCACTGGCCGGAGCATTTTTTTTTTTACACCCACGCCCACTTTTCACAGCCACGCCCCCTTTCCTGGGTAGGGTATATAAGTATATACGGAAGTCCACGCCTCTTTTTTGACGGCCGTCTATAGAGCACTGAAGTCTGACTTAATTTACACCTGGTTCGCGGTTTTCCACCCCCATTCTGAATCCCCATAGACGTATTTAATATCACGTCAAATAAGAACTGTGTTCCAAAAATAAACAAATGATGCCTGTGGTTTGACTCTTATGGATATGAAGCATCAACTGACGGTGAGAAAACGCTAATGTTACTTCCGCCGAATTAGTAAAATTTTCGCCAGAAACAGACTGTATCAAATATGAGTGACTGACTATCATAAACGATACAGAACCTACTCCCTGACAATATCGCCGAGACAGTTTGTTTATTTTTGGACCACAATTCTTATACGAGACGATTCTATGATGACCCAATGTTATTCTCCATAGAGAAATTACTTTACGAACCAGGGGATGAACGAGTGACGTCAGGACTTCTGTACTCTATACACCTGTTTCCTAGG
The DNA here is from genome assembly GCF_963280865.1 of Gymnoscopelus braueri. Lineage (NCBI taxonomy): Eukaryota > Metazoa > Chordata > Actinopteri > Myctophiformes > Myctophidae > Gymnoscopelus > Gymnoscopelus braueri. Next base: position 49,099,944 of record NC_137614.1, read on the forward strand.
CTGTGTGTGTTTCACTTCCTGTCGATTTCATTGGATATCATTGGTCATCTGACCAGCTTCATTGGATTTCATTGGATCAAATCGACAGGAAGTGAAACACACACAGCCTAGGAAACAGGTGAATAGGGCTTGGCAACATGTCGTCACCACGGGGGGCGTGGCATATGGTGGGGGTCAATGTTAAGTCAACCTGTTTATCCCCCACCAAGATGTCCGCCGCTCCAAATGACACTTGTTGACGCCCCCTTCAGGATTCTTTGGTAGGCCCTATAGGACTGCGTGTGCCACACACAGTCAGAAATGTGCTTCAGAGTCTGCTTCAACAACACTCACTCCTTGCTCTCGTGGGCGTTGGTCTGGGGCACCGGCTCCGTCAGCTTCATCTCGAACTCGTTGCAGCGCAGCGCCACCTGCTGGTAGTGGGTGATGAGGGCGAAGAGCGTGTCGAACACCAGGTTGTCCGTCAGGTAGAACTTGGGGCTGCCGGCCTCCTGGCGGGAGTGGATGCGACAGTGCTGGACCCGCCCGGACCGCCTGGAGCGTTGGGAGGAGAGAGAAGATATAAAGATGGGGAGGTTAAGGACAAAACAAAGACATGTATCTATGCTTCATAGACAATGTATATCGTTGCTGTCGGGGCAGAAAGCTCCATATTCTAACTTTGTGTTTTTTTCGTAAATTAACGCCCTATTTGATCACACTTAGAGATGTCCCAACACCAGTGTTGATTTCGTCCACTAAAACTATGACGAAAAATGTTGGTCGACTACCTTTTTTTCACTGAAAACAAAATAAAAACAAAATAAAAACTAAGCTATGATGACTAAAACTAAGACTAAATATATTGACAATTTCGTCAACAAATAAAAACTAGACTAAAATGTTAGTGAGGGATCTAGTGGAGAAGAGATCCAGTAGAACTAAAAGACAAGTCATTTTATGTTTGGTTGCGCTCGGGTGTTGCGCTCAGAAAATAGCAGATCCACCACTGATGGCGTGAGGCCAGTAGGGACACTGATTTGCTTCCAGATAACCTGACTCGCGGCAGAGCCGATGCATTAGCAGATAGAAATGCCAGCGATCACGAGATCAGATAGCGACCACAACCAACTCCATTCAAATCAATGGGAATGTCCGTCAGTATTGACGGATTGATCGGATATGCCAGTCTGTCGCTGTCCCATTTGCACCGTGGCCCTGCTGAGCAGGACCCCGGCCAAACAACAAACATGCTATACAGGCCCCATTATACGAGCTAACGTGTCGCTGTTGGGTGGAAACCCAAGTACTGTAATGTCCAAACCGTTACTTTACAAGAAATGGAAAAAAAAAGTAACCTGTGTTCCAATCAGGGGTGGAAAAAGTACTCAAATGTTTTACTTAAGTAAAAGTATCAATACTGCAATGTAGAAATACTCTATTACAAGTTAGTCCAGAATTCAAAATGTACTTGAGGAAAAGTACAACAGTATTGGTATTAAAATGTACTGTTAAAGTAGAAAGTACTCATTATGCAGAATGTCCCATTTCAAGTTTTCAAATGTATGATGTGTATAAAAATCTTTTGAAAATAGCAGATCTACAAGTTCACAATGCGTCGCATCGCATCGCGACGCACTGGTTCAAATTGATCCAATCTCTTACTTTTCATTGATTAAATATTTACAAAACTCACAGGTTAAAACAATTAGTTTTTTTGTTGTTAAAAGGTTAAAACACTCCATTGTGATAGTAATCATTGCTATAGAGTGTTTGTTCAGTAACCGCAGTCTCCCTGTCTCTCCAGCTCTTTAACTCATTGAGTGCCATTAACGTGTTTCACGTGTTTTTACCGCTATGGCGCAACGTGCCAATGACGTGTTTGACGTGTTTTTGAAAAAATAGTAAAAAAACAAAAAAAAACAAGATATCATCATCTGAAGATTTGCAGCTCCATCCACTCCTTGTTTAACTTAGGACTGAAAAAGGCTGTATCTCGCTTCCTAAGCACTTTTTTTTTATTTTGAAAAAAACTCTGGCACTGGGACAACATCATTCTGAAATAATTCTGGCAATTCTGGCACTCGATGAGTTAATAAGGTAGGTGACACATTTTCAACCAACCAGGAGAGAGTACCCATTAATCAAATAAGCGTCATTTTTTATAGTGTTCCGGTTCCAAATTTGTCGGCTCAATTTCTGTGTGTCATCACTTTCAATTTCACTTGCTTAATCTGCATCCTGACCGAGTTCTCTATCCTGATTGGATACCCGGCCTGAAAACGCATTTTCTGTTTACTAAAGAGCTGGAGAGACGTGGAGATTCCAGTTACTGAACAAACACTCTATAGCAATGAGTAACTATCACAATATAGAGCTATTTAACACTTATTTTGAGACCGGGAACGCATCTGTGTCATTTTAGATTTCTTTGGCTATTCAAATAGATATACTGTACAAGCTCATAGCGCGGCACAGAGGGCCGCGCTATGAGCTTGTAGATCTGCATTTTTTTTTTTTAAATCATGAAAATGTTTGCAAATCTTTGAATATATATATATTTTTAAAGCGAACATTTGTAACACAAATCTTTGCTTCTGGGGGGTCCCTGGAACAGAATATTTTGAGATGGGGGGTCCGCGGCCAAATACATCATTTTGAGGGGTCCTTGACATGAAAGAGTTTGAGAACCACTGATGTAGCGACTGAAATCGGTCATGTGCGACTTGAAAACTTCTGTGCGTACCAGAAAGACAGCGTGTAGTCTCCCACGAAGGTCTCGCTCTCTCGGACCAGGAAGGACCCGTCGGGCGCTCCGGTCTCCAGGCAGTACTCCGACAGCAGCCTCTCGGCTATCTGCCTCCCGTCCCGCCCCGCACCCAGCTTCCCGTGGAACCACTTCTCCGTCACATGCTGGTCCATACCGTTGGACACCTGGGAGAGGAAGATAAGAGAGGAGACAGACAGACAGACAGACAGACAGACAGACAGACAGACAGACAGACAGACAGACAGACAGACAGACAGACAGAGACGGAGAGAGAGAGAGACAGAGATAACTTGTTGGATTCCAACTATTTGAGCTGATTGTGAGACAGAGGATTCGTATTGATTTTGACAGCAAATCTTGATTTAGTTTTAGTCAGTCTTTTGAATAAAATTCCATTAAGTTTTAGTCATATTTTACCCTAGTATTAGTCGACTAAATATCATCAGATTTCAGACTAAAATGTATGTTGGCGGTGCCTTGATGGCGTCGTAATGGCTGATTTTACACTTGGTTGCATGCTGAAAATAGCCGATCTACAAGCTCACAACGCGTCGCGCTGCGACGCGTTGTGAGCTTGTAGATCTGCTATTTTCAGAGCGTAACACCCGAGCGCAACCAAACGTACTTGTCTTAGTTCTACTGGATCTCTTCTCCACTCGTCTCTCCCTTACATTTTAGTCTAGTTTTTATTTGTTGACCAAATTGTCAGTATATTTAGTCTTAGTTTCAGTCATCATAGCTTAGTTTTCATTTAGTTTTCGTCAGTGAAAAAAATCGACGAAATCAACACTGGTATTTACGGGTGATTTGTCCCATGTTGTGCGCCGTTGTCGTGCACCAAAAATAGCCGATCTACAAGCTCACAACATGTCGCACTGCGATACACATAGTATGAACATTTCTATGCACCTTTCTGACCAACTTTCAAAAATCCCCATACTATTTGCCCATTCATATTGTCTTTGCTATCCCACTAGCCAAGGCTTTAACATAGTTACTAGTGATGTGTGTGACAAGTCAGCTCGTTTATTAAAGGGATAGTTCACACCCTAAATTACTTTTTTTTCCTATTTTTATTAGTCACTCCATGGAGACTTGAATTCATGGATATTTGTTTGTTGTTGTCGCATTCCTAAGCCAATAATTTGATGACCGGCAGTGGTTCCGGTAGGAGACACAAAGAGTCTCCTTTGTATCTCCTACCGGAACCGTTGCCTACCGGTCCGCTGGTCATCAAATGATTGGCTTAGGAATGCGACCAAAAAAAAAAGAAAAAATCCATGAATTCAAGTCTCGATGGAGTGAGCGACTGACTAATCGATAGGGGGGGAAAACATGTTTTGGGTGAACTATCCCTTTAAACAGTGCTGTTCCTTCTAGTTGGCATGGACATTTTTATTGCAAAACGCTTCTATTCTGCAAAATACATCCTTTTGTAATAAAAGTCCTACAGCAGTCGCTGCTCTCCTTCAACTTCTATAGGTGACCTTCAACTTCTATAGGTGACCTTCAACTTCTATAGGTGATTATGGTATCTTATTTCCCTGAGTCACGTGTTTAACTCATTCAAACCGGGAAGCATCTGTGTAACCACCTTATCCATATTTTATACTTTGGCTATTCAAAATAGCAGATATACAAGCTTTTTGATACACAATTTTTGGAAAAATCTTGTAAAATTTGTGCAAGTCTTTGAATATATGTTTTAAAGCGAACATTTTAAACTCCGATCTGTGCTTCTGGGGGTCCCTGGAACAACATATTTTGAGATGGGGGTCCGTGGCCAAATACATTGGCCACGGACCTTGACATGAAAAAGTTTGAGAACCACTGATATAGAAACATAAGTTTTTCAAAAAACGGAATCCCCGGAAGCAAAGATTTGAGTAACAAATGTTTGCCTTAAAAATATATATATATATATATAAATTCAAAGACTTGCACAAATGTTGACGATTTTTCAAAAATGTAGATCTATTTGTAGAGCTATTTTTTTTATAGCCAAAGAAATCTGAAAATGCCAGAGATGCGTTCCCGGTCTTAGAGGGTTAAGGCAGCAGCACTCATGCAGTTTTGCAGCTTTGTGACGCGTTCTACTGCCGGCGAGCCGGACATAACTAGCCTCTCCCCACCTCTCTGTGCTCCTCCTCGTCATCGTTGCCCTGGTTACTGTGGGTCTCCTCCGAATAGTAGATCTTAGTGCTGGTCAGGACGAAGAAATGAGGGTACCACTCCTGTTGAGGAAGAGACGGGAAATACAGAGGAGTCATTTCCTGTTTGACATGAGTCATCAGTTATGTACAGTATGGCACAGGACATAATGTAGCAGATTAAAAAAATAAGAACGATACACAGCTGATTCGAGAGCATGCAGCATTCAGTTAGGAGCTGTAAACATAGTGATGTTTTCTGGTGCTAGTTTACAATGCAGATCTAATCTTGGTCGCTTTTTCTTCTTATATTTGTTTTGTTTTTTTCTTGAACACAAATGTTAAAGCATATCTCTGCTGTCCGGCAGAAACCAGCCAACTCCAAAATGTTCATTTTTCAGGAAATGAAAAAAAAGTGGAGTTAGGAGGTTTTGTTCAACATTGATAAGAACAGCTGAGTCAGCAAAACCAGCTAACTCCGGTGGAGTTTTGAGGATCCAATGGAGTTAGCTGGTTTTGTCAGAAGCGCTTTTTAATGCTTTTCATTGTTGTTTTTTTACCAACACAGACGTAAAGGGTGTTCAATGGCCCTGATCTATGGAGAAAAAAAATGCAAAAGCGTCAGAATGGAGTTAGCTGGTTTCTGCCGGACAGCAACGATATGTTATTTAGACAGATGCTAGGTTCATTGTTTACCTGATATTCTAATTTCTTCGAGGCACCCGTGTTGATTTTGACAGCAAATTTAGATTCAGTTTTAGTCATAGTCTTTTGAATCAAATTCCATTTAGTTTCAGTCATATTTTAGTCATCTGAAATGTTCTTTAGTCGACTAAATCTACAGTTGATTTAGTCGTCTAAAATGTATGTTGGCGGTGCCTTTATGGCGTCGTAATACCAGATTTTACACTTGGTTGCATGCTGAAAATAGCCGATCTACAAGCTCGCAGCAGAACTTGTCTTAGTTCTACTGGATCTCATTTTAGTCTTGTTTTTATTTGTTGACGAAAATGTCAGTATATTTAGTCTTAGTTTTAGTCATCGGAGCTTAGTGTTTATTACATTTTTATCTAGTTTTTGTCAGTGAAAAAAGGAAGTCGACGAACATTTTTCGTCATAGTTTTAGTCGCTGAAATCAACACTGCGAGGCACTACATCGTTCCTTCTGCAACTTGTGTTGTTTACCTTGTTGTTTGTCGACTAGAGTTCATGCTTACTCTGCTTATTCTGAGCTCACACTTTAACCCATTAAGACCTGAGGCCGATTCTAAAAATGTTTTCTAAATCCTAACAGTTTTTTTTTTATATAAAAAATAAATCTAAAAATATCTAAAAATATCTAAAAATATCTAAAAATATCTAAAAATATCTAAAAATATCTAAAAATATCTAAAAATATCTAAAAATATCTAAAAATATTTTGTACCAGGGACCCCCCAGATGCAAAGATTTGAGTTACAAATGTTCGCTTTAAAAATATATATATTCAAAGATCTGCGACCCGACTCCGGATAAGCGGTTGAGGATGGATGGATGGATATATTCAAAGATTTGCCAAAAAAAATCATGATTTTTCAAAAATAGCAGATCTACAAGCTCATAGCGCGGCACTCGGTGCCGCGCTATGAGCTTGTATATCTAATATTTTATATTATTATATATATTATATACTTTAAAAATATATATATTCAAAGATCTGCGACCCGACTCCGGATAAGCGGTTGAGGATGGATGGATGGATATATTCAAAGATTTGCCAAAAAAAATCATGATTTTTCAAAAATAGCAGATCTACAAGCTCATAGCGCGGCACTTGGTGCCGCGCTATGAGCTTGTATATCTGCTATTTTTGAATAGCCCAAAGAAATCTAAAATGACACAGATGCGTTCCCGGTCTCAATGGGTTAATAAGTCTGCTAAAATGCCTAAATGATTATGACTTATAAAGTGTAAAGCATGGTTGGTTTGTTGCCTACATGGTTGATGGGGTCTTCCAGGTACAGGATCCCATTTTTAATGGAGTTGCTGATGTCGTTCTCAGAGTAGGGGGTGGAGGTGGACACCTCCTCGTAGGCGCTGCCTTCTGCCAGCTTCTTATGCTGTGTGGAGGAACAAGACAGGAGGAGAAATGTGAGGGGATGAGTGTGGAGAACAGGAGGGGTGCAGTGGTGGTAAAAGTGGTGCTCACATGTTTTACGTAAGTAAAAGTATCAATATACTGTAGAAAAACTGTGAAAGTCCGGTATTCAAAATGTACTTGAGTAAAAGTACAAAAGTATTGGTATCAAAATGTACTTAAAGTACCAAAAGTACAGTAAAAGCACTCATTATTTCTGTGTGGGGGAGGAACTTGAACTTGTCCCAGAGTTCAAGTACCTCGGAGTCATATTAGACTCAACCCTAACTTTAAAAAAAACATGTGAAGAAAGTCACAAATACGATTAAATTCAACCCTCAAACTTTTAAACAAATTAGACCCTTCCTGACAGTTGGAGCTGCCAGATCGTATCTTCACTGTATGATCCTATCACACATTGAATACTGTTTCTCAAACTCTTCACTGTATGATGCTATCACACATTGAATACTGTTTCACAAACTGGTCTTGCACAGGCGTGACTATTCTCAAACCCATAGAACAGCTCTACAAGAGTGCGCTCAAAGTGTTTGACAGGAAGCCTCACTCATATATCATCATTGTAACATCCTCTGGAGGCTCAATTTCTTTAGCTTTGATAACTTTAAAAATTTCAAACAGGTTGGGGTCATATACAAGACCCTAAGTGAATTAATTAAAACGGAAGCCTGATAGGGGAATCAGTACCAGAGCAACCACTCGAGGAGATTGCAAAGTGCCGCACCGGCAAAACAACATTTGGTCAAAATGTCCTCTCAGTACAGGGTTGTGTAGCATGGAATGGCCTTCCTCTGCGTATAAGGGATTGTGCTACATTTCCATCTTTTAAATTCAATCTGAAAAGATGGTTGCTTGAAAACCAAAGCTGCAACCATTTGTGATCTTGTTTTAGGTTTATTTTTATGCTGTGTTCCCTATGTAATGTTATGTAAATGTATTCCACCGTTTGTCTGTCTGTTTTCTGATTTTATGTTTCTTTGTGAGGACTGCGGATGAAAACTAGCATCTTTGCTAAATCCGGTGTATTTAAGTCCATGTAACGTCCATTAATATTGTCCTGTCCAAATAAACAAATAAAGTGAAGTAAAAGTATGCGGAATGTCCCATTTCAGAAGTTCAAAATGTATTAAAAAAAAAACGTTGAAAATAGCAGATCTACAAGCTCACAATGCGTCGCATCACAACGCATTGTGACTTTGTGAGCTTGTAGATCTGCTATTTTCAAATGGCCGAAATGTATATAGGGCAGAAGTGGTTAATGTATGCTTTGTAATAATCAAAATCTACAAAAGTAACTAGTAACTAAAGTTTTCAAATAATTATAGTGGAGTAAAAAAGTAAATTTGCCTCTGAGATGTAGTGGAGTAGAAGTAAAAGTACTGCATATTGGAAATACTCCAGTAAAAGTAAATATACCTACAGTAGTACAGTACTTGAGTAAATGTACTTAGTTACTTTACACCACTGTAAACGGGGGGGGGGGGGGGGTAGACTGGTGTTGACTCGTTACCTTGATGAGAATCTTCCTCTTGAGCTGGTTGGGCGAGGGCAGGCAGTCGGCCGAGATGTCCACAGCCTTGGTCAGCAGCATGTCCCCAAACACCTTCTTGAAGTTGGTGGCCATGTTCCTCTGCTGCACGATGCTACAGTGGTCCTCGATGGACAGGATGACGGGGAAACTGTGGAACAGTTAAACATGAATATCTTGCAATAAAAGTATTAAAAAGAAAATACTGCAAATTTTGATTTTGTTTTAGTCATATTTTAGTCATCTGAAATGTTTTAGTTTTTGTCTAGTTATAGTCGACTAAATCTACAGTTGATTTAGTCGACTAACATGTATTTTGGCGGTGCTGGCGTCGTAATGGCTGATTTTACACTTGGTTGAATGCTGAAAGTACCCAATCTACAAGCCCACAACGCGTCGTGTTGTGAGCTTGTAGATCTGCTATTTTCAGAGCACAACACCCACGAGCAACCAAGCGTAAAATGACTCGTCTTCTAGTTCTACTGGATCTCTTCTCCACTAGATCCCTCACTAACATTTTAGTCTGGTTTTTATTTGTTGACGAAATTGTCAATATATTTAGTCATAGTGAAAGTCATCACAGCTTAGTTTTTATTTAGTTTTTATTTAGTATTCGTCAGAGAAAAAAGGTACTGTAGTCGACCAACATTTTTCGTCATAGCTTTAGTCGATGAAATCAACACTGCTGTGGAACAAACACACTGTAATGCTGTGTTCACACCGGCGTGAAGCTGAACAATTAATTAGCTTTTATTTTCAATGTTATCTCTATGCAAATTGGCGTTTAAATTTTTTTCATGAGCGTTTAACACATTGAATGCCAGTCGCGTAGATCTACGCGAACCTATTTAAAGCCGCAGCGTGCCAGTCGCGTAGATCTACGCGAACCGCCGATTCCCTTTGAAACTGCCCCAGGTGCACTTTCCGAATTTTTTTGATACATTTCCGTTTCCGGTTTCCGGTCGGAAACGGAATTATTTGGGTTCCGGTTTTTTCGATCGTATCCGCTTCCTGTCTGGGATCCTGTTTAAAACTCGATTTTCTCGGTTGTTGTTTTTCTCCTCGCTGATCACTGTTTAACGTTGATCGGCTGTATCTTCAAAATGGCGGCTCGCATTTGGAAACTGTTTTCGCTGGCCGTTTCTCACAGATCCGCTGTGTGTTTAGAACCAAATGAACGCGCACTTTTAACTTATTTAGCGAGGTCTGTGGCGACATGAAAAAAAAAAAAAAAAAACAATAATAAAACGCTGGCACTGGTGAGTACATTATGAGATTAAACTCTGGCATGGAATGTGTTAAAAGCGTAAATGGAAAAGCGTGCTTTTTTTCTCCCCAGACCCGAGATTTGAAGCTTTTTTTTTTTAAGCTTTGAAACTGTAGGCGTTTTAAAGCTCAATTCTAGCCAATCAGAGCACAGCATGATCTGAGTAGCTCATTCAGCCAAAAAGAGAAATTGAAGTATTGTTTGTGTGCTTCTTCGCGTTTTTTTCACAAAAGCGTTTTTTGGTGTGAACGCAGCATAAGTCTTTAACTGTGGAACAAACACACGTTAGCCCACTTGAAAGATTTCAAAAGCTTTGGCGTCCCACCCATAACCCCAGATGGGTGGGCCGCGTGCATTTTTTATTGCATTTTTTATTGTAATGGTTTTATTGTAATGGCGGCCATAGCTGAGTGGTTAGTGAGCCCGCCTAGGGAGCCAGAGGCCCTGGTTGCCCCAGGTTCGATTCCAAGCCAGGCCAGCAAATGTGTCGATGAAATGAAATTTGTCCCTGAGCAAGACTCTTAACCCCTAATTGCTCACAGGTTCTCATTGGAAACAAGACCGCAAGGACTTTCATGAACGACCTGTTAAAAGGAATTATCCTTATCCTTATCCTTGTCAGTCAATCAATTGTGTTGTTCCGACTTGGATCAATGGAACATAGCATACCGTAGTATACTTTAACCTTCTCATTTATCTGTGTCACAATGTAAAATAACTTTTTAAGATTTAAAGAAGATATACCAGGACATAAAAAGAAATAATATATAAATATGAATGTTATAATTATCATTTAAATCTTAGTGTTTGGCTAATTATTTGGGGGCCCACTTGCAATATCCTCACGGCCCAAAGGATGAGAACAAGTGTTTTAGATCATAGTTCTCTTGCTTAAGTGTACTTGTTTTGATCCACTTTATACCAGTATTAGTTTTCGTGGGTACATTATGTTCTCTTCCTCCTTTCTTTTTCACACACACATACACACCTACACCTACCACACGCACCTATACAAGCCACACACAGACAGCTACACAAGCAAAACCTCACCCACACACCACACACACACACACACACACACACACCTACGCAAACACAGCTAACCTAAAAGTCTAGTCGGAATAGGTTACGGTTCACAGGAGACTCACTCAGAAGTGACGAAGGCGTGTTCTTTGATGGTTGTGAGGACGTCATAGAACTTGATCTTTGTTGTGAGGGTGTGTCCGTGGTAGATGACTGGCATTCCTTCTGGGCCGTCCCAGCAGTCCACTGGAGGTGACACACACATGTATTTATTTATTTGAGTACATGAGGTTTAAGTGGTTTAACCCATTAAGACCGGGGACGCATCTGTGTAACCACTTAAACCATTATTTTATACTTATTGGCTATTCAAAAATAGCAGATCTACAAGCTCATAGCGCGGCACCGAGTGCCGCGCTATGAGCTTGTAGATCTTCTATTTTAGAAAAATCTTGAAAATGTGTGCAAATCTTTGAATATATATATATTTTTTTTTTACTTAAATCTTTGCTTGTTAGGGTCCCTGGAACAAAATATTTTGAAATGGGGGTCCACAGCCAAATACATATCATTTTGGGGGGTCCTTGACATGAAAAAGGTTTGAGAACCACTGATATTATTGCAACATTTCTTTTAAAAAAACTGTTAGGATTTAGAAGACATTTGTAGAATCCCCCAGACGCAAAGATTTGAGTTAAAATGTTTGCTTTAAATCTATATATATATATATATATATATTCAAAGATTTGAACATATTTTCACGATTAAAAAAAATAGCAAGCTCATAGTGCGGCACTCTGTGCCACACTATGAGCTTGTAGATCTGATTTCTTTTGCAAATCTTTGAATATATATTCTACAAATGTCTTCGAAATCCTATGTGATAGGATTCCCTCCCCCCCCCCCCCCATCTCAGAAGCAAAGATTTGAGTCAAAAGATGTCCCTTTAAAAAATATATATATTCAAATATTTGCAAAAATGTTTTTTTTAATAGCAGAACTACAAGCTGTGAGCTTGTATATCTGCTATTTTTGAATGGCCAAAGAAATCAAAAATGACAGAGATGCGAAAAAAAAAATCTATTTAGAAAAAGGTGTTTTGGTGCACCAGTCACTACATTTGGATTGAAAGTGAAAGTTTGAAGTGAAATCCTCAGTATTCATTTACAGGTCCATTTTGGTTTCCATTTGTACGGAGCTCAGTGAGACACAGAGGGGTTTCCTGTGTAAAGGTACATGTTAGTTTCAACAACAAGCATTACATCATCTTTATGAGACACGGTGAACCCTTCGACACGCCTCCAAGACAGCTTTATGAATAGAAACCTGTCCTTTAACGACAACAATACACACGTGTGTTGTGTAAGAGGGGTGTGTGTGGGTGTGTGTGTGTGTGTGTGTGTGTGTGTGTGTGTGACTAAAGGCAGTGGTGTAAAGTAACTAAGTACTTTTACTCAAGTACTGTACTTAAGTACAATTTTGAGGTATTTTTACTTTAATGGAGTATTTCCAATTTGCAATACTTTCACTTCTACTCCACCACATCTCTGAGGAAAATATTGTACTTTTACTCCACTACAATTATTTGACAACTTTAGTTACTTTATAGATTTTGATTATTATTACAAAACATGACTACAAAACATGCAGCAACCACTTCAGCCCTATATACATTTTGGCCATTTGAAAAAAGCCGATCTACAAGCTCACAATGCGTCGCGATGCGACACATTGTGAGCTTGTAGATCTGCTATTTTCAAAAGATTAAAAACATTTTATACATTTGAAAACTTGTGAAATGGGACATTCTGCACAATGAGCACGTTCTACTTTTAGTACTTTAACTACATTTCGATACCAATAGTTTTTCACTTTATACATTTTTAATTCCAGACTTTTACTTAAAGTAACAGTGTACTTCTACATTGCAGTATTGATTAGGGCTGTGAATCTTCTGCTATCTCACGATTCGATTCCGATTCTTGGGGTCACGATTCCGATTCTTGGGGTCACGATTCCGATTCTTGGGGTCACGATTCCGATTTTTTTTGATTTTTTCAAAACAAACAATTCCCGATTCAAACGATTCTCGATTCAAAACGATTCTCGATTCAAAACGATTCTCGATTCAAAACGATTCTCGATTCAAAACATAGGATTTCAGGATCTACTCCAATCTGCTGGCATGAGAACAGAGTACATTTATGTAGCTTTTATAATTGTAAAGGTTTTATCAACTGATAATGATTATTATTTTATTTTTTTTATACATTCTTTTTAAAATGAGAACCGATTCTGAATCGTCCAACAGTAGAATCGCGATTCGTATTCGAATCGATTTTTTCCAACACCCCTAGTATTGATACTTTTACTAAAAAAATTTAGTACTTTTTCCACCACTGACTAAATATTTAAAGTAGAACAGTGTGGGAGGAGTGAGAGCCCAAGACTATTGTAAAGAAGGTTAAGTGTCAAGTGGGAGAAGTGCGTGTGTGTGTGTGTGTGTGTGTGTGTGTGTGTGTGTGTGTGTGTGTGTGTGTTTACTCACACTCGATGCAGCGGCAGCCCATCCTTAGACAGCGTGAGTACGCCTCCAGGGACGACTCGCTGGAAAACTGGTCTCCCGTCAGGTAGCTAAAAATAAGCACGCAGCGTCAAACCACATGCATGCAAAACACAAATAAACACACACACACACACACACCTCTTAAGCCCTATTTCTTCATCGTACGACAGGGTCACGCGAGAATAGCCGATCTACGAGCTCACAACCGCGTCGCATCACGACACATAGTGAGCTTGTAGATCGGCTATCAAAAAAAAAAGATTTTCAACTATAGTGACAAAATAGGGACGCCGGGTTGGAAGTGGTTAAAGGGATAGTTCACCCAAAAAAAAACTTTTTTTTCCTATGGATTAGTCACCCCATGGAGACTTGAATTATTGGATATTTTTTAGTTTTTGTCTCATTCCTAAGACAATAATTTGATGACCGGTAGGACCGGTAGGCAGCGGTTCCGGTAGGAGAGACAAAGGAGACTCTTTGTGTCTCCTACCGGAACCGCTGCCGGTCATCAAATTATTGTCTTATAGGAATGAGACAAAAAACTAAAAATATCCATAAATTCAAGTCTCCATGGGGTGACTATTGGATAGAAAATAAAGTCTATCCCCTTAACTCTGAAAATGGGTCACTAGTTAATTTTTACACGCTCTAAGTTCAATTAACACATTTTGTTGTGGAATCATGCCCCATACTGTACTGCAATGCAATGCAAAGCACACACACACACATTCCATGGCGGTGTTGTAGCACAACCAGGAGAATGTCATATCAAAAGGGGTTCTTTCTCTTTGTCGACTAGAGTAAACAATCATTTCTCATTCTGCCGGACAATTCAAACTTTAATCAAAGCAACATGGAAGCGTTCATTGCTCCCCCTGCAACCAGTATTGTTTCACAGGCAGCAGAGAAAGTTATCATTTCGACTGCCTTTCACACACTTTTCAATGGGAGGAAAAAGACATTTTCCTGCAGAATACGAGGCCAAGCTTTCATGGTACGAGGTTGATTGTTAAATAATACACTTTTATCTGATGTTGCGACGGCTTGAAAACCGTTAGGACAAAAGCCCATGTGACCTGTGGCTTGGTGCCCATATGGAGGGAAGGAATGTCCCGGAATGTCCCCAAGGCCTAACAGGACCAAACTTTCGGGGAAATTTGGGTCCGTTTTGAAGCGATGTTGAACTTTGCTCGAACCTTTGGGCCGGCCGTGGCCAAGTGGCAGTGGTGGAAAAAGTACTAATTATTTTTTACTTAACTTATTGAGTGCCATTAACGTGTTTCACGTGTTTTACCGCTATGGCGCAACGTGCCAATGACGTGTTTGACGTGTTTTAAAAAAAAAAAAAATCAGAACCTAAGATATCATTATCTGAAGATAATCCATCCACTCTTTGTTTAACTTACTGAAAAAGGCTGTATCTCGCTTCCTAAGCACTTTTTTTTTACTTTGAAAAAATCTCTGGCACTGGGACAACATAGCCAGAAATAATTCTGTCACTCGGTGAGTTAAGTAAAAGTATCAATACTCCAATGTAAAAATACTCTGTCGGGAATAAAAAAATTACTTGAGTAAAAGTACAAAGGTATTGGTATCAAAATGTACTTAAAGTACCAAAAGTAGAAAGTACTCATTGTGCGGAATGTCCCATTTCACAAGTTCAAAACTTAGAAAAAATCTTTTGAAAAATAGCAGATCTAAGTAACTAAAGTTTTCAAATAATTGTAGTGGAGTAGAAGTATAATATTTGCCTCTGAGATGTTGTGGAGTAGAAGTAAAAGTACAGAAAATTGGAAATACTCAAGTAAAGTAAGAATATCTCAAAATTGTACTTAAAAATGTAATATATATATTTTTTTAAATAAAAAAATAGTGGAAATAGCAGATCTATAAGCTCAAAACGCGTCGCGATGCGACACGTTTTGAGCTTATAGCTCATTCGTTTTGAGCTTATAGCTATTTCCACTATTAATGTTTATTTTTAAGCATAAAGTAATTAAATATGTGTTATTTGTCATATCGGCCCTGTGCAACTTTTGTTTCCGAAAGCTAAAAAGCCAAACAGAAATGTAATTTTCATTCATAATGTTCCATTAATTTTCAACGACAGAAACACAATTAAATTGTTAATCGCAATTATTTGAGTGAAAATGAATCGTCAACTTAAATTTGCAATGGTGACAGCCCTAACCACCACCACCTCCATCCTTACGTGTTGTGCGAGGAGGAGATCCAGTAGTTGGACAGGGGGTTGTTCATGTCGTCGGGACACACCTGGTCCAGGGACGAATCCATGATGTTGTTCTCTTTGGAGAACAGGTAGGTCATCAGCTGGACGGAGAAGGAAGAAAGAAACAGGAGAGGTGATCGTTACGGGTCCATTGCTAGTCATCTACAGTAATAAAGCAGTGGTTTTCAACCTTTTTCATGCCAAGGACCCCTAAATTGATATACATTTGGCCGCGGACCCCCATCTGAAAAAGTTTTGTTCCAGGGACCCCCCAGAAGCGAAGATTTGAGTTACAAATGTTCGCTTAAAAAATATACATATTTCAAAGATTTGCACAACTTTTCACGATTTAAAAAGAAAATAGCAGATATACAAGCTTGTAGCGAGTGCCTCGCCATGAGCTTGTATATCTGCCATTTTTTAATAGCCAAAGTATAACATATGGATAAAGGGGCTAAAATGATTGTGATGCTTTATTAACAAATTTGGGGACCCCCTGGTACCCCCTTACTGCATAAGTCAGTGGTTCTCAAAATGGGGTTCAGGGACCCCCAAGGTGGTCCTTGAGGGGGTTCCAGGGGGTCCCCAACAAGATCGGGAACGGTTTAGTTTAGTTCAGTACTGTTTATTCCTGTTGATTTTGCCATTTTTATTAGGAAGAAAACCCAGACTGGATCCGGATCTTCAAATAGTTAAATCAACAGGAAGTTAAAAATTTTATTTAAAAAAGAAACAAGCACTGGGTCTGGTGATACTCTATATTGTCTGAATCAACTTTGTCTGCGTTCGTTAACGTGCTAAAAGAGTGACTTTGAGAGCTGTTTCAACGTACAATGCAAGTCAATGAGGAGCATATTTTGAATTATCAATTTCTAATCAATAGAGCAATTATTTTTGATTTCTTGTCCACCTTTGGACTTACATCATGCCAAGGTGACTACACAACCCAAACCTCTACCAAAGTGGTCTTGCCCTTTAAACACTTAGGCCCCATTTGATATTTTCGCTATCCGAAAATAGCTGATCTACAAGCTCGCAAGTTACACTTGAAAAATTACGCTGTTATGGGAATGTTCGAGAACCACTGGGTTTCCGACATTTCCAGACAGGAGGGGAAAGAGAGAGATGGGAGATGGGTTTGTTTCAGGTCGATGGCCAGACATTTTATAAAGCAGCTACTGCATAAGTAATGGAGTTTTCCCACTCTACCTGGACACCAAGATTACATTTAGTAAAATGTGTAAGCAATTTGCTAGATCAGAGGCAATCATTGACGTAAAGCATAATGTAAGGTAGAGAACTGGGGAGTGCCGCTTGGAATGAGATTAGCTTCTGCTGACGGGAATTACCCACACGGTACAGAAGAACTCGTCTCTCTCTATAAATATATATATATACACATACAGTACATGCCCAACTGTAGCCTGATTTATACTTCGTTGCGTGCCAGTATCGCGCACCAGAATTAACCGATCTAGAAGCTTGTGACGTGTTGTTGCGAGTTTGTAATTTTTTTGGCAAAAGTGCATGGATTTTGGTACAGATACTTTTATGACAAAACCAAGGGCAGCTTGCGAGAGAATTAGGGAGACCTTGGGACCTATACTCTCTCTCCGTTTTTTGCCTTGATTGATAAAAATTTTAATAATTGCACGTCCTGCGACATCACTATCGGGCATGCACAAATCACCATGTAAAATATAATGCAGCCCTCATACATGTAGGGTCTGAAATTAAAGCTGCACTATGTAACTTTCCTCTTTTAACCTGGATTTGAGCCCGGTTTCCTGCGCAAGTGCTGACATTTTAACCATTGAGCTAATAGAGCCTGCCTGCTCGCTCAGGGGATAAGTTGAATCTTGACCATCAGGTTAAAAATCGTGTCAGATCCTGTGTCTAGGTGAGACATGACCTTTGACACGATCTAAATGTCTCAATAGTAGAGCAGGGAGACACAATACAACCACCCCAATTGTATGAGTTATATTGTATTAACGTACTAAAAGTTACATAGCGCCGCTTTAACACCAGCCAAGCGTCAAACACTGGTAGCTTTTTTTTTCATTTGGCATTTAATCTCACAGATTTTCAAGCATTACCAGCTCACAATGCGACGCATTGAGCAGCCTTTTTCTGCACACGACACCGAACATCATCATTTAGGCCGCGGTACATAGGCCTAGGTCTGTCACAAATATTACATAATCGTCTAATCGCAATTATTTGAGATAATCACAATAGTTTTTGCATAATCCTCATAATCGTTTCCATTTTGAAAATCATTTTCAAATATTAAAAAAGCCGAAAGATACAGATCTACAAGCTTACATCAGCTATTTCTGTATTTTTTACATTTTACATATATTTTACATATTATTAAATATGACAATAATGTATCTGTATAGTTCAGTTATTTGTCATAACTGCCCTGTGCAATTTTGTATTACGAAGCCTAAAAGGCGTCATAGTGTATGTTCCAATGTTCAATGTCAAACACGCAATTAAATTGTTTGAGTTATTATTATTATTAATATTTGAGTGACAATTAATCGTCAACTTAAATGTGTTAATGGTGACAGCCTCTACGATAGGCCTTGGGCACAGAAAAACAGTAGCGCCAATTCAGTATGTATGTCGCCTGGGTACCGGCTTCCTCTCTCTCTCGCTCCCTCTCTCTCTCTCTCTCATACTGCAGCTTCATGGGTCGACCACAGAAACCATCCTTTGCTTTCTGCAGAAAGTCTCACGCGGCCGCGTGCACACAGTCAATAACCTCTCTCTATGGGCGTGGGAGGAGAGACCCTCGCGTTAGGGCTTACGGTCAAGACAATCCATGTAGATTTTCAGTAATGCGTCTCCCTCCTCCCACCCACTGCAACAAAAAAGTTTTTTTTCCATGAGTCAGCGTCCAAAGCAACGTGTGGGGTGAGGGGGGCGGTAAAGTAACTAAGTATATTTACTCAAGTACTGTACTTAAGTACAATTATTTTTACTTTACTGGAGTATTTCCAATATTCAGTGCTACTCCGCTACATTTCAGAGGCAAATATTATACTTTTACTTCACTACAATTATTTGAAACTACTTACTAGTTACTTTGTAGATTTTGATTATATAACGAACATACATACCCTATATATATTTCGGCCATTTAAAAATAGCCGATCTACAAGCTCACAATGTTGTGAGCTTGTAGATCTGCTATTTTCAAAAGATCTATATACATTTGAAACGGGACATTCTGTATAATGAGTACTTTTACTTTTGGTACTTTAAGTACATTTTGATGCCAATACTTTGTATGCAAGTAAATTTTGAATTCCAGACTTTTTCTTGTAACAGAGTATTTCTACATTCCAGTATTGATACTTTTACTTAAGTAAAACATTTGAGTACTTTTTCCACCACTGGATGGGGGGGGTGGTGTTCTGTTACATAAGAAAGATTCGGAAACAAGCAGGATGATCGAGCACCAAAGAACAAAAGAAGACGAGAGAGAAAGAGACAACCCTCAAACCCCGACCCTAACCCACTTTCAAGCTGGCATCCCCATTTTAGGAATCTACAAGCTCACAACACGTCGGTTTGCGCCGCGTTTCAAGCTTGCGGATCTGCTCCTTTTGTGTGACGCTGTAGTATGATCAAGTATGGCGTTAACCCATTGAGTGCCAAAAACGGTCCGGGCCGTTTTTCATAATCCAAATGAGGTGTGCCAAAAACAGTTATAACCGTTTTTGGAAACAAATATTAAAAAAGAAAAAAAAGAAGAAAACATTTTTTTCCCCCTTCACAGCACCAGGAGATATCATTTTTCGAAGATTTAGACTTTAATCCACTTCCTGGTTAACTTATGACTTCAAAAGCCTGTATCTCGGCTCCTGTGTACTTTTTTTTTTACTATGTATTTTTGACTATTTTTGACTATTTTCAACTGGCTGCAACTATGGAACGGATTACCGAATGTTTTTAAAAAAAATCCCCCGATTGTACGAGACCTCTGTGTGTGTAATGAGGGGATCACCGTGAGGACGGTGATCACTGAAAATATTTTGTGACTACTTGAAAAAGGTTCAAAAATGGTTAAAAATCCAGGCACTGACTGTACCCTGTTTTTTAAAAACCCTGGCACTCAATGTGTTAATTTACAAAAAAAAAAGCACAGGAAGTTAGAATATGGAGATAAGAAGTGGATATCAGGTTTTATGTACCTCGTCTTGGTGGAAGTAGGGCTGCTCCACCTCTCTCAGGGGGTCCTTCAGGTAGCCCAACATAAAGTCTTGTACCTGGTTGTTGTCTGTGGCCCACATGTCCTGAGTTCAACACAAAGTTTGTGAATATTAGACCTACAAGCCCCCATCGTTTTGTATGCAGTTTTTCAGGAAAAGGGAAAACAATTGAGAAAGAAAACAGTTCAGAAATGTCAAATGATCCTTATATGAGTAGAGTTAATATACTATATGTATATTAGGTACATGTCAGTGTTGATTTTGACAGCAAATTTTGATTTAGTTTTAGTCTTTCGAAAAAAAAATCCATTTAGTTTGAGTCATATTTCAGTCATCTGAAATGTTTTAGTTTTCGTCTAGTTTTGGTCGACTAAATATCATAAGATTATAGTCGACTAAATCTACAGTTGATTTAGTCGACTACAATGTATGTTGGCGGTGCCTTAATGGCGTCGTAATGGCAGATTTTACACTTGGTTGCATGCTGAAAATAGCCGATCTACAAGCTCACAACGCGTCGCGCTGCGACGCGTTGTGAGCTTGTAGATCTGCTATTTTCAAAGTGTAACACCCGAGC
Source organism: Gymnoscopelus braueri (assembly GCF_963280865.1). Classification (NCBI taxonomy): domain Eukaryota; kingdom Metazoa; phylum Chordata; class Actinopteri; order Myctophiformes; family Myctophidae; genus Gymnoscopelus; species Gymnoscopelus braueri. The sequence continues at coordinate 49,120,397 of NC_137614.1, forward strand.
GCAAACGAGCATAAAATGACTTGTCTTTTAGTTCTACTGGATCTCTTCTCCACTAGTCCCTCACTAACATTTTAGTCTGGTTTTTATTTGCTGACGAAATTGTCAATATATTTAGTCTTAGCTTTAGTCATCATAGCTTATAGTCTTTATTTCGTTTTTATTTAGTATTCGTCAGTGAAAAAAGGTAGTCGACAAACATTTTTCATCGTAGTTTTAGTCGACGAAATCAACACTAGTACATGGTTAAAGAAAAACAAATGGAATTGGAATTGGGGGGTAGCTAAAATAGAAGCAGACGTAGTAATTGATGCAATTGATAAGGTACATAAGTTTAAGAGAACAATAGCCCAATAAAATATCAACAGATATAGAAACACAGTCCCTTGTGCGTCTCTATGGTCTCACGTGCAGGTGAGACGTCGTTTAGCAGCACATTATCATCAGACATGACAGTGTAAACATTAAGTAGCAGTTCACCTTGCAGATGCGCGGACGTGTCAAATCGAAATCGGCACAAAGCCACACAGGAAGTCTGACGTCTCGCGGTCTGACTCCCCTCAGAGAGAGAGAGAGAGAGACACGGAGAGAGAAGAGAGAGAGAGAGAGAGAGAGAGAGTACCTTTTGAGACTCCAACAGGAAGCTCTTGAAATCCTCTAGAGAGATCCTCTGTTCCGGTCTGTCAATGAACCTGACGGAGGAAGACAGAAGAAAAACAAACACCATGCATTTAATTTCATTAAAAAAAACAACGTTATTAACAAGTTATTCCATCCGACATCAAAAGAGATTCATCTTGTGTGTCAAACAGTGTTTGCTGTTGGCCTTACCTCTGTAGAACGGGAATCTCCATCTGGAAAGAAAATGTTCAAAATTGGGTCATCATCTATAAACTGAAGATTTTGTTATTATATTTTTGTATTAGGAAATCATCAGTGGTGTAAAGTAACTTCAGTCATTTTACTTAAGTACGTTTACTCAAGTACTGTACTTAAGTACAATTTTGAGGTATTTTTACTTTACTGGAGTACATTTTCAGTACTTTTACTTCTACTCCACTACATCTCAGAGGCAAATATTGTACTTTTACTCCACCACAATTATTTGAAAACATTAGTTACTAGTTACATTGTAGATTTAGATTATTATAACAAAACATACATTAACCACTTCAGCCCTACGTATATACATTTCGGCCTTTTGAAAATAGCCGATCTCCAAGCTCACAATGCGTTGTGATGCGACGCATTATGAGCTTGTAAATCTGCTATTTTCAAATGATTTTTATACATTTTATATATTTGAAAACTGCATAATGAGTACTTTTACTTTTGTACTTTTAAGTATATTTTTACTGAAGTAAATTTTGAATTCCGGACTTTTACTTGTAACGGAGTATTTCTACATTGCAGCTTTGATACTTTTACTTAAGTAAAACATTTGAGTACTTTTTCCACCACTCTGCAAAATGTATAAAAACTGAAGATTTGAAGTTAACCCTACGAACCTTAGCAGCCCGTCATAATTTAATAGGCGAACATGTGTCGAAAATAGCTGAACTACCTCTGATGTAGAGGGGAATAAAGGAGGGGGGGCAAGCACAGACCCCTGGGGGACCCCGGTCAAATGAAGTACATAGGGTTTAAGTGGGCAATTAGTCAAAGCACGGATCTTTTTATGTATAAAACCAGTCAGCCACATGATCATGCTGGGGGGCTCTGTGCTTAGTCACAGTGAAGCCCGACGTGTACTCGGTCGTGCTGTGGTGTCACGCGCTAAAAATAGTTGATCTACGAGCTTGTAGATCTGATATTTCGCCACACGACACACCAGCAGCACACGACATAAACTCAAGCATGAGGTCATCCCGGTTTCATCTGACCCCGGCCGGCCGGCCTGTACATCTGTGTGTGTGTGTGTGTGTGTGTGTGTGTGTGTGTGTGTGTGTGTGTGTGTGTGTGTGTGTGTGTGTGTGTGTGTGCACTAATGGCCTCCACCAGAGGGGTCTGGCGGGTTTTTAACTGGTCTATATTGATCCGGGAGCCATTTGAGAACAGACAGATTGGGCTGGAGAGAGGAGAGAGGTGGGGGGTGGGGGCATTGAGTGCCTTTCGCGAGCCATCAAATGGGGCCGACCGCTGCAGCAGCTATGATGACCGGGCGAGGTTGTATAAAAATGGAAGGGGGGGGGGGGGGGAAGGGGTGAGCGGGTTGTCGGCCGGTAACTGACTGGATAGTGTGTCAACCGCACCATCTCAAAGTCTCAGTTTGGATGCAGACTGGAGAGATCCCTCGTTGCATGTCCTTTCGGCCTTCCAGTCCAACTCTCCTAATCCAGTTACGCTCCTTTTTCATTTCAATGATCCCCATTTTGATTCTACGTTACGCACCTTTATTTTATTAGAATTAGACGCACTTTGCGTGCTCCGCCTCTCCGCAACTTTCCCAGAGATTCACCAGCTTACATGGAACTGCAAATATATTCACCCCAATACACTGTTGGAAGTTCACCCTAACCCTAAAAGCGAAATAAAGTAACACTAAAAAGAACAAAATCCGCCCAAAACCCGCACATTTTTGCGTGCGCGCGCATGGGCTGGGCACACACACGGTGCGCAGGGGGAACCTGATCAGTCTTTCAGTTGTTCCGCCACTGACGTTACGCCTAGTGGGGTGGGCAACTTTGATGAGAGGGCCACTGTATTTCCACACTCACTCCAGAGGGCCACATTGCATTATATTACACTTCAAAGTTCTATGTCACACAAAAATAGCAAAAGTAGCCGATCTACAAGCTCAAAACGCGTCGCTGTGCGGCGCGTTTTGAGCTTGTAGATCTGCTATTTTTGTATAAATTGATAAGTAGCTGCATAAAAATGCCCCAACCCTGTGGAATGCACATCCCAATACTTTCAGAGAAGCCCCCACGCTCCAAATCTTCAAAACCACTCTCAAAACCCACCTCTTCAATATGGCTTTCCCCAGCTAACTGCACACCCCCCAGTCTCACCATTCCACTGTTTCTATTGATTTTATTACCTTAGTCTAAGCCAACTACTAAAGTAGATTTTCTCCCCCCGCCCCCCATGTAAAGCACCTTTGGGTACTTAGAAAAGCGCTATTTGAGATATTATTATTATTATTATTATTTATTATCATGTACTTACATTTTTCTGAGCATCGAACATGAGGCTGCGGTAGAGCTGGGAGAACTGGCTGAAGGACACCACGTCTCCATTCCTCAGCTCAGAGTCCTGCAACAGCAGACAAACAGCACAGAACCATGCTCTTTAGTAAGAAGCCATATTGACGCTGATTATAATGTGATATTGTCTCTGTCGGGCGGGAAACCTCCTTTGTCCAAAACTGTTACTTTTCAGGATTCAACATTCAGAGTTATTACATAATCACCCAATCGTAATTATTTGAGATACCGGTAATCGCAATTACCGGTATCTCACTAAAAAGTATAGTCATTAACTCTCTCAGTGCCAAGAACGAGTTATCCAGAGTTAAAAAAAAACTGAGAGAGTTAACCATTTCACTGCCAATCACGTAGATCTACGCGAACCGATTTAAAGCCGCCACGTGCCAATCGCGTAGATCTACGTGAAGTGAAAAATGTTTTTTTTTTCCAATTTCACCCAAAGACCAAGGAGATCTGATTAGTTGAAGATCTAGACTCCTATCCACTTCCTTGTTAACTTAAAACTTAAAAAGTCTATATTTCGGCTCCTGAGTACTTTTTTTTTTCCAATGAAAAACTCTGGCACTGGCTAAAAAAAATTTAAAATACCTCCGGCAGTTAATGGGTTAAAGGTAGGGTAAGTGATATATATATATATCTTTTTTGTTAAAAAGGTAAAGTACTATATTCTAATAGTAATTGCTACAGAGCTTTTGTTCTGTCACAGGGGTCTCTCCAGCTCTTTAGTAAACAGAATATAGTATATTTTCAGGTAGGTGACAACATTTAAGCCAATCAGGAGAGAACACTGAAAATGCCTTTTCTGTTTAATAAAGAGCTGGAGAGACATGGAGACTCCTTTTACTGAACAAACACTCTATAGCAATGAGTACTATCAGAATATAGTGCTATTTAAAGGGCAAGACCACTTTGGTAGAGGTTTGGGTTGTGTAGTTACCTTGCCATGATGTAACTCCAAAGGTGGGAAAGAAATAAAAAATAAGTGCTCCATTGATTAGAAATTGATAATTCAAAATATGCTCCTCATTGACTTACATTGTACGGTAAAACAGCTCTCAAAGTCACTCTTTTAGCACATAAACAAACGCAAACAAAGTTGATTCAGACAATATAGAACATCACCAAACCCAGTACTGTTTTTTTTTTAAATAAAAATGTCAACTGCCTGTTGATTTTGCCATTTTTAATAAGTAGAAAACCTGGACTGGATCCGCGGATCCGGATCCAGATCTTCAAATAGTAAAATCAACAGGAAGTTGACATTTTTATTAAAAAAAAAAACAGTACTGGGTTTGGTGATGCTCTATATTGCCTGAATCAGCTATGTTTGGGTTCATTTATGTGCTAAAAGAGTGACTTTGAGAGCTGTTTTACCGTACAATGTAAGTCAATGAGGAGCATATTTTGAATTATCAATTTCTAATCAATGGAGCAATTATTTTTGATTTCATGCCCACCTTTGGGGTTACATCATGGCAAGGTAACTACACAACCCAAACCTCTACCAAAGTGGTCTTACCCTTTAACACTTATTTTAACCAAAGTAAATCACTTACCCTACCTTTAAATATGTCAGTAATTTCTTTGTATATTTAAGTTAGTTATTAGTCATATCTGCCCAAAGGCAAACAGAAATTAAGTTTTTATGTTGTGTGTATGTGTGTGTGGGGGGGGGGGATGAGGGGGAGGAGTTACGTTACCGGAAGTTTCTCTCGGAGGAACCTCATGTTGGGGACCCTGTAGTTGACCTGGCTCAGCATGCTCTTCAGATCCTTACAGGATATCCTACACACACACACACACACACACACACACACACACACACACACACACACACACACACACACACACACACACACACACACACACACACACACACACACACACGTATTTAAGAAAAGTAAAATCACTCCAATGCACTCATTGGCACGTAGTAAATTTCCAACGCTAGCACAGGGATATACAGCAACATACATGCATGTACGTACAAGATCCCCCACATCTAGTCTTTTAGGAAATCATTTTGATATTTATACTACTAGATAATATTCCCAATTCAACAATTTAATAAAATAAATGTATATTAACCATATTAACCCTGGCATCTCTACTTGGGCAAATTTCCGAAATGTGTAAAAATAAATATATATATATATATTTATTATTAAATAGCACATCTACAAGCTAACCGGCGTGTTTGAGCTGGTAGATCTGCTATGCTTGCTATTTGTCATATGAAGCAGTATAATGGTTAAGTAAACGTATTTTACAAATCGATGTATGTGTATGTACACGCAACAATGGCCAAACTTTATCATTTCCAGACAATGTCTGTAAGTGTCTATAATGCTCACGCATACAGTATGTTGTGTTGGTGAACCCTATTTTTTTTTTTGCTTATGGTTGGCACTTTCGACTCCATTGTTACTGGGGCAGTGTGGAAAAAAAAGAAAAGAAAGAAATGAATCTGAGCCAAAGGGAGACAACATGAGCAGGGCCTAACAAAAGGCTTTGGCCTTTCTCCTCCTCCGTCTAGAAGGTAACAGACAAACATCTCTCTCTCTCTCTCTCTTTCTCTCTCTTCCCATCCTCTCCAGTCTGTTTCCTGCCTCAGGAAGTAGCTGCTGCTGGTGTGTGTGTGTGTGTGTGTGTGTGTGTGTGTGTGTGTGTGTGTGTGTGTGTGTGTGTGTGTGTGTGTGTGTGTGTGTGTGGCTGAGGGCCGCCTGCCTGCGTTCCTTCTGCACACCCAATGCACCGACACGCTGCTGCTGCACACCCCACACGCACCCAGAAAAATTGTTAGTACTTGGTTATTTTCCACACACTGCACCCACCCACCCACCCCGCACGGCACGCACAGGCACCCAGAAATCAGGGGTGGAAAATAACTAAGTACACTTGACTGGAGTATTGTACCTAACAACTACTGAGGCCGAGTCTTTAAAAAAAACACGCCTTTTTCTGGAAAAGCTTTTAAGAAGCACAGGTCTAAATAGTAGAGAGAGACAGGAAAAAGGGGTGAAGAAGAGGGTTGGGGAGTGATATGCAGTGCAACCGTCGTCGTCGGGCTCGGGAATCGAACCCAGGACCCGATGTGGTTCACACCTTAACCACTCAGCTATCGGCACCCCCTCCACCACAATGCTAACAGCATTCTAGCTCCTAAAAAAAATATCATAGTTATGACTTACAGCCAGGATAGTCTGGTCAGTGTTCATCTCTATTGCAAACTGTTGGACTGTCTGGTTTGACTCTATTGCACCGGGTTGGACTGTCTGGTTAGTGTTTGACTCTATTGCACCGGAATTGACTGTCTGGTTAGTGTTTGACTCTATTGCAAGGGTTCCCAAACTTTTCAGGTCGCCCCAAAATAATCATATTTGAACTGGGGACCCTCCACCCACCCTGTAGGAGTTCAGACATTTAGTTTGACGCAGTATTGTGAAGCCGAAGTACAAGCGAGGCGCTGTGACGCCGGAGTGAAATGTTTGGAGCAGGGGAGTCTGGTGCAAGTCCTGGACCTGGTGAGACGAAGGAGAGGCCCGGACAGGAGGCCATCCACAGAGCCTAGTCCCTCCACGTGCCAGACCCTCCCCCGGTCCCGGGCAGAGTAGTTCCCTGTCTTTCCCTAAAAGAGGACTGAACGTGGGTAGCTACTGGGACGTAAGTCGGGGCTTGATCAACCCCGGCTGGGTCACCTGGGCGAGGGTGTATGTTGTTGCTAGACCCGAAACACCCATCGACCCCAGGCTACAACACCGATGATACGTCCCAGGTGCATCCATGTGATGTTTTTTATTTATGAGCTTGTAGATCAGCTATTTTCACAATGTTTGCCTCTTTCTTACGTAAAATTGCCAGTTTGGGAACCACTGTTCTATTGCACCAGGATTGACTGTGCAAACTCACTTGTCTTCCCTGTTGCGATCGACAGCGTAGAACTGCTTCCGTAACCACCTAAAATGGAGAGAACAAGGATAGTTAAAGAGTGCATTTAAATACAGAAAAGCAAACAGAGGACAAGTACTGGGTGTAACCCTACATTTAGAAGTAATGACGCGTGTGTGTGTGTGTGTGTGTGTGTGTGTGTGTGTGTGTGTGTGTGTGTGTGTGTGTGTGTGTGTGTGTGTGTGTGTGTGTGTGTGTGTGTGTGTGTGTGTGTGTGTGTGTGTGTGTGTGTGTGTGTGTGTGTGTGTGTGTGTGTGCGTGTGTGCGTGTGTGTGTGTGTGTGCTCTACCTCTCAATCTGGAGAGGTGTGGGGGACTTCAGCGTGTCGGCCACCAGCCAGGTCAAACCTTTCACCCACATTGTCATCTCCTCATCAGATGTGGCTGTAGAGGTCAAAGGGCATATAAGAGCCATGATGTCTCAGCTCAGATAAACAGTGTATATACCAGAGTGGCTCTCAAACCTTTTAATGTCAATATGTATAAATATAGCGCTGGACCCTCATCTGAAAACATTTTGTGCCAAGATCCCCCATTCAAGATTTGCGCTGTTAAATCTTTTCGAAAATAGTCCAAATTTGTCAAATGTTTTCAAGATCAGATGCTGCGTTCATGATTTGAGGCATTTCGCTCAAAAAAATGACCACTCCTGCAAACTTTAGAAGTCAATCTTAGCCTATCAGGATGAAAATGTACACATTCCTGGGTAGGGCGGGTGCGTCTATGCCAGGGGTGGGCAACATTGATGATGGAGAGGGCCACTATATTTGCACTCTCACTCCAGAGGGCCACATTGCTTATAATGCCGGGCAGACACCTCTTATCTCCGTATTTTAACTTTTTTCGTAAATTAATTTGCCATTCTATGGCACACAAAAATAGCAGATCTACAATCTCAAAACGCTGTCGTTTGAACTGGAATCCTGAAAAGTAACATTAATGTCAAATGCATTTAGTTACACTTATTTTAAAGGTAGGGTAAGTGATATTTTTGGGTTAAAACAAAAAGTATTTTGTTAAAAGGTTAAAACAATATATTCTGATAGTAATCATTGCTATAGAGTGTTTGTTCAGTAACAGGAGTCTCTCCGTCTCTCCAGCTCTTTAATAAACAGAAAATACATTTTCCGGTACGTGTCAAAATCTCAGCCAATCAGGAGAAAGTACCAATTTTTAAGCTTAATTTGTATAGTGTTCCAGTTCAAATTTTGTCTGCTCATTTCTTAGTGTCCTCACTTCCAATTTCACTTGTTTAATTTGTATCCTGATTGAGTTCTCTGTCCTGTTTGGATAAAATTGGAAATGAAACTGAAACTGAAACGAAAATGCATTTTCTGTTTAATAAAGAGGTGGAGAGACAAGGAGACTCCTTTTACTGAACAAACACTCTATAGCAATGAGTACTATCAGAATATAGAGCTATTTAACGCTTATTTTAACCAAAGCAAATCACTTACCCTACCTTTAACTTTATGAACTTAAATACAAATACATTGGACATAAAAAATACGAGTTTAATACGAGTCATTAAGCTACTAATAAAGACTGAAGTAATTAAAGCGGGGTCATGTTTGCATGTCCGCTGAAATCAATAATATATCAGTATTCCGATATTAACCCCCGGGCCGCCAGTTGCCCATGTATGGTCTACGCTTACCTGCTAGACTGAGCGCTTTGAGGCGGAACTCCGTGCCATGGAGGATCACGAAGCAGTGGGCCTGGTCCAGCCGCGCCGCCGAGTCCTCCACGTAGCGCTCAAAGTCCCGCGACTTCTGTCCAGGACGGATCTCCTTGATCTCTCTGATGTCGACTGAAGACAAAGAAAAAAAAGACACGCACAAATGTTAGATTATATCTAGACCAATTATCTGTTTACCAACATTGAGACTGGACGCACAGGTGATTGTTTCATGCAATCAATTCTCAACCTGTTGTTTCGGGGTGCGCTGGTTTCAGCACACCCCAACCCCCTCTTGTGTGTTGGCTAGTGCTGCGCGCCCTAGCGAGACCTGACAGAATGGGTTTGACGCTTGCGCAGTATGACGCTTGCAACCAGCGTGACGTCGTCTGTTAAGGGGTCTATAGCATCGGAATTTCCCAATTTGTTAGAATTTCATCTAAGGAAGGTGAACTCTTTGTTGTGGCCTCGCTCACACTATGGTTGTGTTTTGTAGGGTTTTAAAAGTTTTGTGTTTTTTTGTAAATTAATGCCCTACTTGATCATACTACAGCGTCACACAAAAGCATCAAAAGTAGCAGATCCGCAAGCAATAGATCACCTTGCTTACAGTATTTCAATATATTGAATGGTAACCTCTCTGTACCATGAAACGTATCGTATTACCAGATTCTTGCTAATACACAGAACACAGAGGAGGTAAATGGATTTTCCCATAGAAAGGACGTGTCAGTGGTGGTGGAAAGTAACTAAGTACATTTACTTAAGTTCTGTACTTAAGTACAATTTTGAAGTATTTGTACTTTACTTGAGTATTTACAATTTACAATACTTTTACTTCTACTCCACTACATCTCAGAGGCAAATACTGTACTTTACTCCACTTCAATTATTGGAAAACTTCAGTTACTACCGGTAGTTACTTTTCAGATATAAATTATATTATAAAACATACATTAACCACCTTAGCCCCATTTTATACACAGGCTATTTGAAAATAGCAGATCTACAAGCTCACAACGCGTCGCGATGCGACGCGTTGTGAGCTTGTAGATCGGCTATTTTCAAACATTTTAGTACTTTTACTTTTGGTACTTTCAGTACATTTTTATACCAATACTTTTGTACTTTTACTCAAGTATATTTAGAATTCCGGACCTTTACTTGTAACAGAGTACTTCTACATTGCAGTATTGATACTTTTACTCAAGTAAAACATTTGAGTACTTTTTCCACCCCTGCGTGTCATTCACTGCCGCCGTTTTACCCTTTTCTCCTTTGTACAGATATATGTATAGTGTTTCGTATTTGTTGATGACATGCATTATTGTGTAAATGTTTTATGCTGATGTTGATGAATTGAATACAATTGAGCCCAATGGAAAGCAAGAAATATGCCTGAGTTAAGAACCAGAGACTACAACTTTTGTATCTTTCATAATCATTACCGTCATTATCTATCTAGTATGTAAGATAATGTGTTTTTGGAATGAAAATCCACATTTTGACATAATGTCACAAACCAAAAATGCTGAAAATAGATTGAGAATTCAGCAAGTCATGGTGATTTTCATTGTGAGACCTGCTTCCAATAGACATACGTTAGGACATTGGTTCTCAAAGTGGAGTCCGGGGACCACCAGGGGTCCTCGAGGGGGTCCCAGGCAAAAGTAGTTAACATAGCATCGCAATCATTTTAAAGGATCTACACCATGAATTTAAAAAAAATTATAATATTTAATATCATATTGTTTATGTCCCTCAAACGTTTTTCAAAAGCTTTGAGCCTAAATCAAGCCTCAGATATACTCATTCCAACTAACTCTCTCTCTGGCTTATAAAGCACTTTCACCTGCAATACCACATTGTCCTGATTTGCACGTGGCGCTATTGAGCCAGTTTGTATGCATGTTATCTCCTGGTTCTGAGTGGAAAAAAAAAAAAAAAGTTGGAACTGAAAAACCGGAGGGATTGTACCGCTAGTGACGTCACTTTCGGGGCCAAATCAGTTTGGCCTGTTTTGAAACCAATTTACATAAAACCCCAGATATTCTGTGAAAGCCTGTGTTCAAACTGGGGTATTTTTTGGAATAGAAGAGAGGAAAAGTTAAAATTCATGGTGTAGTCCCTTCAATCACTTTATCCATTCATACGTTGGCTATTCAAAAATAGCAGATCTACAAGCTAACAGATGTTTAAAAAATAAAATAATTCAAATAATTTTGAATTTAACGTACATTTCTCTTCTTTTCAGATGGTGGTAAAAATACACATCACTTAAAAAACTTTAAAAAGTTTGATAACCAGTGCATTAGGAGGCAAGGCTTGCCCCTGACAATATGGCGGCGGTCAGTGTTGACATATCGCTCCAACAAACAGCTACAACCAATGCCATATATCTACTATCTAGACCAGTGGTTCTCTCTAGGGTCAGTAGGGTGTGCCGATAATTTCACGATACGATACAAGATATTGGGCTCACGATATCGATACGATATATGGCACTTTTTTATTATGAAAATATATGGGGGGGGGGGGGGGGAAGCAAATGCAAACAAATACTTCTGTTTTTGCATTATTATTATTGCCAAAAAAACAACAACCCCAAAACGATACATATCGTCACGAAAATGTATCGCTATATATCGCGGGACGATATATCGGCACACCCCTAGTTCTCACCCAATGGTCCGGGGACCACCAGTGGTCTTTGAGGGGGTTCCAGGTGGTCCCCAGCTAAATGATGGAGGGTTGGTAACCAAATAGACCCTTTTTAGGCAGATGTTTAACTCTTGAAAGCATAAAATGAAACCAAACGGATTTGGTTTCATCTCAAGAGTTACATTATTGTTGTTTTTTTTCCTATAATATTTATCCCTCGATTTTTGTAACCCTTTTTTCACCCGGTGCCAATGTACACTATTACATTATTGTTAAACATCTGCATTACTTAATTAAAGAATTGTTATTTTGATCAACGTCCAGCATGGAATTGTGGACAAAATCAACTAAATATTTACAATATTTAGTCTTGGGTCTGAGAGGCTAAAATCTCATCAAACGGTGGTCTGTGGCTCAAATGCCGAATAAATAATGGACCTTGATATGTAAAGGGTTTGAAAACCTTTGATCTAGACCATCTACGTGTCGTGTACAACATAATATATCAATGAATACACAGACAGATAGGCTACTATGGTTCTATGGTTCAAGTCCTTCTGACCACAGAGAGCCTTTTACAGCGAAGCCGAGGCCACGGACCTCAAGCCACACCAGTGAGCGTCTGACTGGAACCTGAAGAGCAGACAGACACCTATACTGTACTGTAGAACGATGGTCGCTGTCGGGCAGAAACCTCTCATCTCCATATTCTAAATATTTGTGATTTTTTTTCGTAAATTAACCCATTAAGACCTGGAACGCACCTGTGTCACTTTTTGATTTGAGCTAAAAAAAAGCATTATTTTACACTTTTGGCTATTCAAAAATAGCAGATCTACAAGCTCATAGCGTGGCACCGAGTGCCGCGCTATGAGCTTGTAGATCTGCTATTTTTGAAAAAGCGAGAAAATGTGTGCAAATCTTTGAAAATATATATTTTTTAAGCCAACATTGGTAAATCAAATCTTTGCTTCTTGGGGGGTCCCTGGAACAAAATATTTTGAGATGGGGGTCCGCGGCCAAATACATATCATTTTGGGGGTCCTTGACATGAAAAAGTTTGAGAACCACTGACATAGCAACATACGTTTTTTTCAAAGAACTGTTAGGATTTAGAAGACATTTTGTAGAATCGGAACCTCAGGCCTCCCTGCTGTGCATTTAGCTTTGTTTTCTGGTGCAGAGATCGTGGGCAGGATCTTGACCTCTGCCTAACCTTTGAATGCCCATGGTCACACTTCTTTCTTTTGATGTGCGTAATGTCCGATGACACTGTGTCACATGTGTTGTGAGCTTGTAGATCTGCTATTCTTTGGGCGAATGTTCGCCTATCACGACATGGCCCAGAATAGGGACACTAGGGTTCATGTGGTAAATTGTGTTGCTGCTGATAAAAAAAATTGTATTGCATTTTTGACAGTTTTATGTAAAATATTTTCCAACCTTCTTTTGATGAATGCTTTATATTTATAAATAGTTCTACTGTAGGCCTGTCACAATTATTACATAATCGCCTAATCGCAATTATTTGAAATCTTTTGCATAATCATTTCCATGTTGAAAATGTTCACACATTTTCCAACATTATCAAAAAATTGTGGAAATAACAGATCTACGAGCTCAAAAGGCGTCACCTTTTGAGCTTGTAGATCTGTTATTTCCACTATTAATGTGGGTTTTTTTAAGTATAAAGATTTAAATATGTGTTGCCCTGTGCAACTTTAGTTTACGAAGCCTAAAAGCCTCACAGAAATGTCATTTTAATTCATAATGTTCCAATTTTGTTCAATGACAGAAACACAATTAAATCATTCATCGCAATTATTTTTGTGACAATTAATCGTCATGCAAAATGTCATAATCGTGACAGGCCTATACTGCGCACACACACACACACATACACACACACACACACACAATACGTATATATGTGGGGGAGCATGGAACAGGATGCATCCTCCTCCTCCATGATCTCCTTCAGTAAGGTGACACCTCTGAGCTATCTCTTATTTTCCTGCTTCTCTCCGAAGGAAGCTGCATAATATTGTGACTCCGGCAGCGAAGCTTAAAGTGTTCTTAAACAAATGGAGGCTGTCAGTGGCTTTACTTAAAGCAGGAAGTCTAGCTGTGCCCTGGCTGTCTGTGCGGGAGGAAAGTCAACGTGTGAAAGATGTGATCTATGATAGAGAGGGCTGCTGTGGTGTGTAGGTGTGGATCATGGGTTGTTAACCACTTAACCCATTAAAGACCTGAGGCCCATTGTACAAATGCCTTCTAAACCAGTAGTTATCAAGCTTTTTCGTCCCCAAAAAAAATAAAAAATTCAAAAGTATTCAAAAGTTTCTAAGCATTTTCGATGTTTTTCAAAAGGTTCCAAAGATAGCAGACGTACAAGCTTGCAGCCAGCGTGACACAAAGTGACGCACTGTGAGCTTGTAGATCTGCTATTTTTCGAATAGCCAACGTACCCTGTAACTTGTTACGTCCTACCTGGGATTCAAACCTGGGTCCCCTGTGCAAGTGCAGAAATTTTTTACCACTGTGCGACAAGTACACACTTACTCAGGGGAGATTATTATTATTATTATTCACATGTGTTTAGGGGAGGGGAAGATATTGCTTTTTGAGCTTCATGCAGTTCCACTTGTCAACCAGTAGTGGTCTTACTGGATCACAGGATCTAGATTACTCAATAAAAGAGCACCAAATACAACCACCGCAGTTGTGTTAGTTATATTATTATATGAACACACTAAGAAATACATTTTATAAAACCAAAGGTTACATAGTGGTGCTTTTAAACCCTATACTGTATAGTTCGTTGACCGGCGTACCCTATGGATCTGTACTTGGGCCCCCTACTTTTTCCCCCTCTCTAAACCAAAATAATCTCTTCGCCGAAAAAATAGCCGATCTACAAATCTCAACAAAGCACTGCGACACATTGTGAGCTGCTTGTACTGATTATATTCTCACAGAATGTTCTCCTCCCGTCATGAGTGACACGAGCCCAGAATAGGGACGCTTTAAGGGTTCATGGGGTTTGGAAGACGTGTGCATAGATAGGTATGAGAACCAAATACTCACATGTTTTACTTAAGTAAAAGTATCAATACTACAATGTTGAAATACTCTGTTACAAGTAAAAGTACGGAGTTCAACATTTACTTGAGTAAAAGTACAAAAGTATTGGTATAAAAATATACTTAAAGTACACAAGTTAAAGTACTCATTGTGCATAATGTCCCATTTCACAAGTTCAAAATGTATTAAAAAAATGGACGAAATGTATACAGGGTTGAAGTGGTTAGTGTGTTTTGCGATAATAATCAAAGTCTAAAAAGTAACTAGTAACTAAAGTTTTCAAAGAATTGTAGTGGAGTAAAAGCACAATATTTGCCTCTGAGATGTAGTGGAGTAGAAGTAAAAGTACTGAAAACTGGAAATACTCCAGTAAAGTAAAAAAAAAAAATCAAAATTGTACTTAAGTACAGTACTTGAGTAAATGTACTTAGTTACTTTACACAACTGATGAGAACAGATCACATAGGCGCGCACGCACACACACACACCTATATACACACACAGATGTGGTGTGTAGGCATACATACACAACACACTAACAGGATGTGTGGTTTTGCAGCAGGCAGGAAGAGAGGAGCAGGAGCTGAACGCAGTGTGTGCAGCAAACACACCGAGACCCACTCCCTGGGTTTTCAGCTACTGCTGCTAGTACAAACAAATGGATGGATTTTTAAAGCAGCGGTTCTCTAAGTGGGGTGCAGCACCTCGGGGACCCCCAGGGGTCCTTGAGGGAGAGGGGTTACCCACCAGTGGTGGAAAAAGTACAAAAATTCTTTACTTAAGTAAAAGTACCAATACTGCAATATAAAAATACTCTGTTACAAGTAAAAGTCCAGAATTCAAAATTTACTTGAGTAAAAGTACAAAAGTATTGGCATCAAAATACACTTAAAGTACCAAAAGTAAAAGTACTAAATATTTGAAAATAGCAGATCTACAAGCTCACATGCGACGCGTTGTGAGCATGTAAATCGGCTATTTTCAAATAGCTTAGGTATAAAATAGGGTTAAAGTGGGTAATGTATGTTTCATAACATCATAATTTATATCTGAAAAGTAACTAGTAACTAAAGTTTTCAAATAATTGTAGTGGAGTAAAAGTACAATATTTGCCTCTGAGATGTAGTGGAGTAGAAGTAAAAGTATTGGAAATTGTAAATACTCAAAATTGTACTTAAGTACAGATCTACAAGCTCACAACGTGTCGCGATGCGACACGTTGTGAGCTTGTAGATCGGCAAATTTTCAAAAGAATCTTGGAAGAAATGTGAAAAATTTGGAATAATAATACTTTTTAAACAGAAATCTTGTATGGGGGGGGGGGTCCCCCGGAACAAACCATTTTCAGATAGGGGGCCAAATAATTTGTTTTGGGGGTCCTTGACCGTGAAAGGTTTTGAGAACCACTAGATAGAAGTTCTCAGAGACGCCGTGACTGATTCCAGTCATCTGGATTCCATAGAGGCCACTAGCATGGCTTTACTCTTGGCTTGTTAATGGATCACTGTTTCTCTGCTCCATGTGGTCTGCTGCTAGAGTCAGAGTCTGCAGTAATAATATATATATCGTTGCTGTCGGGCAGAAACCTCTTATCTCCGTATTTTAACTTTTTATTTTTTCATAAATTAACGCCCGACTTGATCATCCTACACTAAAGCTTCACACAGAAGCATCAAAGCGATAATACCGGATATCCCTATCAATTTGACATACTGTGCCTGATAGCACAATATGTAAAAAAAAATATGTAAAACTATGACGAAAAATGTTAGTCGACTACCTTTTTTCACTGACCAAAACGAAATAAAAACGAAATAAGAACTAAGCTGTGATGACTAAAACTAAGACTAAATATATTAACAATTTCGTCAACAAATAAAGGCTAGACTAAAATGTTAGAGAGGGATCTAGTGGAGAAGAGATCCAGTAGAACTAAAAGACAAGTCGTTTTATGTTTGGTTGAGCTCGGGTGTTACGCTCTGAAAATAGCAGATCTACAAGCTCACAACGTGTCGCAGCGCGACACGTTGTGGAGCTTGTAGATCGGCTATTTTCAGCATGCAACCAAGTGTAAAAATCAGCCATTACGGCACCGCCAAAACACATGTTAGTCGGCTAAATCAAGTCGGCTAGATTTAGTCGACTATAATCTTCTGATATTTAGTCGAATAAAACTAAAACATTTCAGATGACTAAAATATGACTAAAAACTAGGGGGGCTCCTTTCACGCTGTTTTACAAATCACACATTGGGACTTGGCCTGACAAAAACTTTAGTTTTGGCTTTAATCCCTGTATATCAGTGGTTTTCAACCTTTTTCATGCCAAGGACCCCTAAATTGATGATATACATTTGGCCGCGGACCCCCAATTGAAAATGTTTTGTGCCAGGGACCCCCAGAAGCAAAGATATCAGTTAATTTTTGCTTTAAAAAATATAAATGTTCAAAGATATGCACAGTTTTTCAAGGTTTTTCAAAAATAGCAGATCTACAAGCTCATAGCGCGGCACTCGGTGCCGCGCTATGAGCTTGTAGATCTGCTATTTTTGAATAGCCAAAGCTAAGTGGCTAAAAATGATTGTGACGCTATTAACTAATTTTGCTGGGGACCCCCTGGTGCTCTCTCAAGGACCACTGGTGGTCCCCGGACCACTGGTTGAAAACCACTGCTGTACATGGATAGGAAACGTCCACTAACTATATCAAACATCTCCAAAGCTGATTGATTGGGCAAATTAATTAGTGATACGTCTTAATTAAATAAGTGTTAAATAGCTTTATATTCCTATAGTAATCTTTGCTGTAGGATTTTCAGGCTCCTGCTCTTTAGTAAAACAGAAAATTCATTTTCAGGCAGAGATGCTAGTTTCATCCAATCGGGAGAGAGAACTCATTAGCTCAACAAAATTAGTTAATATAGCGTCACAGTCATTTTAACCACTTTAACCATATTTTATACTTTGGTTATTCAAAAATAGCAGATCTACAAGCTCATAGCATTCTTCTTCTATCTTCATCACACACACTGTTACTCCTTCAAACGGTTGGTGTCTCACACACACACGACACAAATAGACTTCACCTCCTTCCCCACCCAGAAAGAACAACTTTGTCCCACCTTTTCTAAGGGCCAGTAATGAGTGGTTTTGGTAACAGTCGGCGGTGAAAACACCAACTTATGTTTTCTTCAGGCCTGGCAAACTTGAGCGTTTGAATATCGTCTCTGTCGAGGAGGAAAAACTTCATATTTTCAGGATTCAAATTCAAAAATAGTAAGAGTAGCAGATTCACGAGCTTGTGGATCTGCTACTTTTGATGCTTTTGTGTGACGCAATAGTATGATCAAGTAACCCATATTTTATTACATTATTTTATACTTTGGCTATTCAAAAATAGCAGATATACAAGCTCATAGCGCGGCACCGAGTGCCGCGCTATGAGCTTGTAGATCTGCTATTTTTGAAAAACCCTGACATGAAAAAGGTTGAGCTCCACTGATATTATAGCAACATAAGTGTTTCAGAAAACTGATTTAGAAGACATTTGTAGAATCGTATCTCAGGTCTTAATGGGTTAACATCGGCGTAGGTAAAAACCAATCAGTGATCTTCCATTCAATCGGTGATATTATACGATTCTAAAGGCATTATTCAACCTATTCTGTTGTACTGTTCCCCATGCTTTTTCCATATGTTGACAATGTCTAACAAGAACAAACTTCTCAGTATTACACACATTGCTTAAGATTATTGGCCTTCCTACACCCCATCCTCTGGTATGAACGATAAAGCAACTTTACAATCATGCCATCTGGACGGAGATACAGAACTTTGAGATGGGAAAAGGTTCAGTTTTAGCAGGAGAATTGTCCACTCAGCCATTGCAGCGCTAAACAACCTGCCTCGCTGATATGTTATTTGTGTACTCTGGGGACTGTGTTACTATGTATTGTCTTTATGTTGTGTTGTATTTTGCTATTATGTGTTGTAGAACAGACTTGTGAAATGGAATGTCCCTATGGGACAAATAAAGAATATGAACTTATGTTGCTAAATCAGTGGTTCTCAAACTTTTTCATGTCAAGGGACCCCAAAAATTATATGTATTAAGCCGCGGACCCCCATCTGAAAATATTTTGTTCCAGGGACCCGCTACCCAGGCCAGGCTGCTACAATGTCATCATCTTTTAAGAATCATCACGATGAACTCTTGATACTGACAGACTAATAATAATCATGTTGGCATTTCTCAAGAATAATCAAACTATTGTTTTCTTCTTTCTTCTTTCTTAACCAGATAAAAGCTAACGTTCTTATTCTGGGCATATAATTGTAGGCGAACATTTGGTGAAAATAGGTAAACATCCTGCAAAAAAGCCAACCAAACTACATGTTGTTGGTGCTGGTTGGCACAGTAGTGCAGTGGTGGAAAAAGTACTCAAATGTTTTACTTAAGTAAAAGTAGCAATACTGCAATGTAGAAGTACTCTGTTACAAGTAAGTCCGGAATGCAAAATTTACTTGAGTAAAAGTACAAAAGTATTAGTATCAAAATGTACTTAAAGTACTAAAGGTAAAAGTACTAAATGTTTGAAAATAGCAGATCTACAAGCTCACAACGCGTCGCATCTTGTGAGCTTGTAGATCGCCTATTTTCAAATAGCCTAGGTATAAAATAGGGCAAAAGTGGTTAATGTATGTTTTATAATGTAATAATGTATATCTGCAAAGTAACTAGTAACTAAAGTTTTCATAAATTGTAAGTGGAGTAAAAGTACAATATTTTTCTTTGAGATGTAGTGGAGTAGAAGTAAAAGTATAGACATTTGGAAATACTCCAGTAAAGTAAAAGTACCTCAAAATTGAACTTAAGTACAGTACTTGAGTAAATGTACTTAGTTAATTTCCACCACTGCAGTAGTGTCATCGGAAATTACTCCCATACAGTATATATATACGATTCTATTGCCAGGAACAAGCCTATAGTTTACAGACACTTTCTAGAAACGGACCACAACAAAAGCCACAGAGCCTCATCATCATCAGATGTTTCGTGCCAATCATGTCGACATTTCTCAAGAATCAAACCCAGGTATTGTTTAACTTATTTCCACCCAGAAGATAGATGCAGACAGATGACTATGATGATGCCCACGTGATGATGTGCCACTGTGTCATAGGAAATAACACACATCGAAGTACCAGGGGCGTCCGGGTGGCACAGGACGTCTTAACCACACAATGGTGTTATATGCATTATCACATGGACAAAAACGCCTACTTTATGTTAAGGCAAAGAAATTATAACTTGCTGATACTGTTTCATCATCAATTAAGGGATCACTAAAGTAGCTATCCATCCATCTATCAACACCAAATCAAGATGACTTCTTACTGTTTTACACTGACTAATTAGACTAACAATAATCATGTTTGGCACATATTTCCCCTGTAACCCATTACAAATGGGAACGCACCTGTGTAACCACTTTAACTATTATTTTATACTTTGGCTATTCAAAAATGGCAGATCTGCTATTCGAAAAATCAAAAATTTTTGCTTCTGGAGGTCCCTGGAACAACATATTTTGGGATGGGGGTCCGCGACCAAATACATATAATTTTGGGTGGTCCTTGAAATTAAAAAGTTTGAGAACCACTGATCATAGCAACATACGTTTTTTCAAAAAACTTTTAGGATTTAGAAGACATTTGTAGAAGCAAAAATTTGAGTTACAAATGTTCGCTTTAAAAAAATATATATTCAAAGATATGCACACATTTTCACGATTTTTCAAAAAGAAATAGCAGATCTACAAGCATCAAGTGCCACGCTATGAGCTTGTATATCTGCTATTTTTGAATAGCCAAATAAAATCTTAAAATGACACGGATGCTTTCCCCGGTCTAAATGGATTACATCACCGCCCAGACAATAGATGCAGACAGATGAGCATGATGCCTGCATGTCTAGGTTGATGGGTGATGTACTGTACCACCACAGTGCCATAGGCAGATACACACACACACACACACACACACACACACACACACACACACACACACACACACACACACATCAAAGACCTGTGACCTGACCACCAGGGTGGCTTCCGGGTGGCACAGGGTTCAAGTTCCATTTGCCCACCACTGTGGAGACTAGGGTTGTGTGCTAGTCAACTAGCACCAGGGGTCTTCAACGATTTTCAGGCCAAGGACCCCTTAGCTGAGAGAGAGATGAAGCAGGGACCCCCCACTACATATTGTATAAAATTGTGTTGCAGATTAAACTTTTTCATATAGTTTCATAGACTTGTTTGACAGCACTATCATCAGTGTTGGATTGGTGTCCATGTAGAATGGGCATGCTACCGCTAGGGTTCAAGTGGTTAATGTTTTAAAAAAAAATCACACCCAGTGTGAAGTGGGCGGTGTGGTCACAGTGGTCATCACAGTGATGGAAGTTCACTTAAAGAAAAGGAATATTGTAGACCAACCATTGTACACCCCTAACTTAAAAAAACCCCATAAATGTGTTTTTTTAAGTGCATAGTCCTATTTATAGGCCTATGCACATGTGTCATGTGTTCACTAGCCAATCACAGTCCTGAATAGTCCTGAATTGGCCACCATAGTGTACAATGGTGGCCAATCACAGCGCAGGGTTGGGGGGGTACAATAGGTGGGGATGGTACAATGGTGGCCAATCACAGTGCAGCGAATGTCGATGTCCAAACCTCACATATAGGGGCGGTTTCACCGCCCAAAAATATCGAATCACACAAAGATTTGGCGGCCGCCCTAACTCTGAGGACCCCCTAGGGGTCCCAGACCCCCTGTTGAAGACCCCTGAACTAGTCTATTAACCCATTTAGACCTGAGGCCGATTCTAAAAACGCCTTCTAAATCCTGACCTAAGTTGTCTGAAAAACGTCAAAAATGTATTCAAAAAATTACAAAAACGTTATGTTGCTATATACTGTACATAGCAACAGGAACCCCAAAAGGGGTTCCCGTCTTGGAAGGTATGGTTACATATAGGGGTTCCCGCCAGTGTTGCCAGATTCTGTGAGAGAAACAAGCAACCAGGTCTAGGAAAACCAGCCCAAAAGAAGAGACTATGGGCCACATGTGCACTTTAACATATACATCAGCTATTTGAAAATAGCAGATCTACAAGCTCACAACGCGTCGTAAGCTTGTAGATCTGCTATTTTCAAATAGCATCTTGCGGGGAAATTATAATAAGCAGATCTGGCAACACTGGTTCCCGCCCCCAAAATGGGTTAAATAGTAGTATTAGCCCTTCTAATAATCATTCCATTCAGTGGTTTGAAATGGTACGGGAGGGTGGGGCAATTTACTAACTACACACACTGCTAGAGCTGGACGATAGATAGCACCAATATCACAATTGAAGCTTTTTGAACGCTTCCCATCGCGACACATTGTGAGCACGTAGATCGGCCATTTCTTGGCTATTTTCGTACACCACTGTACAACAACGTATAATACAGGCTCAAGTGGTTAATTGGACTCAATCAATTCAGTCGATTAAAAAAAATCGATTAAAATGTTTTCATGTCAAAATATTATGCCCATTTTATGCTTTGGTTAACCCTTTAAGACCGGGAAAGCATCATTTGTGTCATTTTAAGATTTATTTGGCTATTCAAAAATAGCAGATCTACAAGCTCATAGCGTGGCACCTAGTGCCACGCTATGAGCTTGTAGATCTGCTAAAAAAAAAAAACGCGAAAATGTGTGCAAATCTTGGAATATATATATTTTTTAAGCGAACATGTGTCAAATATTTAGTTCCAGGTAGTCCCAGAAGCAAAGATTTGAGTTACAAATGTCCACTTAAAAAAATCAAAAATAGCAGATATAGATCTGCTATTTTTGAATAGCCAAAGAAATCTAAAATGACAGAGATGCATTCCCGGATTGAATGGGTCCAAAAAAGTCTGAGAGGTCAGGCAGAGGTCAAGTTCCTGCCCACCATCATTGAGACGACACATGGTCTCTGTCGTCGGGTAGAAACCTTGTACGTCCAAAACGCTTACTTTTCAGGATTCAAATAAAAACATCTACAAGCTCAAAACACGTCGCTTCTCGCCGCGCTTCGAGCTTGTTCACCTGTTTCCTAGGCTGTGTGTTTTCCACTTCCTGTCGATTTGATCCAATGAAATCCAATGAAACTGGTCAGATGACCAATGATATCCAATGAAATCGACAGGAAGTGGAAAACACACAGCCTAGGAAACAGGTGAGTAGATCTGCTACTTTTTATGCTCATCTGTGACGCTGAAGTGTGATCAAGTAGGGGCATTAATTTACGAAAAAACTAAAAAAGTTAGAATATGAAGATAAGAGGTTTCTGCCCGACAGCAACGATATAACAATTTAGCCAATTTGGCAATGACTAAAAACTGGGGAGGAAAATTAAAATAAGAACTGTGATAAAATAATAAGAAGAAGTGCAACCAAGAGGTAGTCTTGACTCTTGTCCCCACCCAACAACACATACACATCATGTGTTTCATACAGTGTGTTTCACACAGTGACAGCACAATTCACCACTAAAAAGCCACATGATACAATAGAAACGTTAATTGTGTAGAGCAGTGCTTTGTCCAGACTCACTGCAGTCAAATCCAATTTGTTACTCAAATCTGATCTTTAGGACTGATGCCGCGTTCACACTAGCGGCGACAAAGCTACAAAAAACAGCCAAGCATGACCAACTACAACTGCCCAGTCGCTGTTGATGCGTTGCCGCATAATAACACTAGGGTAGGGTTAAATAGCACATAATGGCAAAGAATGAGTTCTTTCTTTCCTTTATGGAACAAAGAAGGAAATGCTGAAACAAAAACATTATGATTGATTGACACAACACTGCGTCAATCAGAGCTGAAAACCGTTGAAGTTGAGCGGGCGCTCAACTTCTTCTGTAGTGTCTGTGTCGGGGCAGTTTGTAGTTTGTAGTGTCGGGACAGTTTGTAGCTTCATGTCACTGTAGTGTCGGGGCAGTTTGTAGCTTCATGTCACTGCTGTGCATTGAAAATGACGTGTAGCCTGTTTCTTGTCGCCGCCAGTGTGAACACAGCATGACCGTCCACACTATTTGCAAGTGACCAGATTGGATTTGTGTATATTCAGATATCGGATTGGAGTCCCTTCCTAGAGATGTAGTGGAGTCATGCAGTTAAAGTAATGTGCAGTACTCAAGTAAATGTAGTTAGTTACTGTACACAACTGGTAATGTCGTAAAAACATAGGCTTGAGTTATGCTTAATATTTATAATCCGTCATATGACGGTGTCGCAGATATAGGATATTTTTGTAATGTGGATGTGGTTCAAATCTGATTCACATAAATCCGTTTTCATTTTTTTTGCCATCCAGATTGATAAATCTAATATGATTCCACTCTGGATAGGCCAAAAATATATATATTTGCACTGCCAGGCTGAACTCTGAACACAGCCTTAGTCGGCTTAGTGTGTGCCAGTGGTGGAAAAAGTACTCAAATGTTTTACTTAAGTAAAAGTATCAATACTGCAATCTAGAAGTACTCTGTCTGTTAGAAGTATAAGTTCGGAATTCAAAATTTACTTGAGAAAAGTACAAAAGTATTGGTATCAAAATGTACTTAAAGTACCAAAAGTACAAAAAAATAGCAGATCTACAAGCTCACAACGCGTCGCGATGCGGCACGTTGTGAGCTTGTAGATCGTCTATTTTCAATTAGCCAATGTATAAAATAGGACTAATGTCGCTAATGTATGTTTTATAATGTAATCATGTATATCTGCAAAGTAACTAGTAACTAACCAGTTAAAGTAGTAAAAAGTAAAGTAAAAAATACCTCAAAATTGTACTTAAGTACAGTACTTGAGTAAACGTACTTAGTTACTTTACACCACTGAGTGTGTGCATACTTCTTCTGAGACACTTATCAATGCAGTGTGTCATGACTTAGCGCTTCATCTTGTGTGAAACATTTGTTTTCGAGACAACTCTGGTGTCAAGTCATTGGTATGGTGTGTCCGTTAAATAACTGGTTAAGTTAGTTCTGATGAAAGCGTGCCAGACAGTGAACAAAGGATCCTTAAACATAACAATAGAAGGTGACATACTGTACACACAACTACAAATATAGATTTCATGCTCGAGTAAGTGCAATTGTGCAGTTTTTATTTTTAATTTAGCCAATTCATGCAAAGTCATTGAGCCAAGCAGTTGCCTCCTGATCTGTTGTAGGTATGGAGGGTGACTAATCCTCCTTTATCGCACTAAGACCTGGAAAGCATCTGTGTCACTTTAGATTTCTTTGGCTATTCAAAAATAGCAGATCTACAAGCTCATAGCGCGGCACCGAGTGCCGCGCTATGAGCTTGTAGATCTGCTATTTTTGAAAAATCTTGAAACATTTTTTTTCTTTTATTTTGAAAAACTGTTAGGATTTAGATTTTTTTAAATAATCGCCTCAGGTCTTAATGGGTTATTGTCATTTTCATGTTATTTGTCATAGTTTATAAGCCGTCTTACTTTTTCTGCAGTGTTTCAGAGTGTCATCTATACACACTCCTGACTGGGGCAGCATGATTATGGCTCAAATTATAATCCCCTTTATTCTTGCTTATCCAAATGTAAGCTCTCTAGACGTGGTGGGGTCCTGAGACCGCTCAATATTCCTTGAGTGGGTTCCAAATGGACACTTACAGCAAGGTCTGTGATGCTGTGTGGTGTGCATTATAACTCTATAAACTAAGGTTCTAAAATTTAAATAAAAGTTTATTACCATTTTATATTATTACTATATTATTGTTGCCTACCACATGAACCAACTGAGCATCATAATAGGTGAATATTCTGTGAAAATAGCACAGAGTGCCGCGCTACGAGCTTGCAGATCTGCATTTTTTTTTAATCATGGAACACAAATCTTTGAATACATATATTTTTTTGAAACAACATTTTTAAGTCAAATATTTGCTTCTGGGGAGGCCCCTGGAACAAAACTAGAGGACCCCCAAAATGATATGTATTTGTCCCTCCCCCCATCTCAAAATATGTTGTTCCAGGGACCCCCAGAAGCAAAGATTTGAGTAAAAAATGTTCGCTTTATAAAAATATATATATTCAAAGATTTGCACAAATGTTCACAATAAAAGAAAAATGTTCACGATAAAAAATAAAAAGAAATCAAAAAATGACACAGATGCGTTCCCGGTCTTAATGGGTTAAGTGGTTAAACCTAATAGCACCTACTATGTCACTTCAAACAGGAACACAATATGCATGCAGCATGTATCCAATCCATCACAGACCAATCAGGTACCATTATCAGCATTAGGCCTATGATTTATATCAGCCAAACATATCAGTGTTTCCGCTATTAACCACTTTCATCCTGTCATCCCCATTATAGGTGAAAGTTTTGATAAAAATTGCTGCAACAAAAAAAGCCGTTCTACAAGCACGGCGAAGCATATAGGGCTTAAACGGTTAAAGGGATATTTCACTGTCAAACATGTTTGGGGTCATTTTATCGTCTACTCAGGCTTTTGTGAGCAGTGAGCAGCCCCAGACCGTTTAAGTTGCTCGATTCAGTATTTATATATTTGACAGATTCATTTTATCAGACAAGCCCCCTTCCTGTATGACCCCCATTGTAACTTCAAACTCCATTTTAACCATGTTAAGGTAGCTCTAGTCTCCACTAAACAGACTACTACCGATTACTTCAGACTGGCAGTCGAATGAAGTCGGGAGATCAGTCGGTTGGAAGGTGTGAAAAGAACGTGTCTAAATGCACCTGAGATGACGCTAAAATAGCCTATGGCTTGATGTCTTTTTCAACAAGGATAGGCTACTCACATCAAGGATAGGCTACTCACCACCACACGAGCATTGCGCATCCACAAAGTAAACGTTTCATCATTATAATTTTCAATTGATAAAAATAAAATGGACAATCTCTGTTCCCTGTACATCCATTGTCCCATGAAATAGTTGGAGAATGCACACTTGGGTTTGTAATGGTAGAGAAAAACTCAAATGAAAGCGATAGAATACCACCGGTTGCTTCAGTGATTTTACAGCCCTTTCTCGCCTTTCTCTGCATTTTGAGCACACATGTAGCTGTAACAATATTTATACCATGGATATGCTCTGTATTCAGACTAAATAAATGTACGGCACTTTAGAAAGGGTCCCTAGCAGCCAACTAGAGAGCTCTATCTCCTCTCCGCCAGCCCACAGCTACACGACGGTCATTTGCGAGTCATTTGGCGCCAAGTTGTTCACAAACAAGAAGTGTGCGTCCGGAAGGAGGGCCGCCATCTTTCGGCGACCCCCGGCCTAGTCACGAACAGCCCCTTCGCACCCGGCACGGGGCCGGGCTACGCGAGGCCAGCCGCGAGGCCAGCCGAGAGTCCTCGGCGCACAGATATTGTTCCGTCTAGGCGGGATTCTAACTTAAGAGGCGTTCAGTCATAAGCCCGCAGATGGTAGCGTCACCCCAGTGGCTCCTTAGCCAAGCACATGCACCAAATGTCTGGGGAGGCTCGACGCTTCCCTACAACTTCCGACCCGACGCGACAGTGTACACACCACCCATTCAACCGCAGATTTTCGTCAACAGGCGCTTTCCAAGAGAGCTACCCTAGACTCACTGAAAACAAAACACCCGTCCTTGGTTCTGGTGACTGATATTGTACTCCTGATGCGTGAGGGGCCGTGTTTTTTACTTTTTTCAAATGCTTTTTTGCATTATTTTGGGAGAATTAAAAAAAAACGAAAAATAATTAATTGAAAAAACACGGCCCCCTTACGTATTACATAGAAGGACAATATCGGTCACCAGAACCCAGGACTGGTGTTTTCAATGAGTCCAACATGGTTAAAAGGGAGCTTGAAGTTACAATGGGTTCGTATAGGAAGGGGGCGCGTCTGATAAAACGAATGTCAAATATCTAAATAGTGAATCAAGCAACTTAAAAACTGTCTGGGTACGCCTGAGTAGACGATAAAATGACCCCACACGTTTGAAAGTGAAATATCCCTTAAATGGACATAATTCTCTTAACCGTCCGTGATACGGGATAAACATCAAGGCACTTAATGATCCCACACTTCCAGTAAAAAATATAAAAAACCTTTACATTCTATTTATGTACATTAATGAGCTGTCCGGGGGCTGATATCACCTCTCCAGGAGTATCAAATAACGGCTATGAGCTCATTGTGTGTGTATGAATCCACCTCCCCCAACCTTCCCCCCAACCCCCACTCCAAACCCTTTTGTCTCCCGCATCATGGCAGAGAAGATGATACTGTTTGGTATGACAAAAAAAAAAAACCTGTGAGCCTACACAGTCCTGTCTCACTCCTCTCTCTCTCTCTCTCTGGCTTGCATCCGGAGCAGAGTGCAGCTGTGCACAAGGCATCCTGCTACCCAGGAGAGAGAGAAAGAGAGAGAGAGAGAGGAGGCAGCTGAATAACTGATCTCACTGCTGGAGGACAGGAGTGGAGCTGGAGGGCTCCTGCGTGTCCTCAAACCAGACATTTGTGTACTACTGAATAGCAGAACGCTCGCCCCAAAACACGCTCGCCCAGTGTCAAGTCTGGCGATCTCGGAGCGGTCGCCACCAGGTGTTCCTAAACTTAACCTCAGTAAAACTACTAGTAGTCCTGAACTTATTCCTAAACTTAACCTCAGTAAAACTACTAGTAGTCCTGAACTTATTCCTAAACTTAACCTCAGTAAAACTACTAGTAGTCCTAAACTTATTCCTAAACTTAACCTCAGTAAAACTACTAGTAGTCCTGAACTTATTCCTAAACTTAACCTCAGTAAAACTACTAGTAGTCCTGAACTTATTCCTAAACGGAACCTCAGTAAAACTATGCCTAAACCTAACCTTATTCCTAAACGTAACCTCAGTAAAACTACTAGTAGATCTAAACGTATTCCTAAACTTCACCTCAGTAAAACTATGCCTAAACCCAATCTTATTCCTAAACTTAACCTCAGTGTAATACTATGCCTAAACCTAACCTTATTCGTAAATGTAACCTCAGTAAAACTATGCCTAAACCCAACCTTATTCCTAAATGTAACCTCAGTAAAACTATGCCTAAACCTAACCTTATTCCTAAACTTAACCTCAGTAAAACTATGCCTAAACCTAACTTTATTCTAAACCTTAACCTCAGTAAAACTATGCCTAAACCTAACTTTATTCCTAACCTTAACCTCAGTAAAACTATGCCTAAACCTAACTTTATTCCTAACCTTAACCTCAGTAAAACTATGCCTAAACCTAACTTTATTCCTAACCTTAACCTCAGTAAAACTATGCCTAAACCTAACCTTATTCCTAACCTTAACCTCAGTAAAACTATGCCAACTAGTCTGTGTTTTGGGGCGAGCGTTCCAGTTACCCTACTACTAACTACAAGCTTTAGCTGGTGTCACTTCTTGTGTTTATCGTGATGTTGACCAAGGACAGGAAAGAGAGACCTTTGTTAGTCCCGTGCATGGGGGGGGAATGCTGCTTCAGCTTCAGCCAGCTGATGGCTGCTTAGATGGTTCCGATGAGCGCTGCTCGGGGCCAGGGGAGCAGTTAGGGGGTTGCTCAGGGACACGGCGACACAAGGCCGGGGCCCCGGAGTCGAACCACCTTCTTTTCCCCACTAGACAGCCTCTCTAACGTTCAGCTACAGTATGGCCGCCAGCCCTAACCTGCATACCGTGCACCTAACTGCTCAAATTAACCACACGAACCCCAGCATTCCTACTTTTGGGGATTAACATTCTGCAAAAATAGCTGATCTACAACCTGTTGTGGGCTTATAGATTGGCTATTTTCGGCAAAGACATTCTGGGCTCCGGTCAACTGGGTTTTAAGTGGTTAAGAAGAGTTTAGTTCCTGACACAGCAGCGCCACGGAAGACGAGTGGAACTTTCATCTCGTCTACCCTTGATCTCTTTGCTTTGTTTGTCTTAGGGATCATAGTCATTCCTGAAATAATGTATTACTGCTTAGCATGACAGCTTACAACCGGTTTGAGGTGCATCTGTCAGTGTGTGTGTGTGTGTGTGTGTGTGTGTGTGTGTGTGTGTGTGTGTGTGTGTGTGTGTGTGACGTTGTTACTCACTTTCCCCTTCTATCTTATCAGTTCCCCGGGTCCAAATAATTGTCCTGGTCTCCAGCTTGACTTGAAATGTCCTCCTCTCCGGACGCTGGGACTTTTTGGAGTAAAACAGCGTCAACACCGTTCCCAGCTCCAGGTCCCTGTAAATGTTGTTCATCTCCGTGTCGTTCTCTATCCACGGAACAGGTCCGTTGGAGAAGGAGCCCGCGGTTCCAGCCATGCTTACTTCCCCTGTTTGTTTCCCTTTTCCTTTCAGAACAATTTGCTCAGTCCAGAGCTAGACAGAGATTCCTGCAGGAGAAGAGAGGAGGGGGGGGGGGCATGAGAAAAAAAACAAAAAAACCACATCCCTTGTTGCAAGTCTTCTGTTGTGGTAATCCTGCACACAACATAACAGTGTAAAGGTTGCACTTATCAATGGCTTCTGAAACCTTTTAGTTTCAAGGACCCCTTATAAGATCTGAGATTATAAAACCCCTTATAAGATCTGAGATTGTACAAATGGTACAATCCATTTGTACAATATCAGAGTTACAGACCTGTAAGGGTCCATTTGGAAAATCCTTAAGGAATCCTGACGGTCCCTGGACCCAACTTTGAAAACCACTGTTCTAAGTGAAATTTTTCTTTTTGATAAAACAAAACGTTTGTTTTTTTTTGGTTAAAAGGGTAAAGCTCTATATTCTGATAGGAAACATTGTTATATAGAGTGTTTGTTCAGTGACAGGGGTCTTCCCGTCTCTCCAGCTCTTTAGGTGGAGAGACGGGGATAAAATACCTTTTCAGGTGGGTCACGAATTTCATCCGATCAGGAAAGAGCGCCCATTTATCAGCTCACATTTTATATTGTTACAATTCCAATTTTCATCACTTCCAATTTCCCGTGTTTATCCTGCATTCTGTATGAGGCGACGTCTCATGATTCCTGATTGAATGAAATTTGTATCCGGACCTGAAAATGTATTTTTTTCTGTTTACTAAAGAGCTGGAGAGACGGGACACCCATGTTACTGAACATACAAACTCTATACAGCAATGATTGATTACTATGGGAATATAGAGGTACTTAAAAGGCACAGTAATTAACTTTGACCTGTCTTTACATAACAAAAAACACAACTAAATGTACTCTATACCAGCAGTATAGGTCTACCATGATATGAAATCACAAATTGTGCCAGCATACTTGCTTATTATATATCAGCGCTATACGTTTAGTTTTACAATTTGACTACAGTTAGCCTACAGTTTGGCTATCCTATATCTCACCATTTCTCAACATCAGGTCCAGGGACCACCATAAATTCTTGGAGAGTTAAATACACACTGAGGATTTCTGGGGTCCCAGAGATTACAGCAGAAAAAAAAGTATCAAATGTATATCAAAACTGGGGGTCCTTGACATGGAAAAAGGTTGAGAATCACTTGTCCTATCTAATCTTTCAGGTGATATGGTCATATAACTGTCAGCTCAGCTGCACCTTATCCTTGCAAAGGGGACATTATTGTAAAAGCTTAGCCTTGGATCAAGACCATCACAGATGTATTTTATCGAGTCTGACTTTTAGCTTTCATATCTGTCGAAATCAATAAAATACATCAATAATAGTCTTGATCCAAGGCTAGTAAAAGCTCAAATCAATGACCCCCATGACTCTGCACTCTCAGAGTTACGGGGGTCCTTGATTTGAGCTTTTCAGCACCCGCAAGGGTCCATTTGGTTCCATTTGTACCCTCTCTCAGAGTTACAGACCTCTAAGTAAGGTTCCATTTCCCCCCCATAAAAAATTAGAAATCCACAGGTTTCTATCTCTGGTGTGTGTGAGTGTGACACTGATTTTCACACCCAGACTCCGACACAAGACCACCAACTTAAGGGCCTGTTAAATCAATCCGCTACAATGTAACCAGAGCACAAAGTTTCCCTTCTTCTTTGATCCGTCCCCTGTTGTTGTGTCACATATTGGATACAAAGTGTTGCCAAAAATGGGAACAGAGTGTATACAATGTAACAACAACAACACGCTCTTAGCTGCTACATTTCCAGGGGGGGGGTTAGTTAGTTAGTAGGTTTATGAAGGAAGAACGGGCCAAAAAAAGAGGAAAGAATGGCTGATTTTTCCACCGCTGACAAAAAAAACCCAGGTACAGGGTAGCGAAAGATTTGTTTTAGCCCCCACATGGCTGCTTAATGTAGCCTCTTTTCCTCCAAGAAGACCCCCCCCCATGTTCCCCCCCGTCCTTTCCCACCCCACCACCACCTTCCTTTACTTACCTTGTGGAAAAATCCAACGGGAACAACAACAGGCAAACAGCGAGCCTCCAGCGCACACACACACAGCGGCAGGAACAACAACACGTCGCCGCAAAAAATCTCGGCGACAGCCCCGACCTAGAGCTCATCTCCGACGGCCTCGAAAAAAACTTGTCCCTCCTCCTCCTCCTTAGTCTTTCCAACCAATGTGTGTTGGTTATAATGTTATTATTATTATTATTATATCATCATGGTGGCCCAGTCAGTCTCCCCCCCAGCAATGAATGTACTCCAGTCTCCTCTCCGGGCCCCCCGAAAAATATATTATTATCCCCCCTTTTTCTTGTCTTCGTGGTGGTGGTCCGCTATTATAGCAGCCCGTCCATGGAGAGAGAGACACAGAGAGAGAGTGGAGAGAGAGAGAGAGAGAGAGAGAGAGGGAAGAAGAACCGTGGATGAATCCGCAAGTTGAGCTCTGGTCTCCGGCTCTTAGCGCTGTGTAGCTCCGGCCCTTCCCCCCACCCTGCCTGTCTCTACTGGTGCGCCTACCGTATTACCCTGTACCGACCAGTGTTGCCAGGTTTGGCGAGAGAAACAAGCAAAGCAACCAGTGTCGATGAAAACAAGAGCCCAAGAGAAGCGACTGTAATAGGCGGCTACTAGGCAGTGGTGGAAAGTAACTAAGTACGTTTACTCAAGTACTGTACTTAAGTACAATTTTGAGGTATTTGTACTTTACTTGAGTATTTCCAATTTCCAATACTTTTACTTCTACTCCACTACATCTCAGAGGCAAAACTTTTACTTTTACTCCACTGCAATTATTTGAAAACTTCAGTTACTAGTTACTTTTCAGATATAAATTATGATATAATGAAACACACATTAACCACTTTTAGCCCTATTTTATACCTAGGCTATTTGAAAACAGCCGATCGACAAGCTCACAACGCGTCACATCGTGACGCGTTGTGAGCTTGTAGATCTGCTATTTTCAAATATTTAGCACTTTTACTTTTGGTACTTAAAGTACATTTTGATGCCAATACTTTTGTACTTTTACTCAAGTAAATTTTTAATTCTGGACTTTTACTTCTAACAGAGTATTTTTATATTGCAGTATTGGTACTTTTACTTAAGTAAAGAATTTGAGTACTTTTTCCACCACTGGAAGCGACTGTAATACTAGGCCACATGAGCACTTTAAAAACCTACATGCAGCAGCTATTTTCAAAAACTCTTGCTATAAAATGTGGAATATTTGGATTTTTTGGGTGAAACGTTAAACAACACAAATGCTCACTGTGGCACAAAACATTTTCATGAAAATATTTGAGAACCACTGGTTTAAAGGGTAAGTGATATGTTTGGGTAAACTTTTTTTTGTTTTGTTAAAAAGGTTAAAGTACTATATTCTGATTCTGATAGTAATCATTGCTACAGAGCTTTTGTTTGGTCACAGGGGTCTCTCCAGCTCTTTAGTAAACAGAATATAGTATATTTTCAGGTAGGTGACAAATGTAAGCCAATCAGGAGAGAGCACTGAAAATGTATTTTCTATTTAATAAAGAGCTGGAGAGACTCCTTTTACTGAACAAACACTTATAGCAATGAGTACAATCAGAATATAGGGCTATTTAACACTTATTTTAACAAAAATACACTTACCCTACCTTTAAATATATTTTTTTATATGTTTGGAAGCAAGCCTAAATAATAATAATAATAATAATAATAAACTTTATTTGAATAGACATGAACTGCAGCTCAAAGTGCTTTACAGAGCAAGAATACAATTACAGAAAAAGTACAACTAATTTAACAATAAAACAAAAAAAGAAAAGCAAAAGCATAAAACAATATTCAAATAAAAGCAAAAAAAAAAGGCAGTGAATCAATCAGGCAAAACAGTGAGGAGGACATGAATAAGTTACAACACAGAGATTTAAAAATCAACTAAACGCAAGAGTGAAGAAATAGGTCTTGAGCTGTGCTTTAAAGCTATAGCTTTACATCTAAAGTTGAACTACACTTTAGAAACAAGCCCAAAAAGCCGCAACCCGCAACTACCAATATTTAAAAGCAACTTTACAGAAAAAGAAGTCCAGAGTCGCTTATAAAAGCGGACATGGCAACACTGGTACCGACCCCTCATGTAGACTACAACAAAGCGGCTGTTGCACGCGTCGGCCCCTTTAAGCCACGATCGCGCGAGAGCGAAAAATACCAGATCTACAGCAATAGCACCCAGCTGCGGTATCTCTAACGAGACTGCGTTGTGAGAGCGTTGTGAGCTTGTAGATCTGGTGTTTTTGGTGAACGACACTGCAGGTACGGCGACGTATACGTGTGCCCTTTTAAAGACACAGCTACACTTCTCTGCTTGCTTTGCTTGTCATAATAGTTAATTATGTGGCTAATTATTTACCCCCCCCCTACCTGTTGATCAGAATACACTGTTTGCACCCCAGGCTGTTGTGGAAGAAGTAGGCTACTCACATTTTGTTTTTTTACTTTTTTTACTTAAAGGACGACCATTTTCAATCTGTCTTCATAATTGGTCCTCACTAATGCTCATGAAAAGATGGTACCATTTCCCCCCTACTCTGTCTGTGTGTCTCATAGCTGGGCTGTGGTCACTTCAGAAACCCGCCTACCAGTGACAACATCGTTAGGCATGTTTTTGTTTTCAAACAAGATAATAAAAAAAAGTGATTTTGTTTTTTTAAGGCAAGAACAATGGATTATAGCATGATAATGAATAGAAAGCCTGCAGTTTCTATTAGCTATAGGATTCACCATGGATGATGTCACTGGTAGGCGGGTTTCTGAACTGTCCACAGCCCCTCTGAGACACAGACGGGGTAGACCATTGGTTCTCAAAGTGGGGTCCGGGGACCCCCAGGGGTCCTTGAGGGGGTCCCCACTCCCCAGCAAAATGAGTGAAAATAGCATCACAATAGTTTTAACCTTTTATACTTTGGCTATTAAAAATTAGCAGATATACAAGCTCATAGCGCGGCACCGAGTGCCGCGCTATGAGCTTGTAGATCTGCTATTTTTGAAAAATATTGAAAATTTGTGCAAATCTTTGAATATATTTATTTTAAAGCGAACGTTTTAACACAAATCTTTGCTTCTGGGGGGTCCCTGGCACAACATATTTTCAGATGGGGGTCCCCGGCCAAATATATATCAATTTGGGGGTCCCTGGCATGAAAAAGTTTGAGAAGCACTGGGGTAGACAACAATGGTACCATTTTATAAGGACTATTAGTGAGGACAATTATATGAAGATATGTTGAAAATGGGTGAATTTTAATGAATAAAATGTAAATTTGTCCAACCTGTATGGTAGAGTAAGTTAATACAATATATTGGGGTGGTTGCATTTAGTCTCCCTGCTCTTCTATTGAGACATTTAGATGGTGTCAAAGGTCACGTCTCACCTAGACACAGGATCTGACACAAATTTTGACCTGATGGTCAAGATTCAATTTATCCCCTGAGCAAGCAGGCAGGCTCTATTAGCTCAATGGTAAAAAATGTCAGCGCTTGTGCAGGAAATCGTATTCAAATCCGGGGTAGAAGAGGAAAGTTACATAGTGCAGCTTTAAAGGTTTAATGACATTCATGTTTACACCACATTCAGAGTCTTTGTCCTGGTCCTTCAAACGTGTACAAAAAGTTTGAACTGAAAATTCCACTCCAGTGATTCACTGTAGGTGTTTTTCTCTCACATTTCTAAAGCCTTTTCAACTGCAATGAAAAAAAAATCTTTGCCTGCGGGTGTCGCTGGTGAGGGATTTTGCCTGTCAATCATCGCCTCTGCTCCGCCCCCCCAAAGGAAAGGATAGGGGAGGGGAGGGGCAAGGAGGAGAGTGGGCGGGATTAATCGACTGTGACCTCACTGTCGAAGGGCCAAGCTCAGATTACTTTTCAGCCTAATTATTCAGAAAACCCCAGACCACAGAAAATCCACTGAATGTTCAAAGTTCAGATTTTTTGGGTGTAATTGAGGTCATAAAACCCCCAAAAAAACATAAAAAATTAAAAAAGTGAAAATGAATGTCATCGAACCTTTAATATAGGCTATCATAATGTAGAAATACTCTGTTAAAAGTAAAAGTCCTGTATTCAAAAATGTTCTCGACTAAAAGTACATTGGCATCAAAATACAGCACCAAACGTAAAAGTGTTCATTATATATTTGTATTGTATATGTTATGTATTGTTATTATTGTTATTATTATTATTATTATTAGACGTCAGTTGATGTATGTTTTGTATTAATAATCTAAATCTGCAAAGTAACTAGAGATTAAAACTGTCATTTATCTGTAGTGGAATAAAAAAGATACAAGGGTTTAGGTTCAGGCATAGTTTTACTGAGGTTACGTTTAGGCAGGGCCGGATTAGCACTATGTGGTGCCCCAGGGCGACCTCAAGTTGCCGAAATCGTGCACTCGCGCGAAAAATTGGCGGATTTTGTTACGTTTCTTTTTGGTTTTTGGTTACTTTATTTCGGTTTTAGGGTTAGGGTTATGTTAAGGTTATGTTATTTAATTCTTATAATTTTTATTTTTATTTTTAATTTTTTGGGTGCCCCCATTGGCTGGTGCCCCAGGGCACTCGCCCCCAACGGCCTATGGGTAATCCGGCCCTGCGTTTAGGAATACCTGGTGGTGACTGTTCCGAGGTCGCCGGATCGACCCGGGAGAGCGTGTTTTGGGGCGAGCGTTCTTGTATTCGATAATAAGTATCAACTTGATACTTATTATCGAATACAAGAACGCTTGATACTGTCAAATGTCAAAAATGGAAATAATCAAGTAAAAGTACCTAGGTCAAAAATGTTTGCACAAGATTTGTCTTTCACACAAGTGCTTATTTACGCCATAATGACATAAGACCCGATTACATAAAGATGTTAAACATTACCTTACCATTGCCGGTCCATACCAAGAATTGTTCACGATGCACACACAGTCAAATACAATATTCTGCACCACAAGCCAGCAAAGTGCACTCATTTACAC
The DNA here is from genome assembly GCF_963280865.1 of Gymnoscopelus braueri. NCBI lineage: Eukaryota > Metazoa > Chordata > Actinopteri > Myctophiformes > Myctophidae > Gymnoscopelus > Gymnoscopelus braueri. The sequence goes on from NC_137614.1 coordinate 49,157,438, forward strand.
TGTGTTGCACTGTGTTCTATCACTGTCAGTGCACCAAACCACAAGGTGCTCTCGTTTCTTAACCATAAAATATACCGGCCTATTTAGCTCATGTTCTCATCCGTCTAAGTCAGAGGTCTTCAACAGGGGGTCCGCGACCCCTAGGGGGTCCGCGGAGGTACTGCAGGGGGTCCGCGAAATTGTTGTTTGATTAAACAATATTTTAGTAAAAAAAAAGAAAAAGAAAAAAAACTTTTCCCCCCCCCAAAATGTCAAATTGTCTTTAAACATAACATGAATCCATAGCAAACAGATAAATGGAGGCACAATAACATGGTATGTTTATACATTTTGTAGAGATTTTTTATTTTGCACACCTACTGGGGCAGGTGCGTATAGGAGCAGGCAATATAAAACACAATTGTATACATAAATATACAATATATGTGGTAGCCCCCCTACCCTACGAGGTAGGGGGTCCCTGTTCCATCTCCCCATCAGTTTGGGGGTCCCTAGCCTGAAAAGGTTGAAGACCCCTGGTCTAAGTGCTTTTTCTTTTTGTAAATATATTTTTTGGGGCTTTTCTTGCCTCTATTGATAGGAGCAGCAGACTGACAGGAAATGGGGAGAGAGATGGGGGGGGGGGGTGGTGACACGCAGCAACGGTCGTCTGGATCGGGAGTCGAACCCGCGACGCCACGTCAGGCCGGTATACCAGCCCAGGTGCCCAGGCGGTTACGCCAGCCGTCCGGGGCCAGTGTTTTCTTTTTAATGTATAGTGTCTGGTTGGCTGGAAACCTCATATGTCCAAAACTATTACCTTTCAGGATTCTAATTCAAAAATAGCAAAAGTATCAGATCTTACAAGCTCGAAACAATTGTGGATCTGCTACTTTTGATATGATCAAGTAGGACGTTAATTTATATTAAAAAAAGTAAAAATGTGTATATAAGAGGTTTCTGCCCGACAGCATCGATATCTTAAAAGGGTTGAATTTATAAATGATAGTGTCCATTTCCTCGCTCGTGCTAAAAGTGAAGTCCTTCCCATCATTGACAATTGGATGACACCGACCTCCACAATGACCTTACCACTGGCGTCCCTATTTTGGTCACATTTTCTAACCATTGTGACACGTTGAGCTTGTGTACATCTGCTACTTGTCGTACAACAAAGCATAACAGCGTAACAGGCTTATTACCAGTGGTGGAAAAAGTACTCAAATGTTTTACTTAAGTAAAAGTATCAATACTGCAATGTGGAAAAGTATTGGTATAAAAATATACTAAAAAGTACGAAAGTAAAAGTACTCATTATGCAGTTTTCAAATGTATAAAATGTAACAAATCTTTTGAAAATAGCAGATCTACAAGCTCACAATGCATTGCATCACAACGCATTGTGATGACTTCTTAAGTAAATGTACTTAGATACTTTCCACCAGTGCTTATTACTTATCTTGCTGTATACTTGAACTGGCAGCTCTCACACAAAAGCAAATTGGGGGTGAGTGTGTTTTGGGGCAGGCGTTCCGGTTACCTTTAGTCCAGCAGATCACTGCTATTACGTAATGCCAATTACGTAATGTCAATCATTATTCATTCACCCTAAAAGCTAATTGATATGACAGAAGAACCGAAGAAATAAAATACACAAACAAAACAGGAACAAGATCAATGTTTTATTCTAAAAACTACAAAGCCCAAAAGCAATTTAAGCAACGATGAACAAAAAACAAGGGGTTGTGCGTTAAAATGGTCTTATGGCTACAAGTGTTCATGAAAAGGTTAAGTTTGGCTGTGAGTTTCACATAAAAATAAAAATAAACCCAAAGAGGACAACTTTCACCTCACTGACAGCAGTACAAAAAATAATTATAATAATAATAATCACACTCAATGACGGCTTTCTGACTTTCTTTTTTGGCAAAACCCACATCCCTTCTCACGTTACTTTGTCCTTATTTTTCCGGAAGAACAGTCTTTCATCAGGTCTGACAGGAAACGCGTATTACTGTGATATCACCATTTCAAGTAACAAAGAGGAATGTTGTACTTGTTCTTTTAAAAAGAAATAATGTTAAAAGTGACTAAAACACAAAAAAGTTGCATATAAACATGAAGAGCTTTCAGTCAACAGTGGCAAAACGGAACACTTTTCTTTTTTCTTTTCATTTTTACAAAACACTGAATAATATTCACCGGAAATGACAATAAATATATACATCCCTGAAATAAAACATTAAAAATCAAACTACATAGATGGAGAAAAAAAAAGGGACAACATTCTGTGTTTTAACCACTTAAAACCTTAAAACTTCATTCCCAGGGTTCTTCACTAGGTCCCCTCCTCCCCCCCCCCCCTACACCAAAATCTCTTCACCGACAACAGTCGATCCAAAAGCTTGGACATAGTCTAATTTTCGCCGAATGTTCGCCTATCGTGACGTGCCCAGAATAGGGACGCTAGGGTTCGAAGTGGTTAATCGTTACATAAGCATAGTGCTAGGGTTCAATATTCGCGATGGCTCTATCAGGCTCATCATCACACTGGATTTCCACTCATACCCCATTACCAACCTCTCCCTCCGCTATGCAGCTCCGAGATGAGGTTCCACAAAGCTGGCTATACCGGAATCGGTAGAACACCGGGCAAAGGGTCCGTGGATTACCTTTTTTCGCCACATCGCATCCAAAAACTAAAGGTGGTCCCCTAATTCTACAGATGTTTGAGGATTTTGCGGAACCCTAACCTTTTTAGAACGGGGCGAAACAACTGCTTAAATCGCTTATTCAGTCAGCCTGTGGCCATGTTTTCCCCATTGTAGCCGACCCGGGAGCAGTACTGGCACCTGACGTATAGGGGGTTCTTCCGGGTTGAATGTGGACCCTCATCTCGGAGCCGTATAGCGGAGGGAGAGGTTCGTAATGGAGCTGGACTTCCACAGGCTTATTAATTCATTGTATTATTTATTTCTCACGCTCTCTCTCGCACGCACGCACGCGTCCACCACGCCCACCACGCCCATTCATCTCCTTCATAAACGTGGCAATTCATTGATTTATTAATTTATTATTCTATTACAATATAGAATTTATTTTTCAATAAATCTTGATGGCTTACAAATTTGATTACAGACATTAACAGATCAAAAGGTAATACTACTGTTTTTGAAAGTAGATTCAAAAGCAGCGGGGTAGTTAACTCACTTCCAACTACATTAACACCGCTAAATTCTTGCCGTGAGACACCCGCCTGTCTTCTTGGCGGCATGATCAATTTCTTCGGTGTATTTGTCCTATAAATCGTCTCTGTCGGGTGGAAACCTCATATGTCCAAAACGGTAACTTTTCAGGATTCAAATAAAAAAGCATCAAAAGTAGCAGATCTACAAGCTCGAAACGCGTCGCTTCGCGCCGCGTTTCGAACTTGCGGATCTGCAACTTTCGATGCTTTTGTGTGACACTGTAAAACACAAAAAGTTATAATATGGAGATAGGAGGTTTCTACCCGACAGAGACAATATCCACGGTCAATCAGTATTTACAGCATCATAATTCTTCTGCTGTGTCTTTCCTCTCTCTCCCTCTCACCCCCTCCCCCCCACCCCTCCCCTCACCCTCCCACACAATGGGCCTCATTAACATAAACTACAAACAGTTCTACGATCGAAAGGCGTGGGTGGGGGAAGAACGGGGGAAACAACAAAAAAAAACGATTAGCGGGTTTAGAACTCGTAGTCCTCCTCGGCCATGTCGATCGCCCAGGCGAACTTCTCTCGCTGGGTCTTGTTGTAGATCTTCTCGATGGTGATGTCGTACTTTTTGCACCTGAACAGGAGCAGAAGAGACAGGGGGTTGGTTCAGTGAGGCCTGCCTGCTCCACACGCACTAGGGCTGTCAACAAAATGTTCCATATTCGAATATATATTTGAATATTGAAAATAAATTTGAAAAAAAATGGGGATTTTATTTTTTCTATGGTCGCCTGTAACATTACACAGCAGCTGGTCTTGTGAGAGCACAGACAGTGTTGCCAGATGTTGTGAGAGAAACAAGCAGACAGGTCTACGAAAACAAGCCCAAAAGTAGTAACTAAAGGTCGCATGATATTTAAAATAGCCGATCTGCAAGCTTGTAGATCTGCTATTTTATTTAAAAGAGGGAAAAAATGAAAGAAATTGAAATATTTAGAATATTTTTGAAAATGTTTAACTACACAAACTGTACACCCAAATACAAAATATTTTCTGGTGGATAAATACATATTTATTTGGGGGTCCTTGACAGGTACTAGACGACAAACCCAAATATGCAACTACAGTTTAGAAACAAGCCCCAACAAAAACTATATTTATAAGCGACTTTACAGAAAAACAAGCCCAAAGTCGCTTATAAGAAGCAGACATGGCAACACTGATCACAGAGCCATCAGTTGAGAGACAGCATCCAGCTTCCTCCCCTCTCTTGCTTGCCTCTCTTACATCAAGTGCAGCGTTGTGCTGCACTTGATGTACACCAGTGGTTCTCAGACTTTTTCAAGTCAAGGACCCCCCAAAATGATATATTTATCATATGGGGACCCCCCATATGAGGGACCCCCCATATGAAAATGTTTTGTGCCAGGGACCCTCAGGAGAGAAGATTTGAGTGAAAAATCATTGCTGAACTACAAGCTCAAGACGTTGTGTGAGCTTGTGTACGTCTGATATTGTTTTGAAGATTTTCATTTACAAAATCAATTATTTTATTTAAATAGATCATGATCTTTTATACGTTTCGCTCACAATGCGACACATTGTGAGCTTGTAGATCGGCTATTTTCAAATGGCCGAAATGTATATAGGGCTGAAGTGGGTAATGTATGTTTTGTAATAATAATCAAAATCTACAAAGTAACTAAAGTTTTCAAATAATTGTAGTGGAGTAAAAGTACTACAATATTTGCCTCCGAGATGTAGTGGAGTAGAAGTAAAAGTACAGAAAATTGGAAATACTCCAGTAAAGTACAAATACCTCAAAATTGTACTTAAGTACAGTACTTGAGTAAATGTACTTAGTTACTTTCCACCACTGGACTGATGGCTGGCACCATCGATCGAGACAGTTTTTAACTGTTAGTTGCTCAACCCTGTTATAAACATACATTCAACATGCACACGCACGTTCAACTTCAAACACCATGTGAGTGTGGCAGGCAGGTTCCCATGCACCGCCCACCGCATGGGAACCTCATGCCTTTAGGCCAGTGGTTCTCAACCTTTTAAGGACGCGACCCCCCCCAAAAAATAATCATATTTGAACTGGGGACCCCCCCCCCCCCCCCCCCGACAAGCACAGTTGGAATTGTAGGAGTTGAGGCATTACATTTAGTTTGACTCGGTTCCACAGATGAAAATTGTGAAAATAGCCGATCTAGAAGCTCTTTCTTTGGTAATATTTGAAAATTTGGCCAATGTTTGACCATTTTTTATAGTAGTTTGTTTATACTTTTGACGCAATGTGAAATTCATTTCAGAGGTGTTAAAATGTCTTAAAGGGATAGTTCACCCCAAAAAATACTTTTTTTCCTATCAATTAGTCACCTCATGGAGACTTTTTTTTCTTTTTTTCAATAGCCAATTATAGCCAATAATTTGATGACCAGCGGACCAGTAGGCACAAAGGAGACTCTTTGTGTCTCCTACCGGAACCACTGCCGGTCATCAAATTAATGGCATAGGAATGCGAATTAAAAAGAAAAAAAATCCATGAATTCAAGTCTCCATGGGGCGACTAATCGATAGGAAAAAAAGTCATTTTGGGGGTGAACTATCCCTTTAAAAGGTCCTCATATTGTCACTTTAGAAATGTGCAGATACCCTGTATAGTGTAGACACTTACACTGTATATGCTGGTTTGTTTACTGTCGAGTTGAGAAAACAACGTTGCACATTAACCCATTAAGACCTGGAACGCATCTGTGTCACTTTAGATGTCTTTGGCTATTCAAAAATAGCAGATATACAAGCTCATAGCGCGGCACTCGAGCTTGTAGATCTGCTATTTTTGAAAAATCTTGAACTTTTCTTTTTTTGATTTTTTTCAAAAAACTGATTTAGAAAACATTTTTAAGAATCGCTTCAGGTCTTAATGGGTTAAGCTAATCATCTGGGACCCCCCCCCCCCCCCTAAAAAAAATCTTTTGGGGGGACCCCCCTGGGGGGTCCCGACACCACTGCCTTTAGGCCTCCTGCATCCAGGAGGCAAAAACATAGAGCATTCCTGCATCCATTGTGCACGAGGAGGAGGAGGAGGAGGAGGAGGAGGCAGCAGCGCTCCATAAATAGCCGTGGGCCATGGGTTAGGGAGGGAGGTGGAGGGCGGGGCGGGACGGGCGGGCGGACGGCTGGGCCGTTCCCCCTGTTCCAGCGGCCTAGCCCTCCATTCAGCTCCATGGAGGACATCTCCTCACCCTGCCTTCCCACGTGGAGGAGGAAGGAGAGCATTGTGTGTGTGTGTGTGTGTGTGTGTGTGTGTGTGTGCAGATGCCTCACTGAACTTCAGAAACAAACGCTATTGTTCCTCCTCGCACTTTTTTCCCCCTCCTACTTATTTGACTTGGTGTAGCTGTGCTGTTTTTGGAGGTTGTGTTATTTTGGCGTCCCACTCACTGCTAGGTTTGGTTTTCCCACCTCGCCAAGAGCCTTTCCTGCCTTTCTGTCAACTGTAGTATATCATTTTCTGAACGTTCTTCCTCCTTAATCTCTTATGACTAGTCGCTGCCTAGCTCAGACAGTGGTGTGAGCGTGTCAGACACACACACACACACACACACACACACACACACACACACACACACACACACACACACACACACACACACACACACACACACACACACACACACACACACACACACACACACACACACACACAGAAGTTCCAACTTATTCCCTCAATCACAGGGAAAAATTAGGGATGTTCGATGTTGACGATATCGATATCAACCGATACCAATATGCTGTCTTTTTCACCAAAAGTCAACTAATTGTCAGGTAACAACACCACCACATATCTAACAAAATAAAATAGCTATAATATAAATATAAATCTAATATAATACAGTGATGTTGTTTGGTTTTCAATAAAGTGAGTCCCGGGACTCACTGGTGGTCAATCACTCAAATCAAAACAGTGGGTGGTTTTTACTCATTTTCACTCTTTCTCTTGCTTCAGCACCACCTACAGCAGTGGTTCTCAACCTTTTCAGGCTGGGACCCCCCCCCCACCCTGATAAGCACATGGAATTGTAGGAGTAGAGGCATTACATTTAGTTTGACTCGGTTCACCAGATAAATATTGTGAAAATAGCAGATCTACAAGCTCACAACGCCTCGCAGCGCGAGGCGTTGTGAGCTTGTAGATCGGCTATTTTCACAATGTTTGCCTCTTTCTTATATTATTTGACAATGTTTTTATAGTGTAGTTTGTTGATTAGGCTACTTTTGATGCATGCAGGCTATATATATATATATTTGTTTAGGTATTAAAAAAAGTCTTAAAAGCCCTTAAATTGTCACTTTACTGTCATCTGGGGACCCCCCAAAAATCATGTCCCGACCCACAGGTTGAGAACTACTGACCTACAAGTATGACCAATTCTACTGCATGAAAGGTGTCAATTACGGTCATCTATTCATCATGTATATATACGTACCAGTAAACAACTCTCTGGTAGCCATGGAAACATGGCCCCCCTGTGGTGTTCTGCCAGGAAACTCACACGTTCACACTTTCATCTTTGTGCAGAGGTGTGAAGGTATGGTTGAGACTTTACTGGTACATGCTGAATATATTAACCATAATTGACACTTTTCATGCGTTTTTTTTTTTGGTTTATTGAGCCTTACAAATAAAAAACAAAAGGGCCCTACCTTAACCTTTAACCCTAAACCTTTTTGGCATTACATTTATAGTTCAAAATAGTTCAAATAGCCGATCTACATCGACTTTGTGAGCTCGAAGATCGGCTATTTGATTTTTTTTTTAATGTTTTTAAAAATAGTAAAAAGAATACCAAAAGAAGTGTAGGCATAGCCTAAGGCAGTGGTTCTCAACCAGTGGTCCCTGGACCACCAGTGGTCCAGGGACCACCAGTGGTCCAAGGACCACCATTGGTCCTTGAGAAGTTTCACAGGTGGTCCCCAGCTAAATGATGGAGAGTTGGTAACCAAATGGACCCTTATAGATCTTTAACTCTTGAGAACGTAAAATGAAACCAAATGGACCCGGTTTCATTTCACGCTCTTACGAGTTACATTATTGTTAAAACATCTGCATTACTTACTTGAAGAATTGTTATTTTTGTATCAATGTTGTATCAATTTTTGTATCAATGTTGCCTGTTATCTTTCCTAATGGTACCAACATCAACACAGCATGGAATTGTGGACAAAATCCTATCCAGCGATTACAAAATATCCTAAGTCTTGGGTCTGAGAGGCTAAAATCTCATCAAACGGTGGTTCTGTGGCTCAAATGCACCAAATAAATAATGGACCTTGATATGAAAAAGGGTTGAAAAACCACGGATGTAAGAAGGTTACCAACCATGCTACGGAGATGCGTGGGTCCAGGTAGTTGAGCTTGGACGTGCCCAGAGCGATCTGCTTGTTCTCCTCCCTGTCGGTAGCCTGCATCTGCAGCTTCATCAGCTGCTCCTCTATCCTCTGCACCGCCTTCCGTTTCAACTCCACAGTCCTGAAAACATGCCGCACAGATAAAAGAGGGTCCATTTGGTTCCATGTGTACAGTATACACTCCCATAGTTAACCCATTAATCCATTAAGACCGGGAACGCATCCGTGTCATTTTAGATTGTATCCATATACTTTGGCTAATGGCTATACAAAAAATAGCAGATATACAAGCTCATAGCACGGCACCGAGTGCCGCGCTATGAGCTTATAGATCTGCTATTTTTGAAAAATCGTGAAAATGTGTGCAAACCTTTGAATATATATATATATATTTTTTAAAAGGATCTACACCATGAATTTAAAAAATAATAATAATATTTAATATCATATTGTTTATGTCCCTCAAACGTTTTTCAAAAGGTTTGAGCCTAAATCAAGCCTCAGATATACTCATTCCAACTAACTTCTCTCTGGCTTATAAAGCACTTTCACCTGCAATACCACATTGTCCTGTTTGGCACGGGGCGCTATTGAGCCAGTTTGTATGCATGTTATCTCCTGGTTCTGTGTGGAAAAAGTAAAAAAAAAAAAAAAAAAAAGAATGTTTTATTTTTTTTGGGGGGGGTTGGAACTGAAAAACGGGAGGGATTGCACCCTGACGTGACGTCACGTCACGTCAGGGTGCAAATCAGTTCGGCCTGTTTTGAGACCAATTTACAGAAAACCCCAGATATGCTGTGAAAGCCTGAGTGTTCAAACTGGGGTATTTTTTGGGATAGAAGAGAGGTAGGGGAGACCAAAAGCACACAAAAAAGAAGAAAAAGTTAAAATTCATGGTGTAGTCCCTTTAAAGCAAACATTTGTAACACAAATCTTTGCTTCTGGGGGTTCCCTGGAACACAATATTTTGAGATGGGGGTCCGCGGCCAAGTACATATCATTTTGGGGGTCCTTGACATGAAAAAGTTTGAGAACCACTGCCTTAGAGACGAGTAGATAAACATCGACAGGCATATGGAATCCATATGCCTGTCGATGTTTATTTCATGGCGATACGATACGATACGATTCAATGATTTAAAATCGATACAGTAACTATTATAAGTATAAGTATTATTATGGATATAAATAAGTAAACACAGTGATTCTCTGGCAAAAACATGGACATTGTATTTGAACACATATGGACAAAGCCGCACCTTGACATGAACACAGAGAATACACATATTTATCGATAAACCAAATGTAGCAATATGTAGTAGTACTTAGTACTTAGTACTTAGTATCGATAAAATCCATTATTCGCATTGCAAAACGATTTGATTATTTGCACTGAAAAACAATTCGATACGATTATATGCATTGTAAAACGATTCGATACGATACAAAGACAAACGATACGATATTTTGCTGTTTGCATATCGATATAGTAGATCGTTGAAAATTTAAAATCGATTTTCCGATGCAGTTACTATATCGTTACACCTCTAATATGGATACATAGAAATCTCTATTGACCAAACTGTCGGACAGACCTGTCTAATGGTGGGTGGAGGAGTCGTGTGAGGCCTTACTTTTTGCTCCTCTCATCATGTGAGGCCTTGTGATCGGCCTTGGCTGCTTTCACCTGCTTCCTGGCTGCAGACAGTTGGATCTGTTTCTCGTCGATCTGCAGATCACCATAAAGTACAAAGCTATGAACATTAAGCTACGAGCGGCTCATTTTGTAATTACCAGTGGCGGAAAAAGTACTTTTTTTTTACTTAAGTAAAAGTATCAGTATAGTAATGTAGAAAATATCATGTTACAAGTAAGAGTCCGGAATTCTAAATTTACTTGAGTAAAAGTACAAAAGTATTGGTATCAAAATATACTTAAAGCACAACAGTAAAAGTACTCATTATGCAGAATGTCCCATTTCAAGCGTTGTCTCATCTGATCGACTTCAAAATCATGGATTAAAACAAAATAAAATGGCACTGCTGGAAACATGTTGTTAGGCCAAGTCCTAATATGCGATTTGAGAAACACATGAAAGGAGCACACTAGCGCTGTGTGTTTCATAAACAATTACCACAATATGTAGAATTATGGTGTTTTTTAATGCCTTTATTGATAGGATAGTAGGTTGACAGGAAATGGAGAGAGAGATGGGGAGTGACATGCATTTTAACCCATTAAGACCTGAGGCGATTCTTAAAAAAAATCTAAATCTAAGTTTTTGGAAAAAAAATCTAAAAATATATTTTTAAAGATTTTTCAAAAATAGCAGATCTACAAGCTCATACATCTATGAGCTTGTATATCTGCTATTTTTGAATAGCCAAAGAAATCTAAAGTGACACAGATGTGTTCCAGGTCTTAAAGGGTTAAAATGTTTTTCTAATTATAAAAAAATGCCTAAGAAGATTAAGCATAAGGCATAAGGCACCGCACAAGATAGGACCCGTTATACTGCAGGAAAAAAATCTATTTACTCTCTTAAATTTGCCAGAGTGATGTTGAGCCCACTGGCATGACACCCTGCAATCAATGCCATCAACATTACCGTTGGCGTTGTTATATACAGCATTTAACGTATAGAGCATTTCTAATGCAACAGAACGGGAACGCATCATCATGGGCTTACCTTTGTCTGCAGGTTCTGCATGGACTTCTCAAAGGTCTTGGGTTGCGCCCTCTGGTGGTTGCAGAGGATGGCCACGGCCCGGTTGGCTCGGTTGTACGACAAGACCTTAAGCGGGAGGCTGTCTTCAGCTAATGACACAGACAAATACAACCAATGACACACACACACACACAAACATCTTTTATAAATCATTGCCGTTGGGCAGAAACCTCTTATCTCCATATTTTAACTTTGTGTTTTTTCTTAACACATCGGGTGCCAAACACGGTCTGAACCGTGTTTTCTCAGAGTAGCGCTTCGGTGCCGAACACGGTCTGAACCGTGTTTTCAGTCTTTTTTTTTTTTTTTTCACACAGGAGGGGCTGGAGCAGCTCTGGAATCACCCGTGGCGATTCTGAGAAGGAAGGGACAGATGGATCACCGTGTCAAAAAACATGGCTCCCATCCGCTTCCGTTCTATCTCCTTCTCTAAAACCCCTATAACTCCGAAACTTTTTACGCTGGGGAAAACGACTCATTTTGTATGCACGATCGCTCCGCCATTGTTACTCGCGTGAGAGATGTTATCGTTCCAGGCGTTAGCCAGGACCATCGGGCAAAATGGAGGCATGCTTTTTTTTCACATGGAAGGCACGTCGTGGAGTCTACAGTTTAAACAGCGCTGCGCAGCTCAACGGTGAGATTTCGGCACCGAACGTAATCTGTTATTATAAAATGCTGGCACCCAATGTGTTAAATGAATGCCTGACTTGATCATAATACAGCGTCACACAAACGCATCTAAAGTATCAGATCTGCTACCTTTGCTATTTTTGAACTTGAATCCTAAAAAAACAAACAGTTTTGGGCATATGAGGTTTCCACCCGACAGAGAAGATATCTCTTGCTCCCTGCAGAGCTACTGACATTTTGAATGTTTGGAGATGCTTTAGCATTTATGCACTGTCATTCGTCGCACTGTATCAATGATTGGAGATGCTTTAGCACAGGGGTCTTCAACGTTTTTCTAAAAGAGAGATGAAGCAGGGTCCCCCCACTATACATTGTTATAAAATAGTGTTGCAGATTAAACTTTTTCATAGATTTCATAGATAGCTTCATCATAGACTTGTTTGACACTTTATATTTTCTTGGATTCATGCTAATGTGTATTTCCACAGACAGTTAACCATTTAAACCGTCAATATTTAGTCAACTTGACTGTCGGCTCTGTACTTGGTCTGTTTTTTTCCCCCTCTACACCAATTCTCCGAAAATAGCCGATCTACAAGCTCACAACGCCTCGCAGCGCGAGGCGTTGTGAGCTTGTAGATCTGCTATTTTCGGCTAATGTTCCCCATCACATTTTTGGCAAACCCTCTGTAGTTACTCAGAGGACCCCCTGTTAAAGACCCCTGCATTTAGCATTTAGCATTTATGCTAATATGGTCATATTCTTCATCGCAAAACACTGCGTTTGAAGGGTGGATGGAGGCCCGCCATCACTTACGACAGGTGAGCTCTTTGAGCTGCTGCTGCAGGGTGATGGAAGCGTTGTAGGTACGGAACACCTTGGCCGTCAGCCCGTCCATCAGCTCCTGTAAGTGCTTGTTCAGAATAGAAGTCTGGAGGAAAAGAGGGGAGCGGACGGGGTATAAGAGAGAGAAGGAAGAAGACGAGAGGAGGAGGAAGCGAGGAAAGACATGTCCGTTCGTCAGTGGTGTAAAGTAACTAAGTACATTTACTCAAGTACCGTACTTAAGTACAATTTTGAGGTACTTTTACTTTACTGGAGTATTTCCAATTGTCTATACTTTTACTTTTACTCCACTAACCCTCAGAGGCAAATATTGTACTTTTACTCCACTACAATTATTTGAAAACTTTAATTACAAGTTACTTTGCCGATATAAATTATCACGTTATAAAACATACATTAACCACTTTAGCCCTATTTTATACCTAGGCTATTTGAAAATAGCCGATCTACAAGCTCACAACGCGTCGCATCGCGACGCGTTGTGAGCTTGTAGATCTGCTATTTTCAAACATTTTAGTACTTTTACTTTTGGTACTTTAAGAACATTCTGATCAATACTTTTGTACTTTTACTCAAGTAAATTTTGAATTCTGGACTTTTACTTGTAACAGAGTACTTCTACATGCAGTATTGATACTTTCACTTAAGTAAAACATTTGAGTACTTTTTCCACCACTGGTGTCGACACACAATGACCAAAGTGCTGAACATCATAATAAAACAGCATAAAAAATGTAATAGACAGTAAACAAAAAGTCTAATAGACAGTAAACAATTAACACAGAACACGCGTGCGCGTGCGTGTGTGTGCGTGTGTGTGTGTGTGTGTGTGTGTGTGTGTGTGTGTGTGTGTGTGTGTGTGTGTGTGTGTGTGTGTGTGTGTGTGTGTGTGTCTTACATTGAGTCTGTCAAAGAGGTCATCCTCGGGCTGTTTGTTCTCCAGGAACAACTGAAGGTTCTTAAAGACCTGAAAATGTGACAAACAGACAAAGAGTCAGTTATAATGTGGTCATTATATAGAGGCCAGGATGCAATGTCACATTTCTGCCAGAGGGGGCGGTGACACTTCACTCATGTTTCGGGAGGAGACGAGCACAAGGTGTTATAGTTAGTACACAGTGGTGTGTGTGTGTGTGTGTGTGTGTGTGTGTGTGTGTGTGTGTGTGTGTGTGTGTGTGTGTGTGTGTGTGTGTGTGTGTGTGTGTGTGTGTGTGTGTGTGTGTGTGTGTGTGTGTGTGTGTGTGTGCGTGTGTGCGTGTGTGTGTGTGCGTGTGGTGTTTATGGGGGGGAAATGTGTGGGTAACAAAGTGTTATTGTTTTGTTTTTAAGTGTGTGTGATTGAAAAGAGAAGTTGTCCAGTGTGTGTGTGTGTGTGTGTGCGTGCACGTGTGTGCGCGTGCGCGTGCATGTGTGTGTTTGCAGGAAACAGACCACCCCATGAGGCCTTGCTGACGGAAAGCCTTTAGGGTCTAGATCACCTGTCTGTACAAACATCCTCCTTTAAACACACACACACACAGGTTTGTATTACTATACGTGTGAGGACATCAACCTTTTTGGACCGTGACTTTTTTTGGGGATTTTTTTTACTGTAAGCTTAACCCATGAAGACCTGAAGCCGATTCTACAAATGTCTTCTAAATCCCAACAGTTTTCTGAAAAAAAACGTATGTTTCTCTATCAGTGGTGCTCAATCTTTTTCATGTCAAGGACCCCCAAAATTATATTTATTTGGCCGCGGACCCCCATCTCAAAATATGTTGTTCCAGGGACCCCCAGAAGCAAAGATTTGAGTTAAAAATGTTGGCTTTAAAACAATATATATTAAAAGATTTGCACACATTTTCACGATTTTACAAAAATAGCAGATCTGCAAGCTCGTAGCGCGGCACTCTGTGCCGTGCTATGAGCTTGTAGATCTGCTATTTTTGAATAGCCAAAGTGTAAAATAATGCTTTTTTTAGCTCAAATCAAAAAATGACAGTTGCGTTCCAGGTCTTAACACCTTTACCGCCGGGCCCGTAGTTCTACGGGCCGTTAAATCCAACGGTTAAGCGCCGAGCCCGTAGTCCTACGGGCTGCGGTCTTTTCGCGCATGCGCGGTCCGGGTGCACTTTCGGAATTTTTTTGATCCACTTCCGTTTCCGGTTTGATGACAGGAAATAGAATTATTTGGGATCCGGTTTCGACGATCACGCCCGCTCCCATTCTACAGACGAAACTGAAACTCAATTCTCTTCCTGTAGTTTTTTCTCCTCGCATTTCACTGTTTAACGTAATCCGCTCTAACTACAGTCATGGAAGTCCGTTTGACACGCGGTCTTCACTGGGAGATACAGGGAGATCTCGCGGATGTAAACAGACCGTTAGAATTGTAATACTAGTCATTAGGCTACTAATAAAGACTGAAGTAATTAAAGCGGGTCATGTTTGCATGTTTGGAATTGTAAACAGCTGAAATCAATAATATATCAGTATTCCCATATTAACCTGCGGGCCGCATTAAGTGAAGGTGGGGGGCCGCATGTGGCCCCCGGGGGCCGCCAGTTGCCCATGTATGGTATAGAACCACTTACGTTTCTACTTCCTATCACAGCCGTTTGTTTACATTCGCCAATGCAGCGTGGTTCAACAGCTCAGATTCCCCCCGGGTTTCCCGTTTACATGGAGACGCGAGGCGGAGCGTTTTCAAAGATTTCCACTCTGGAAGGGGTTCTCACTTTGTTGCCGTCTAAACCAATGGTTCTCAACCTGTGGGTCGGGACCCCCCAGGGGGGTCCCCACATGATTTGGGGGGGGGGGGGTCGCCAGATGACAGTAAAGTGACAATTTAAGGACTTTTAAGACCTTTTTAACACATTGATTGCCTAGATCGAGTTAACTAGTTTTTACATTTTTTGGGGAAAATTCCACAAGGGGCGACCTAACACAGCTTTGGAATGATCGATCGTCTCTCAGAGAAGAAAAATGTGGATGTGACATCATTCCAAAAAACGTCACTTCCATCCGCCCCAATGATGGGATTTTCAGAAAAACGGCTGTAACTCAGTTTCTTTTTTTTCCATTGAAAACCACCCGTTTTCAGCGGACCAAAGCTCCAAAATGGCGGATTGCGGTTGGAAACTTGTCGTTCCCATGGATACACAGATCCTTCTGTCTACTCACAGGAAACTTTTTCCGTGTGTTTTTTTTACACAATGTCGGTTCCACGGCGTTTCAAATATCATCGGATTGAGGTAATTATACGCCGGCACGGGGATAGAAAACTATGTTTAATATCTTGGCAATCAATGTGTTAATACCTCAAAAAAGAAAGAAAATAAAAAAAGACCATTACTGCATCAAAATTAATCAACAAACTATAAATACTGGTTAAACATTGGCCAAATTGTCAAATAATAATAAGAAAGAGGCAAAAATTATGAAAATAGCCGATCTCTACAATCTCACAACACGCGTTGTGAGCTTGTAGATCGGCTATTTTCACAATATTTATCTGTGGAACTGAGTCAAACTAAATGTAATCCCTCAACTCCTGCATTCCAAGTGCTTGTCAGGGTGGGGGGTCCCCAGTTCAAATATGATTATTTTGGGGGGGTCCCCAGTTTAAATATGATTATTTTGGGGGACCCCAGTTCAAATATGATTATTTTGGGGGACCCCAGTTCAAATATGATTATTTTGGGGGGTTGCAAGTTCAAATATGATTATTTTTGGGGGTCCCGGCCTGAATGAGGTTGAGAACCACTGGTCTAAACGGACGGCACATCAGATTTTTTATGTTGCCTTTTTCTCTAGAGAGCGCCGTGGTCCAAACGTTGGCCTCTTGTCTCTCACCCGTTTCTCCACAGGGATCTTGTTGTAGTAGCGGATGGAGTCCTTCCCCAGGAAGTCGAACTCCACCACGTACTCCTTGTCGTCCATCTTGGCGTGCAGGTTGATGTGCTCCACCCTCAGGGAGCAGCAGCCCACCGTGTCCGCCGTCTCCCCCTCCTCCTTCTCGTTGCCCGCCCTCAACGACAGCTATACACACCGCACACACACACACACACACACAAACCCTCAGTGTTAATTTTGAGTTAACCTATTTAGACCGGGAACGCATCTGTGTAACCACTTTAACCACTATTTTATACTTAGTCTATTCAAAAATAGCAGATATACAAGCTCATAGCGCGGCACCGAGTGCCGCCCTATGAGCTTGTAGATCTGCTATTTTTGAAAAATCGTGTGTGCAAATCTTTGAATGTATATTTTTTAAAGATTTTTTTTGCTCAAATCTTTGCTTCTGGGGGGTCCCTGGAACAACATATTTTGAGGTGGGGGTATGCGGCCAAATACATATAATTTTGGGGGTTCATGAAAAAGTTTGAGAACCACTGATATTATAGCAACATAAGTTTTTTCAAAAAAACTGTTAGGATTTAGAAGACATTTGTAGAACCCCCAGAAGCAAAGATTTGAGTTACAAATGTTCACTTTAAAAAATATGTATATTCAAAGATTTGCACACATTTTCACGATCTTTAAAAAAAATAGCAGATCTACAAGCTCATAGCGCGGCACTCGGTGCGATTAACGATTTCATTGTGTTTGACCATTGAACATTGGGACATAATGAATACATTTTTTATTTCCGTTTGCCATTCAGGCTTCGTAACAAAGAATTGCACAGGGTAGATATGACAACTAACTTAAATACACTTTAAAAAAAAAAAAGCGGAAATAGCTGATCTACAAGCTTAGTCGATCAGCTATTACTGTTTTTTTAATATTCGGAAATGTGATTTTTTTTTTAACATGGAAACGATTATGCAAAAATAATTGCGATTATCTCAGATAATTGCAATGAAACGATTATGTAATAATTGTGACAGGCCTAGGGGACACCGGTCAACAAGTATAGAGGGTTTTAAACTGTTCACCTTGTCTATGAAGTAGAGAGCCACGGCTCTCTGTCGGATCCTCATCTCTTTAGACTTCCAGTCGTCTCTGTACCCGGAACGCAGCCGGTCCACACACTTCTTCAACCGCCTCGCCGTCTCATACTTCTGCCAGTCCTTCTCCCCCTACACACACACACACACACACACACACACACACACACACACACACACACACACACACACACACACACACACACACACACACACACACACACACACACACACACACACACACACACACACACACACACACACACACACACACACACTTTAATTATTTATTTGAATCCACAAATTAATATTAATTTACAAGGAAACAAGTTAGCTGTGGGTGGAAAAAGTACTCAATAGTTTTACTTAAGTAAAAGTATCAATACTGCAATGTAGAAATACTCTGTTACAAGTAAAAGTCCGGAATTCAAAATGTACTTGAGTAAAAGTACAAAAGTATTGGTATCAAAATGTACTTAAAGTACCAAAAGTAAAAGTACAAAAATGTTTGAAAATAGCAGATCTACAAGCTCACGATGCGACGCGTTGTGAGCTTGTAGATCGGCTATTTTCAAATAGCCTATGTATAAAATAGGGCTGAAGTGGTTATTTTATGTTTTATAATATCATAATTTATATCTGAAAAGTAACTAAAGTTTTCAAATAATTGTAGTGGAGTAAAAGCACAATATTTGCCTCTGAGATGTAGTGAAGTAGAAGTAAAAGTATTGGAAATTGGAAATACTCAAGTAAAGTACAAATACCTCAAAATTGTACTTAAGTACAGTACTTGAGTAAATGTACTGTACTTAGTTACTTTACACCACTGTTAGTTAGACAGTTCATGGACACCTAACGGTGCGTTTTAACAGCGGGCGATCAGCGGGCGATCAGGATAGTATTTTCCGGAAGTGCATTATATGTCTATGAGAGCCGGCGACTACTGGCGATAGGGCGAAGTGGGCGGGGGGGCGATGAAAGATGGATTTTCTTTATCTTTTGGACGATGTCGCCGGCGATCGCCCGAGAGTCGCCCGCTGTTAAAACGTACTGTAAGGGTACATATAGCACCTTCTCCTCCACACAGACAAATTGCCTATAGCGGCTGAAACAAGAGCAACATTTAGCAAGTTGTTTGGCTCTGTTCTTTGTCATGCCAGCAATGAATCAGCTTTATTGTCACATCAATGTTCAGGCCACTCGTGGTGAGATTATATACATGGAACAGGCTTCCAAATATGAGTATACAGAGTCTACATTCTGTACCCAAAGTTTGTTATAATTCTAACTTTCTAAGTAACAGTCTACTTCTACAATTAGGACCTCCTTGTGACTGGTGTCAACGAAAACAACATCAGGTGCACTGCTAACAACACGTTGTGAGTTTGTAAAGCTTTTTAGTTTTTTTTTTTAAGCTTTTATTTTCGCTATTCCTTATACGATGAAGTATCATCATAAGATTTGTATCAGGACGAAGGCAAGAGAATCAGAGAGAGAGGTCCTTTCCGGACAAGTTCATTTCATTTGTTTATTAACCCTTTTAGACCGGGAACGCATCTGTGTGTCATTTTAAGATTTCTTTGGGCTATTCAAAAATAGCAGATATACAAGCTCATAGCGCGGCACTGAGTGCCGCGCTATGAACTTGTAGATCTGCTATTTTTGAAAAATCGTGAAAATGTGTGCAATATATTATATATTTATTTTTGAAGCCAACATTTGTAACTCAAATCTTTGCCTCTGGGGGTCCCTGGAACAAAATACTTTGAGATGGGGGTCCACGGCCAAATATTATGGGGGTCCTTGACATGATAAAGTTTGAGAACCACTGATGTAGTAACATAGATTTCTTTCAAAAAAACGTTTTAGAACGATTTAGAAGACATTTTGTAGAATGGGCATCAGGTCTTAACACATTGGGTGCCAGAGGTTTATTAAAATATTATACGTTGCCTGCTATTCTTCCATCCACTTACGTTGATATGTTTCGTGCTGTAGAAGCCCCGACGCGGAAGTGCATGTAAACAAAGCGTGCGTGCGAGACGGCGGAGGGTCCCGACTAACGCCTGGAACAATAATATTTCTAACGCGATCCTCCATTGCAGAGTGATCGCCGATCGAAAACGGCTCGATTCCACCACGTTAAAAAGAAATGGAGATATTAAGCTTTTAGTCAAGGAGTTAACATTGGAAAGGCCAACCGGAAGAATTTTTGACATGGATCCACATCCGGCCTCTCCTTCTCAGAGACTCCTTGGATGATCCCAAAGTTTCGTTAGAGCGCCCCACGTGGGCCCCACGTATAGAAATAAAATTGGGTCAAAAACGGTCCGGACCGTTTTCGGCACACAATGTGTTAATGGGTTAAAGTTTATTCAGTGCAGAGGAATTCTATTCTACTCAATGTGTACCTTGATCCTGGAGCTGGGGTTGAGCATGATGTACTTGATGGACCCCTGGATGTTCTCCGTCCAGGACACCAGCCACGTCACCTTGTTGTCGTGACGGACCTCCTTCCAGCGGGTGCCTGGAGGGGGCTTGGGGTGCTTGGAGTCCCTGTAGGAGGCAAGGCATTAAGGCAAGGCAGTTTGATTTGTGAAGCACATTTCAACAGCAAGGCAATTCAATATGCTTTATTAACACAGAACATCAGATGCGACGGGACACGGCATAACCCCACGTTTAGTGACAAATGACAGCAGGAATAGCTGATCTACAAGCTTACAACGCGTCACGAAACTTGACGAAACTATTTGAAAATGTGTGAACATTTTTTAACATGGAAACAATTATGACGATTATGCAAAAACAATAAAAAGAAATCGATTAGACGATTATGCAATAATTGTGACAGGCCTAGGTCTGGATGGTTCATCATATCGCACAAGATCAGAGATCAGTATTTTGGCCCTAAACCATTCAAAGAAAAATAAACGTTGCATCATCCATCATGCACTCTTCAATAAGCCACCGACTCGCTGAAGGAACTGAGTCCCCATTGTACCATTATACAACAGAGAGAGAGAGGAGGAACGTCTAAAGTGAAAGAAGAACCAGGGATGAACAACAGTAAGTACAGTATGTAGAAGAGGCCAACATGTCCTCTCTGGGTCATGTTATTGTTTCATGCACAGACTGAACGCTATGGGCTGCACTAACAGGAAGATGACCTTTGACACACTGTATGTAACACTGTGTGTGTGTGTGTGTGTGTGTGTGTGTGTGTGTGTGTGTGTGTGTGTGTGTGTGTGTGTGTGTGTGTGTGTGTGTGTGTGTGTGTGTGTGTGTTTGTATTACAAGAATTGTGAGGACCAAACGTCCCCACAAGTATAGTAGAATATGAGAAATAAATGTTGTGAGGACAATTTTCTATGTCCTCCCAAGAGAAATTGTTATTTTCAGGTTGAAAAAAGATTTTTAGAGATACGTTTACGAATAGAAAAAGATTCAGGTTGGGGTTAGCTTTAGGATTGGACCTTTAGAGGTTAGGGTTAGGGGGTTGGGGTTAGATTTCCCCCTATTTTATACTTAGTTGTGCGGCGATGTCAAACACTGGAATATAGCCGATCTACAAGCGTAGACACGTGCAGCGCGACACGTTGTGAGCTTGTAGATCTGCTATTTTTCGGCTTTAAACTTGAGGTTAAAAATGCCCCCAAAAAATCTTAAATCAATCATAAAATCGGCTTCCTAAAGTGTTGATGTCCTCACAAGTATAGTAATACAAACGTGTGTGTGTGTGTGTGTGTGTGTGTGTGTGTGTGTGTGTGTGTGTGTGTGTGTGTGTGTGTGTGTGTGTGTGTTTGTGTGGCCAATACACTCTAGCGGCATCAATCAGGTGCACCAGGCACTTGCAATGGGCCTGGTCTTCAAGATACTCAAGGGACCAGATGTCCATGTAACTGTCTAACTACTTCAAATGTGGAATGCCCGACCAACAGCCATCAAAACGTGTGACTCCTTCAAAACCACCATAAAAGAGCACCTGTCTGCAATTTGCAACTGGTCCAAGACAAGTCTTCTAGCTTGCCAAAACTCTTTGTACAGTATGTCTTGATGAATTGAATACACAGGACCACAATGGAAACAAGTCCTCAGGGCTTTTTTGTGTTATATATCCTTTTAGTGTTATTGTATAACTGTACCTCTGTACTATTTTGCACTCCAAACCGAACACCCAGACAGAGATTGGCCTTAAAACACAAACACCACAAACACGGAACGCGTGCAAAAAGCTGAACAGAGAATGATCCCGGACTGGTACTATAAATAACTCTGAGCAATCACAAACTTGGCAGTGAGAAGATGGAGGGGGCGATAAGAGAGGAGGAGGAGGAGGAGGAGGAGAGGGAAGGAGACACGTGGTGGGACAGAAATAAAGTACAGGAGGGACAGAGAAAGACAGAGGGAGGGACGGGCGGAGGAACGAACAGGGGAACGTAACAATGAGGTGGGGGGGGGGGGGGGGTGGGTGGGGAAGGGGCCAGAAAAACAGTATACAGAGTGTAGTCCTGGTTTCACAGCTGTACCTCGCAGCTCCTTTTGTTATTTCCTCTTAATCCAGTGGTGTGTTCTACTACCGTGCAGTGGTGGAAAAAGAAATCAAATGTTTTACTTAAGTAAAAGTATCAATACTGCAATGTCGAAATACTCTTACTTTAGAAGTAAAAGTCCGGAATTCAAAATTTACTTGGGCAAAAGTACAAAAGTATTGGCATCAAAATGTACTCATTGTACCAAAATGTACTAAAATGTTTGAAAATAGCAGATCTACAAGCTCACAGCGTGTCGCGATGCGACGTGTTGTGAGCTTGTAGATCGGCTATTTTCAAATAGCCTATGTATAAAATAGGGCTAAAGTGGTTCATGTACGTTTCATAATATAATAATTTATATCTGAAATGTAACTCGTAACTAACGTTTTCAAATAATTGTAGTGGAGTAAAAGTACAATATTTGGATCCGAGATGTAGTGGAGTAGATGTTAAAATACTGAAAACTGGAAATACTTCAATAAAGTAAAAATAACTCAAAATGATACTTACACAGTACTTAAGTAAATGTACTTAGTTACTTTCCACCACTGCTACCGTGTTACGCTCTATACGTAGTGTGACCTGCAGAAAATGTTCGTAGCCAAGCGTATCCATCCAGAAACCATCCGAGAAAGCGTATCTGATACGCAGGAGGAGGGGCTGGGGGGGGGCAGACTTCAGTTCAAATAGCCTTTTTCATGTGATAATGTGGTGTCTGAGGTGAAGGCTTATGTGTGGCTATTGTCTTGAGGTGATAATGACCGCTGGCCGTTGGAGTTATTCACACATTAACTACTTAACAATAGAGCAGTTTCCTCATGCATTGAAGGAGGCGTGAGCTCAGTTCTAGGCTCTCCCTAGGCTGGCAGAGGGAAGTAGCGCCCAGGATTACATAGGCAATTGGCACTGGATGAAAAAATGGGTTGCAAAATCGTGGGATAAAAATGTAATAATAAAAAAACTCTCAAGGTCCTTACACACCGGGGCAATTTTTTTCATGCGAATAATACGTTATTTTTTTTAACCTTATAAAGTCAATCCAAGCTTCCACACCAGTTTCGCGGAGCGAAAAAAGCGTCTTTTAATTATTCGGAACGAGTCCGAATTTTGCGTATATTCGCACATTCGCCGGTGTGTAACCGCCTTCAGAGTTAGCGAATGGATAAATGAACAGGCATTTTGCTGTGCAAGGGAGACAAAACCCCACACAGAAATACATGCCAACTCCAGTGCAAAACAAAAACACTACAGCTATCTTTGACCGACTCAATCAGTGATGATCAGGAACAATGCAGTAGCTCCAATAACCCATTAAGACCGGGAACGCATCTGTGTCGTTTTAGATTTCTTTGGCTATTCAAAAATAGCAGATATACAAGCTTGTACGAGCTTGTATATCTGCTAAAATCGTGAGATTTTGTGCAATTTAGCCGATTCTACAAATGTCGTTTGTACAGTTTTTTTTTAAAACTTATGTTGCTGGTTCTCAACCATTTTCATGTCAAGGACCCCCAAAATGATATGTATTTGGCTGCGGACCACCATCTCAAAATAATTTGTCCCAGGGACCTCCAGAAGCAAAGATTTGAGTAAAAAAAATTGATTTAAAAATATATACATTCAAATATTTTCGCAAATAGCAGATCTACAAGCTCGTAATGTGCCGCGCTATGAGCTTGTAGATCTGCTATTTCTTTAACAGCCAAAGTATGAAATAATGGTTATAGCTGAAATCTAAAATGACACATGATGCATTCCCGGATTGAACGGGATAAACAACATCCATGTAACATGTTGTGCTCTCAGAGTGGAGACACGGTGTTCACAACCTACTTATGCAACATGTGTGTGTGTGTGTGTGTGTGTGTGTGTGTGTGTGTGTGTGTGTGTGTGTGTGTGTGTGTGTGTGTGTGTGTGTGTGTGTGTGTACATTCACCCACAGGCAGCCCACAGTCACACCATATGACCTACAGTAGTACAGTACATGTCTGTCTGTACAACGGTAGACAGGGCCTCCTTGTGGTCAGAACGCAGAGCTACACCCATACATATGTTTTACACGGAGCAGCAGGGGCTGACACTTCCTCTTGCGTTCCAAGCTGCCACCTCTCCATGCTTTCCTTTAACCACATAATCCCTTGCGTCACATCGTTGGCCTCGTAGCATAATTGCCTAACTCATATTTGTAAGGTTTTCAGGAGAGACAAAACAAACCAAAAAAACACTTTTTGCCTAAGGGCCGTTTCACACTGGATCCGTTTTCATTGAAAACGTTTCCCAGATCGAATGCTGGCCTGCATTCACATTGGGCATAGATCCTATCGCACCAGAGAACACATGCATATACACCCCCGATCCTACAGGTGGCGGCATGCACATAGTGTTTCCCCTGTGGACACAGACGTCATCAACTATGCGACAATGTTTGTGCTGGTCGCGCACAAATATGCGTTTAAATATGTTGAAAGCAAGGGGGCGGAGTTGCGGCTGGTGAGAGAGTCTGAGCGCACTGAGGGCAATGAGCGCACAGAAGTCAGAAGGCTGTGTTGTTGACGGACAACGGATGCACGCTTATGAGAAACGACAGAAATAAAACCTGGTGAAACACTTGTGTGCATTAGCGCAAGATGAGGATAAAGGAAACATTCAGTCTAAATGTCCAGTTTGCTAACCTTCACAACTACTACTAGGCTACTTTTGTATTTGAAACTTTAAATTGCTCTAAATATGATAAACTTTCACGACAGCTTCAGTACAAAAATATATCATTTATGAAAAGGCAACTATAGTAGCCTATACAGTGAAGTCCGACTGAATGACTGAAACCTTGTATTGTGAATTGTACTTCCATGTACTGTTTCTCATGTCTCATGTCTAAATAAAGTACATCAATCCAACGTCTTTTCTTTTTTGACTCTCTTGGTGTGGGGATTATCTGGCACATGTATGTATCTGTTATGAAAGAGAAATTGCATCATGAGTGAAACAGCTATAGTCCTTGGGAAACTATAAACCTACGTAGGCCTACATCTAAATGAGTTACCATATTTACTTACAAATTTCAAATTACAAAGCCTTATAAGCTATATATTTCTGGGATGCATAGTAGCTGAAACTCCACAAGATACCCACAAGATATACTATATGCGCTGCTCGCGCACCTGAAATGCGCGATGAAACATTGCGCCAATGTTTCATGACTGATAGACATGAAAGAAGGCCCTTCACAGCTAATAGAGAATTTTAAATTTTAAGAATCGGTTCAGAATTGAATGAGTAAGTTGATTATTATTTCAATTCTTATGTTCCACCTTAAGAGTAATATGCATCTGCCCACCTTAAGTGCGCAATGCATTCTGGGGCGTTTTCATTCATTCAGTAGCACCGGCTAGAAGAGCAGTGTTTTTGTTGGCTGTTTTTGTCGAGTTTATATACCGTCACCTATTCCAAATAGCGGGCCACTTCCGTCTAATGGTACGCTTGCTTTCACATTGCAGCGTACCGTACCCGAAAACGCATGATCCGGATCCGAAACTGCCTCCGGCGGTGGTTTCGGGAACGGAACGGTTACCCGTTTCGGGGGACGATTCGCGACATTCACACTAGCCAAGCGGTCTGGAGTACGCACCCGGGACCCGAGTGTGAAACGGCTATTAGTCACCTAGATGACTTCTGTTTGGCTTAGGACATAGGCAATAGGGTACAATGAAGCAGCAATGTTGGGAGAGAAGAGTTCAGCATAAATGTCAATTTGACCAAAAAGTGAGTTAGGCAATTATGCTATGAGGCTAACGTTATGTTATAATAGGCAGAAATGTGACAGCAAAACATAGGTAAAACACAAGTAGCATCTATTAAATCGTTGCTCTCGGGTAGAAACCTCATATCTCCATATTCTATATTCTAAAGTTTTTGTGTTTTTTCCATAAATTAACGGCCCTACTTGATCATAATACAGCGTCACACAAAAGCATCAAAGCTAACAGATCCTCAAGCTCGAAACACGAGTTTTGAGCTTGTAGATCTGCTGTTTTTGCTGTTTTTGAATTTGAATCCTGAAAAGTAACAGTTTTGGACATATGAGGTTTCCACCCGACAGAGACGATATAGTCAATGAGCTGTATTGACATGAATGTTAAATAACTCGAAACATTCATGGCGGAGATGGCGATGGCAATAGATCATAGGATAGATAGATAGACCCACTTGCTACAGTTGATGATGATGTCTTCGGGTCGGATGCGGCGCTTCAACATGCCCATCTTGGGGTGGTCTCCTCGCCCTCTGAAAAGGCCCGGGGGCTCGATGCGGAAGTTGCCGATCCTCTCCTTGTGGTTGTCCATCACGCAGAAGCCGTACTCCTGAAGCACCTTCTCGTTCTCCTCTTTGTTTTTCTACAGAATGATCGAAACTAGCCGTTCAATCTCAACGGACCATTATGAAGACAGAGACATTCTACACTACTTTGTGTTTGAGAATGATTTTTTAGGGGCATGTCATTACACGCGAAAGTTTCAAGAAATTCAAAAGCATATCTGCTATTTTTTGCTATTCGTCGTACAATGAAGTATATCGGGCTTAACCCATTAAGACCTGAGGACGATGCTAAAAACGCCTTCTGAAAAATCAGAAAAACTTCAAATATAATAATGAATTGCATTTTTATGGCGCTTTTCTAAGTACTCAAACTTACTCAAAGTGTTTTACAAAGGTTCATTCATTCATACATTGGGAGGTGAATTGGCGAACAGTCAACGCCAGCGTCCTCACTTCCCACATTCACACACCAATGGTGGCAAGCTAGCGCCGACAGACACATTGGAGGCAATGTAGGGTTCAGTGTCTTGCCCAAGGACACTTCGACATGTGGACAGGAGGAGCCAGGATTTGAACCGCCGACCCACGGATCATTGGACGACCTGCTCTACCTCCTGAGCCACAGCCAAATATGTATATAAAAAAAGAAAAGCAACAACAACCCCAAAAGGGGTTACAAATAGGGGTTCCCGGTCTAAATGGGTTAAGTGGTTAAGCATAATTCATAAGCAGGTATGTATGAGAATGCATGATTGGTCAAAGTCAAAATGTCTACCTGCTTCTGTTCTTTGGACATCTGTTTCCTGGCCTCTGATTGGGCCTTAAAGTGTTCATTCATGTCGTTAAAGTTGCACTTGCTCAGGTCGGTGATCTTTGATTTCTCCTCCGGCGTCATTTCCTGGGAGTAGAGAGCTGTGTTTATTTTTTTAGTTGGCTTACAACTTAAATGTTATAAAATAAAATGATCAGAAATATTATGCACTTATTAACAAAATTGAGGTAAAAAGCCTGACAGCGTGTTGCAGGTTTGAGTCCCAATCCCGACGACATTTGCTGCGTGTCAATAAAGGCGGAAAAAAGCCAAAAAAGATCTTTACCTTTCTCCAATCCTTATAGAAGTTCTTTCTGAAGATGTCTTTAGTGGTGTATTCATGCTCCAGCATTTTGGCAAAGAAAGTAGCTACCTCCTCTGCAGGAGGATTCAGTTTCATATGTTTACCTACAGAGAAAGACAGAAAGAAAGAAAGAGGACCAAATAGCATTAATATTTATGTTATGTTAAGTTTAGCTGGGTGAAGCAAGAAATATATTGTACTGAAGCTGTTTGTCTGTCTGTACAGTGTCTATGTCACTGTCTGCACATTTGTCCACCAGAGAGTAGACAAATAAACCAAACTAAACCAAACTTTTGCTGATAAACAGTACCAGACAGCCCAAACCAATGCACACTCACCTCTATTTTATGAATGCCATTTTTGCAATTCTTTTTGCCATAAGCTAAAACCCGGAAAATAGCAGATCTACAAGCTCTACACACGCTGCAATGTGTTATGAGCTTGTAGATCAGCAATTTTTCAGTGCACGACACCAGCGCACAACTAAGTATAAATCAGGTATAACTCTAATCCTAACTCCTGAACCTAACCTCTAAATGTCTAACCCTACCCCCAATTAACCTGAATATCTCTCTAAAAAGCTTTTGTCAGTCATAAAACAACTATTTCTTGTTGTGCAGACCATACTATACTACTAGGGGGGACTATACTATACTTGTGGGATATTTGGTCCTCACAAGTATAGTAATACGTACACGTACACACACACGTAGACTCACCATCGTAGTAAAATCTGACTTTGTCTGGTAGGGGCTCATAAGAAGGAGCGAACACAGGACCCTTGTGTTCCAGGAAACGCCACTTGGAGCCGTCTGTAGATCGCTCTTCCTCCCACCTGTTCATACAAACACCAACAACAAGAGACAGAAATACAGTTAGAATTCAACCTAAATGGTATAGGGCAGTGGTTCCCAAACCTTTTAGCTGGAGACCCAAAAGATAAATTTGATGTTTGCCCGGGACACTAACTAGTGAACATAGCAGATCTACAAGCTCAGAACGCGTCACTTCACGCCGCGTTGCGAGCTTGTGGATCTGCTATTTTCATTAGTTCTTAAACTTTTTTTCTTTGTGGAAATTATTTGATTTTTAAATTATATTTATGAAATACTTTTGAAAAATGTTGGAATTGTTTTTAATTGATGAAAAGCTGTGAGTTTTTCCCCTCAACTTTTTAAAATCTGTACTAACCACTTGTGGTTAATATTTTTTAAGCGTATAGAATTTTACTCTGTAATGCACAAAGTGATACATAGTAAATAAAACAAATAATATAAAATAAACATAACTTTTTGTAAAGTTGTATTTGGTGGTGGTAGAACATGATCGCAAGCTGCTCTTGCGGGTACAGCAGCAGCGCACCGCAAGCAACAAGGTCCCGTATCCTCTAAAGCTCCCTCTCTCACCCCCAGCCAGGCTGTTAAACCCCACCAGTACCATGGTACCCATGGTGGTACCGGCTCCACTAGCTGTCAGAGCCGGGGAGGACACCCTGCCACACAAGCCGCTGACCACAACAACACGTGTCCACATCATCATCATCATCATCATCATCACAACGTCTCCATAAAACCTCTCACAACTCCGATCATCGGATATTCGACTCGATTGTCAGACACGTGTGAATTCAACTCATTTGTTTACGTCCTCAAATCGCTCAGATCCTGTAGCCATGCGTCAGCGTGATCCGGTCCAGAGCCCGCCTTTCCATATCCGGTCATTTTCACGCACACACAAATGTACGCACTGTTTCCGTATCCGCTCTTAGACCCAGACCGGATCAGACGCGCAAAAGCGATTTGATCCCCAGTCTGATCAGATGTAAAAAATAAATAATATACATATATATTTTTTAATAATTATCTGCTGTCCAATTCCTATGAAATAATAAGACAGTGGTGAAATAGAGCGGATCAGCAGATGAATGATCCAGAACACCTGGTTGTCCTCTGCTTGTGAATGAATGATCCACGGTGTGGATTCTATCAACTTCAACGTCTTTTGGGAACAGATAATGTCCGAGACTGTCTCCAGCTCCACTCGAACTAAACTGCAGTTCGGAAGCTATTGCTTACTGTCTGAGAAGTCATAATGATATAACCATAGAGTAATAATGATATAATAACCCTATTGCTCACAGAAAGCCGATATCCCCAACATGTTTACTGAGCGGTCCGTCAAGAACACGGTCCCCCTCGGCTCACTCACAGTTTCCTATCTTTTAGGTTCCACTTGTATCTGTATCACACTCAGACTCAGTGGTGGAAAAAGCAATATACTTAAAGTACCAAAAGTAAAAGTAGTAATTATGCAGAATGTCCCGTTTCACAAGTTATCATAAGTCTGAAATGTATTTAAAATATTTAGAAAATAGCAGATCTACAAGCTCACCACACGTCGCATCGCTATTTTCAAATAGCCAAAGTTTAAATAGGGCTGAAGCCTTATTTTTAACAATGGGCTGAAGTGGTTAATGTATGTTTTGTAATAATAATCAAAATCTACAAAGTACTAGTAACTAAAGTTTTCAAATAATTGTAGTGGAGAAAAAGTACACTATTTGTCTCGAGACGTAGTAGAAGTAAAAGTATAGAAAATTGGAAATACTCCAGTAGTACCTCAAAAGTGTACCTAAGTATAGTAGTATATATACTTTGTTACTTTCCACCACTGATCACACTGTAATAGCCCTGTAATAATCACTTTCCCGATGCCCCCATCAGATGTGCAGTCAAATATTCTGGTGCATCTATCTATCTGTCTGTCTGTCTGTCTGTCTGTCTGTCTGTCTGTCTGTCTGTCTATCTAAATAATAAATGCTGGTCATTTATTTGACATTAATCACCCCTCCTCCTACTAATCATGAACAGGTGCATTGTGTGAGGCATACCACAGTGCTGTTTATGAGGCTTTGCAGTACATTGATGCGAAAGGCTCTGGAGAGGTTAAGCTGAATCCTTTTAATTCTCAGGTTAGCTGCTCCACTAATTACAGAGCAAATAACCTATATATTTTCATCTATCAGTGTCTTCAGGCATAGTTCCTGGTTCCTGGAAAATAGCTTGTGTCTTTCCTTTATACAAAAGTGGAGATACTGTAGTATCAATAATTGTAGACCAATCTCCAAGCAATCCTGTCTAGCACAAATTCTGCTACCATTGGTAAATAGTGTTTTCAATTCTTTAAAATATCTCCACGTTAAACCTGCATCAATGTGGTTTAAGAGCAAATCATAGCACTATCTCAGCCACTACCTTAGTCGTAAACGATATCCGCCCCATGACAACAGAAAACACTGTGCAGCCCTGTTGTAAATTCCATGTGGAAAATTGGCATCCTGTGTATAGAAATAAAACCAGTTTTCCTACGATTAGTAGAAAGAGGATCGTTGAAGCAGTCTTGTTTTTAATCAGTTTTAGATTACAGTGATGTAATGTATAGACCTGCTGCGGCTTCAACTGTGTAGATTCAGTGTACCACTCAGCCCTTAGATTCATCACAGATTATAGTAGTAGAGCGGATAGTAGGAACAATCGTTCACTTTGTGATACAAGCGTGAAAATTGGCATGAACATTCCTTTAGGTCAACTCTTTGACTTTTTTAATCGAGCCACTCAAAAATCCAAGATGGCGGCCATTTTTCAAGATGGCCGATACCTTAGTGGGCAGTTAAGTGATATGATGGTTTATTTGGTGATACAAGCATGAAAATTGGCATGAGCAGTCTCTGTGGGTCACTTGACAATAGGCCACCCACAGCTACTTGAAATGTCAAGATGGCGGCCATTTTTCAAGATGGCCACCACCTTAGTGGACTAGTTAAGCTTAAGAAATCATTTAGTTGGTGATACAAGCATGAAAATTGCCATGAGCCGTCTCAAAAGGTCATTTGACAAGAAACCGCCCACAGCCACTTGAAATTTCAAGATGTCAATCTTTAAATGATACCTTTTCTCATAGAAATGTATTGGGTTCCTCAAAAAGCTCTGTCAAGAGAGGTTGTTTGACTGTGTTTTGTCTGACTCCTCGCCCACGACCTGTCCAGTTTGGTAAGACCTGTCAGGAGTTGCCTCCCACCGGCATAGCTCTCAGGGTTCACTGAGGTAGGCCTAAACAAGCTCCCTTACCACGACAAGGTAACAGTCACAAGGGAGGATATATATATATATATATATATATATATATGTATATATATATATATTGTTTTTTTTTAAACTAACAGCCATTACATGTGTCAAATAAATACTAAGGGGTGGGGAAACAAAAAATAAGATGAATAAATTAGCACAGTTGTGGTGCTGATAAGCACAGTTGTGGTGCTGAACGGACAGTGCTCCAAAATTATGAGTAATGGCTAATACTGAATGGCAATAGCCACGGAACCATGACAAACGATACTAAGGAACTAAACTGAAAATGTGCTTCACTGTTAGATATGGCAGTGGAAGGCAGTGGAAGCAATGTTACAAAGTAACAACTGAAAATTACACAGTAATAGACTAGATAAAAAGTAAAACATGATGCGTCGATGTGACGAGGGGAAGCCGAGCCATAGGCCTCCACTTGAAAACACAGAGGACAACAGGGAATAACTCTGGCAAAATAAACATGCAAATAGGTTCTAGCAGGGGCAACTACATAGGCATGTGAAACTGAGTCCATATCTGAAGCAGTTACACCTTCCAGTACATGCCTTGGAGCACCCACATTTGGTCAACTCCCAACAACTCTCCGCAATAGGTGGAAGTGGAGTCCAGAAGACTTTCCACTTCTCGTCCTGTTCCACCCATCCCCAGTCAGATGGGCTCGGCATTTGTGGATGTCGCTTCAATGCCTGTCCCCACACGTATCCAGCCTCATAAGAAGCATGTTTGGCATGCTCTTTGAGTGCTGCTTGAGTTGGTGGGATCAAGTCATATTGTCTTTGCTTTCTGGCAAAGAGATCAAGCCTGGCCTCGTTCACAGTTGTGACATCGCTGGACCGGTCATACATTAGATCTTCTTGGCCTCTTGACATGGATATCTTTGGTATCTTCAGTGTCTTCAGCAGATGTAGATGCTCTCTTTTGGGTCCTTTCCAGTGATGTATATTCTGGTCGAAAGAGTGGCTGTATTCAGTCTCCTGGAGAGAGGTTCAAATGAGAGAAGATCCAGTCCAAGGGTTTTAAGTCAGGCATCTTTTATTCAGCCCAACAGGCTACTGCCATGTTAGGTCTAATCAGCAGCGCACAGTTATCACATTCAAACAACGCATATATACTGTCCCAAATCTGGCTCACATGGGAGGGTCAAAGAGTTAAGTCCCGCCCTTACTCCTTTGTCGTGGCTCGAGTCCCCGCCCACAGCCTGGTATAACACATTAGCATTGTCGTTACAGTGTACAACTTTGTATTATGTCCAATTATCAAACTTTACTTTTGCACAAAACCTGGTTTAGTCATTCTTGTTCAACATCTCTTAAGCTTTAGAATAAGACCACACACATTATACTTCCATGATTGCAAACAGTAGTTAGAAATCCAATGAGTCAACATAAGACAACAGTTACTTCAGACTGAATATTTTCCCTAAATGACATTTCTCTTTGTTAACAACACAAGTCATAGTTATCCAGACCTTAATCATTCTAACTACACCCTGCAGACCTAAGACTGAACAATAATAAAAGTGTATATATTCCACTGTCATCCTGACCTGGCCTCCAACCATTCACTACACATTTGCTGTCTGTGGCTACAGCCTGGGAAGGAACAATGGAATTACAATTAGTTCAGCTCAAGACAAAAGGATGACTCTGTTGGTTCGAACTCAAAACGGGGGTAGCATCCAGGGGGGATAGCTTCAAGCAGTCTGTATACACTAGGACAATAGTATTTTAATCAACCACTTGGTAACAAAAGGTTTTGGCTCAGCGACTTGTTTTGGTTCACACTTAAAGCGGGGAGCCTCTGCTCCAGAACAAAGACCAGGATCTTAAAGGGTTGACTTGATCAACACATCAATAGCAAATTCATATTGGAGGGCATTGTCAGGGGAATTCTCCACTACCTGTCGCTCAGCTCCACATAATTCTGCATCTCAGTATGGGATTTGATTTATTATATGGACTTATGTTTGAACGGATACTTCAGTCCCCTCTTGGTAGACTTAATAACGTCTACCATAAAGAAACTTTCAAACATTGGAAATAATAAATACTGTTAAAACACTCTGGGTTTAAGTCTCCTCCAGCCATCTGTCGAACCTTGACAACGAGTGTCCTTTTCGTGTCCACGCGCACAGAATGTTCTCTGTTCTTTATTTTTTCGCCTGAGCTAAAAAACGCTGGTCTGTCTTCGTCTTGAGTGTCCAAGTTCTACTGGGGAATATTCAGTCCTTAAATCAGAAGCTGTTCACAGCTCGGGGCATGAGATGAAGGAAAGTGGAATGTGTAATGGATAAGGGGTGGGGGTTGGATGTCATGTTTCAATGACACCTACAGGGCATCTCTCTGTAAGCCTGCCCGGGTCACTGGGGAATATCTCTCCACGGAGAGAGTGTATGGCGTTCATCTTGACAAGGCAACTTTGTTGAATCTGGAAGGCCCAGACCTGGATTCTGGATTTTTGCAGCATATCTGTGATACCACACCATCCAGCCATCTGTTTGATGGATGGGCCCCATCCGTCCTGTAGTGATGTAGTTCG
This sequence comes from Gymnoscopelus braueri, assembly GCF_963280865.1. Lineage (NCBI taxonomy): Eukaryota > Metazoa > Chordata > Actinopteri > Myctophiformes > Myctophidae > Gymnoscopelus > Gymnoscopelus braueri. The sequence goes on from NC_137614.1 coordinate 49,191,836, forward strand.
AAGACTTCTCACCGCTCCTCATCTGCTCGACGCCGCTAGACCTGAGACACCCACTCGTCGGCTGTTATCCGGGACCAGTAGACCTCCTGACCCCTGTAGAGATGAGTAGACAGACAGCCCTCCATGGACCCTCCTCTCTGAAGGGGGATGAGTTGTTGACGGTTCACCCCGGCTCCTGGTCCGTTAAGCTGCATCTGCTGGTTTCCTGCCGCGGACACGCCTCCAGGTCTAGAGTGGGACTTTTTGAGGGACCTGGCGTGGCATGGTCTGGAACTCTGCTGTCCACTCAGCCTGATGTCCCCTCTTGGTACTGCATCCATCAGCGTCTCCAACTTTCTCCAACGCCATCAGTTCCTGACATGAAAATACTTGGAAAAAACTTTCCCTATACTTTCCCTAGGAAATTAGACATCCTTCTACAAATATCACATTTTAGCTATGTTTTTAGTCAATTTATTCCTACATAAATTACTCGGCTCAATCTCTTTTTGTTATATTTTACAAAACCATGATTCTCATTTGTTACTCATGGACCAGAACGTTTTAGCATTTTCCTAATAGTACCATTTTCTACTGTTTTAGCAACTTTTTAACTCCATTTTCCTACCAATACTTCAACATTTGTGTTATGATAATCTCTGTATAAGCGTCACCCCTCTGGGTTCTACGTTTAGTAATATCAGAATTTTTACTCTCAATATTTTCAAAATGTTTACACGGCTTATGGCCTACTCAAATCTATTCTACTTAAGTACAGATTTTACCAAGATCAGTGCTGGTGATTTGTCGTCACGAGGGTGCAGAGCCGTTTAAACAAATGGAACGGAGACCTCCCTAACTGTCTATCAAGTATTAGCTAATCTTTCTACCTTTCCTGTGGCCGGCACCCCGGGCCTGAGGGGTGCTAAACACTCCCCTACCCCAGGGATCCACCGCTATTCAACTCCAATGGGAGTATATCTAAAAGATATTCACCCCCTGACATTCTAACAATGCCAGCAGCTTAGGTCCGTTCCAGGAAAAGACTGTCCACCATGGTGACTCCCATCCACCAACACTTACCTCGAAACTGCACAATGTGGTCAAATCTCCCTCTTTCTCAGCTTCTGACTCCTAACAGAGACAAGAACAAAGGGACATGGTAATTTTCAAGAAAGGCACAGAACATCTCTTATCTGGTGCTTTGGTATTATAAATGTTTATCTGTTCCTCAAACAAAAGAGAGGTACAGCCTATGTTTAGCCCCAGTGGTGAACCACTGAATTAGGTATTTTAGTCCACTATCGAAACGATCCGTGGTAGTTAAAAGAATAGTGATTCAGACTGGGAACTGGTTACAAGCTGTCACTCAATTGAGGCAAAGTTTACAGTTTCATTTTAGCACAAAAGAGAAAAGACTGTGTTCTTAAGAAAAACATGAAAGAAAGGGTGTAATACCATCACTTAACCATCAGAGGTAATCAATGGTTCTGTCCTAAGATCTCCTAAAAATAAACCAAATTTCAACAAAATATGGATCACATAAATCTCCCTGTAGCACATGGCTCAAAGGCCTTTTAGAATAAGCCTCTGAACCCGTGCATCCAGACAGCCTGTGAAACTTCTACATAACCTTCAATTATAACCAAATCATTCGTTTCTAAATCCACACTGTCTATGTACCCATTCACGGCTGAGTCAACTAAATAAAGTGTATCTTTTTAGTTGAAGCACACATGCTAGCTATCACATGTCCCCCAATATTTAAAGTAACACCAACAGATCCTAATGTGGTCATGTTATGCTTTTCCAATCTGTGATCAAACCTTGGTATTCGAAAAGAACACAAACATCCCTGTTTCTGGCCAGATAACAGGATCTCCGAAGGCATGCATTCCCAGGTTGTAGTCTCTCCAAAAACAGCCATGATCTAACACAAAAAGGACAACACACTCATAACAACATATTAGACCAGTTAAATAGTTAACACCGTCGCGGATAAAGCACAAAATGGGTCAAATTCAAATTATAACAAAACCTTTTCCTTGTTTTAAAAGCACTCAATGCCTTACTTTAGCACAGATTAAAATAAACAATCTAAAACTCCTACTTGTATCTTTTACATTAGTTCACTATTTTCGTCCTCTTTCAACCACATTTAACAATCCATGCAGATCATTGTCGTTGTTTTACGGCCTAAATATCACCTATTTATTCAACACAAGTCCTTAGATAATCATTTTCACATTATTTAGCTAATCAGCATTCACTCCCCCTCTCAACTGTGGTCAACAGACCAGAGTTGGAAAAAATCCAAATCATCCTCAATAGACTATAAAAATCAAGCCACTTCAAGCACCCACAGGCACCCAGTATCCCAACTTAAAGTCAAAAAATTAACACCTCCCCAAGACACATCAACAATCAAAACGTGTCGAAATTATCTTCCAACCCGCCAATAAGCCATTCGTGGCAACACCACAAATATAGCCTATGTAAAAATTTATACCAGTAGCGTCCCCCAGCGTCCACCACTCATAGCCTCCAGTCATTCAACACCTCACTGCATCTTCAACATCCATACAAGACTCACATCGTGACTCACAAACATCCCCTCACTCACAACAAAGACTCGTCAAAACACACTCACTGAACACATGCACACAAGACTCATATCCAGACTTACAAACACACCACATCACTCACAACAAAGACCCATTAAAACCCACACACTCACTTCACACACAACACAAGAAAGGGTCTAAAAAATAACCTCCCGTACGACCACAAGATATCCAAGTGCTAGGGAAAAAACAACAGTTCACAATGCCTTGAAATTCCATGTACCTTTCTTTTCCCTAACTAGAACCCTAGAAAATATGTCCTCCTAAAATCTCAACCCTATTCTGGTTCAGTAATCAATGATTACTCATCTGAGCCTGACACTTATGACGAGAGTAACCCTCCTAACTGAAAATATTTTCTATTGTTCCCAAGATACATACAAGGCTAACTCATCTTACTCCATCATTAATAAAACTAACCCCAGGAATTTTATACAGGCTAAGGCGCTCTGGGTCCTTCGCGCGCCGATATCTGAAAGCACTTGTACACGTACTCCAGTTGATAATCGGATCCTGGGCTAGTTTAAAACCAACCGCAGTGGTATTCAAATGTATTTACATTCAATTCAACTTCCAAAACCGACCACAGCAAGCTTCTTTGAACTCCTTTGTCTTGCAACCTACTGTCTATCGATCGTGGAAGGTGAATTTATACTATATTGTTGTAAATGTGTATCACAATGTTACTCATTATTGTTGGTCACCAAACCGATTCGAAATAAGAGTTCCTAAATCAAACGTTTGGTAATATGAAGTCCTATTACATTGTTATAAATTCAAACACCCCCTCCATTTTCTCCAAACCCGATTTGAAACAAGCCTGTTTTTGACTTCTTTTGGCTCCCAGTTCAAACGAGTGTGGAGGAACTAGAAGAGGCGTTCAAATTGTACAATTACATAAACATTTACCCCAGCGCCAACACTTTTTGTAAACTGTACTGTTTGTGCTCGGCTGCCCTGGAGTATAGTTAATTATCATAGGGATAGACGACTTACATTAAAAAATATGCAAACAATTTAACACTCCTGTGAAAGGTTTCCAAAGGCGAGTAAAGTGAGCTTTTTTGCTCCTGCTTTTTGCCCCTCAATTATTCGACTCTGGAACATTTCAAGAGGCGCAAAATTCTCTAACACTATTATTATTGGTTCCAAAACCAATTTGAAATAAGCTCCTTTTTTGACTTCTTGTCTTTTAGCTCACAAGTCAAATGGTGCTGGAACACGAAGGCCTATTATATTGTTTACAATAGGTATGAATAGAACATTAATAACTCCCCAGGCCTTTAACGGACTGCCGAAGTTATTTCGTGCTACAAAGCACTTACCTTGCCCAGATCCCCCCCCAAAAAACTCCAGGAAACCAGTCAATCACTCCCAAAACCAAAACAAACAAACAAGGTCCTTTTCGTATATTCTTCCCACCAAAAAGATGGAAAAAATAGTAAAACGACTGCCGACAACCGCCATTCTGATGTATATTCTGGTCGAAAGAGTGGCTGAATTCAGTCTCCTGGAGAGAGGTTCAAATGAGAGAAGATCCAGTCCAAGGGTTTTGAGTCAGGCATCTTTTATTCAGCCCAACAGGCTACTGCCATGTTAGGTCTAATCAGCAGCGCACCGCATCACAAGTGAAACACAACAATTATACTGTCCCAAATCTGGCTCACATGGGAGGGTCAAAGAGTTAAGTCCCGCCCTTACTCCCTTTGTCAGCCAATCTCAACACATGATACTGGGGAGTCGTGGCCGAACCCCCGCAACACGTAAAACATTTGCATGCCTTCACAATGTACCAACTTGTGTTATGTCCAATTATCAAACTTTACTTTTGCACAAAACCTGGTTTAGTCATTCTTGTTCAACATCTCTTAAGCTTTAGAATAAGACCACACACATTATACTTCCATGATTGCAAACAGTAGTTAGAAATCCAATGAGTCAACATAAGACAACAGTTACTTCAGACTGAATATTTTCCCTAAATGACATTTCTCTTTGTTAACAACACAAGTCATAGTTATCCAGACCTTAATCATTCTAACTACACCCTGCAGACCTAAGACTGAACAATAATAAAAGTGTATATATTCCACTGTCATCCTGACCTGGCCTCCAACCATTCACTACACATTTGCTGTCTGTGGCTACAGCCTGGGAAGGAACAATGGAATTACAATTAGTTCAGCTCAAGACAAAAGGATGACTCTGTTGGTTCGAACTCAAAACGGGGGTAGCATCCAGGGGGGATAGCTTCAAGCAGTCTGTATACACTAGGACAATAGTATTTTAATCAACCACTTGGTAACAAAAGGTTTTGGCTCAGCGACTTGTTTTGGTTCACACTTAAAGCGGGGAGCCTCTGCTCCAGAACAAAGACCAGGATCTTAAAGGGTTGACTTGATCAACACATCAATAGCAAATTCATATTGGAGGGCATTGTCAGGGGAATTCTCCACTACCTGTCGCTCAGCTCCACATAATTCTGCATCTCAGTATGGGATTTGATTTATTATATGGACTTATGTTTGAACGGATACTTCACCAGCTCTGTGTTGTTGAACCTAAGTTTACAGCTTGAATTATATTTTGCTCTGTTTCTTGTCGATGTGCTTTCTATGCCATCACCTTCATCTAGTCGGGTTGGACTAAGTAAGATAGGCAGAGCATTGATCTTATGAAATAATGGAACATTTCTTGCAATGGTATCATAACCAGTACGATCGTGCTCTCTTTTGAATAAACTCGGCTGAATGAGTTTTTCCTTGGTGACCTGCTGACAAATTAAACATCTGTCCCAGTTAGTTTTCACAACTGTTATGATGGCTTCTGCCATGTCTGCAGCATAGGCAGAGGCCGAGGGTTTATCCTTTTACCACCTTTTACCAAGCACTTTGATGTATGGGATACAACTAAGTTCGTGCCTTAACCCTACACTTAGTTCGATCGTTCATCCAATGCCATTTAAATCCTGAGCGATCTGTACACCATCCGGTTAACTAAAACCCCATTAACCTTGGCTCGGCTCTCCCGTGCTGGCACAACCTGTCAATTCAGGTGCGGCTATCTAACTGTTTTGGGGTAAATTAGACAGCATTTGGGATACCAACTTTCAATTAGCTGACATTGAACCCCAGTGATATATCACCAGTGTGCCCTGGTAGTGCAGATATTCACTCTTATCTAATCTATCTATGATCAACAAATCAACACAACTATATTGTGATGTGTTAAAAGTTGTTCTTTAGCATAATAATAATAATCGTCCTTAATGAAAAAAAAACATACATTTCTATGAGAAAATGTATCTTTTGAGGATCCAGGGGGTGGCCATCTTGAAAATAGAAATGTAAAGTGGCTGGGAGTGTTTTCTTGTCAAGCAACCCTTAGAGACTGCTCATGCCAAATGTAATGCTTGTATCACCAAATAAACCATTATATAACTTAATTGCTCCACTAAAGTGTTGGCCATCTTGAAAAATGGCCGCCATCTTGAAATTTCAAGTAGCTGTGGGTGGCCTATTGTCAAGTGACCCACAGAGACTGATCATGCCAATGTTCATGCTTGTATCACCAAATAAACCATTATATAACTTAATTGCTCCACTAAAGTGTTGGCCATCTTGAAAAATGGCCGCCATCTTGAAATTTCAAGTAGCTGTGGGTGGCCTATTGTCAAGTGACCCACAGAGACTGCTCATGCCAATTTTCATGCTTGTATCACCAAATAAACCATCATATCACTTTACTGCCCACTAAGATGTCGGCCATCTTGAAAAATGGCCGCCATCTTTGATTTTCAAGTGGCTCGATTAAAAAAATCGATAAATGACCTCTAAAGATGATCTGTACCAAGTTTCACGCTTGTATCACCAAGTGAACGATTCTCCCAAAATATTGCTTTTATCCGCTGTACTATAGTTACTCTACTCACCATTGCCTCCTGTTTGTAAGATAAGGTTTGTTTGCCTTCTCTTGTAGAGAGGAGAAATATACATTGGCACTTGTTCATATAAAAGACCTTTACTGGGAAGCGGCCGCCTTATATTTTGATGATTAGAACACTGGAACGTTGGAATTTATCTCACCTGTTCAAACGATTACCTGGTTCTGAAAGTCCCACATGTACATATACTAAACTCAGCCTTTTATTTTGATGCTGCAAATTCTTGGATTGACCTCCAGCTGAATTTGAAAACATAATGTCCTCCTTTCTTTTGCACAGTTCAAATCCATGATCACTAATCATTCTGTCAACATGCACAGGCAAATTTCACTGGTATTGTTTGATATTTTCTTGTGTTTTGATCATTTTAACTTGCCTGTTTTTATTGTGTATTCATTAATGTTTAAGTGCCCTATGCAAAGTTTGTTCTTTATTCAAAATGTGTTCTTTTATTGATTGTAATGCTTATTTTTTGGACACTCAAGATTGCCGTTTTTTTTTTTTTAATATATACAGTATATTGCAATAACTGTAGTAGTAGTAGTCAGTGGTGGAAAAAGTACTCAACTTCTTTACTTAAGTAAAAGTACCAATACTGCAATGTAGAAATACTCTGTTACAAGCAAAAGTCCAGAATTCAAAATGTACTTGAGTAAAAGTACAAAAGTATTGGCATCAAAATGTACTTAAAGTACCAAAAGTAAAAGTACTAAAATGTTTGAAAATAGCAGATCTACAAGCTCACAACGCGTCGCGATGCGACGCGTTGTGAGCTTGTAGATAGGCTATTTTCAAATAGCCTAGGTATAAAATAGGGCTAAAGTGGTTAATGTACGTTTCATTATATCATCATTTTTATCTGAAAAGTAACTAGTAACTAAAGTTTTCAAATAATTGTAGTGGAGTAAATGTACAATATTTGCCTCTGAGATGAAGTGGAGTAGAAGTTAAAGTATTGGACATTAGTAAAGTACAAATACCTCAAAATTGTACTTAAGTACAGTACTTAAGTACATGTACTTAGTTACTTTCCACCACTGGTAGTAGTAGTACTAAGACTTGCCGAGCCATGTGGCCCATAGGGCAGGAGGAGCCTATCTCCTGTTTCTGTAGTGAGAGGCAGCATGGTGTACAAGTACACCCCCTGGACATGTCGCTAGGATGTCGCAGGGATCAACCCTTGATGCTGAGTGCCCAGCAGGGAGGCATTGGGTCCCGTTTTTATAGTCTTTGGTATGATGACCCGGCCGGGGAATCGCACCCCAATCTCCCAATCTCAGGGCGAACGTTCTAACCGCAATGCCACTGAACTGGTTTAATAACTGTGGCAATAACTGTGCTTATCTGAAAATCCCAAAGCACACCTGGATTTATCTCACAGCAACCACTGCTCCAGACAACCTGTGCATTCATAACCCCCTGAAGGAAGAGAGGAACATGTCCCCCACATCTATCTCACCATTTCCACTTCTCCTCCTCTTCCTTTTTTAACTTCTTTCCATCAGCTCCCCTTTTGTCTTTCATTTTCTTTTTAGGCTTTATGTCCTAGGAAGAAAGAAAGAAAGAAAGAAAGAAAGAAGAGTGTGAGGAGAAGAGAGAGTACATCTAGGGCAAACAATACAGATTTCAGCTAAAATATTATGTTTACATTATGTTTATGTTTATTATGTTTACATCCAAGTAATTTATACAAAAGATGATGAACCTCATCCTCATCGTCGTCTTCATACTCCTGTTTCCGCTTCTTAGACTTTTTGTCATTCTCTGTCTTGATTTTTTTGGGCTTGTATTCAAACCTGTAAACACATACAGTATGGGCATGAGTTGGGAGATTATATCAAAGGTCTAAACCTGTAAACAAATACAGTATGGGCATGAGTTGGGAGATTATTATCTCTTTCTGTCTCTCCTCTGTCTGTCTCTCCCTCTCTCTCTCTTCTTTCCCCCGACACGGTCGAGGCAGAAGGCCGCCACCCTAGAGCCTAGGGTCTGCCTGACGTTTCTTCCAGTTAAGAGGGAGTTTTTCGTTGCCACTGTCGCAAAATTGCTTGCTCAGGGTGGGATGTCGGGTCTCTTCTCTACATGTAAAGTGTCTTGAGACAACTTGTTGTGATTTGACACTTTAATAAAATTGAATTGAATTGAATTGAATTATATCAAAGGTCTAAACCTGTAAACAAATACAGTATGGGCATGTGTATGGATATCGTCTCTGTTGTTGTCCAAATCTGTTACTTTTCAAGATTACAATTTTGAGCTTGAAGATCTGCTACTTTTGATGCTTTTGTGTGACCCTGTAGTATGATCGAGTAGGACATTAATTTACAAAAAAACACAAAAAGTTAAAATTTGGAGATGAGAGGTTTCTGCCCGACAGCAACAATATAAAAGGTCTCCTAAGTCCTCTCAAGGACCCCCAGAGGGTCCCCGGACCCCACTTTGAGAACCCCTAAACCGTCCTAAAGTGGCGGCCACCTCTCGTGGCACGCGGATACAGAAAATGAATCCAAGTCGCGGCGTCTCGGTTTCATTCTAAAGCCTCTGATTATATCTTTGAAGACACTCACGCCCTAATAATAACAGCACTGCATGCAGGGTAATTACAATCCAGAGCCATTAAACGGCGGGGCGGCCTTTGATTACCAGTTGTACATCATCCCTGCTGCCATCAGCCCTCTCTCTCTCTCTCTCTCTCTCTCTCTCTCTCTCTCTCTTTCTCTCTCTCTCTCTCTCTCTCTCTCTGTCACACACATTCAGTGTCTACCTCTCTCTCCATCTGTCCGTCAGATCGTGCTGTCATTCAAATGTCTATGTAACGCGCAAAGCTTTGATCGTTAATGCCCTGTGTCAATTATGTTTGTGTCACAAGTCAATCAAAGGGTGTGATTTGAAACGTGTCGGGTGTGTATATCGCTGTCTCACAGTCGATTAGCAAGTCCTTCACCAAGAGAAAGTGAGCAGCACTCGGCTGACAATTGCACACATGATGGAACTGAAAGGATGATATCGTTGCTATCTCCATATTTGAGCTTTATTAACGCCCTAGTTGACCATACTACAGCGTCGCACAAAAGTGTCGAAAATAGCAGATCTACAAGCTCGACGTGCGTTTTGAGCATGTCAATCTGCTATTTTTGAATTTGACTCCTGAAAAGTAACAGTTTTGGACATTTTTTCCACCCGACACAGACGATATCTGAAAGGATGCAGACTAATTAGAATAAAGACATATATGTGTGTGTGCATGTGTGACAACAATCCACATGAGATGGAGAGAGAGAGAGAGAGAAACAGAGACTGATTGATCTCTCAACGGATACACACGCACGCATGACATATTTAACGTTAAAATTCTGTAGTGATGATGTCCTGATCAAATCAGCCAAAACATCCAGCACGCTTTAGTACATGTCTTGTACATATGATAATGATTTGAAGATGGTGCTATGTTGGGCTATATTAGATTTGGTGCATGCAATGGAAAACATCAGCAGCACTATAATATGAAGTCAAAGGGGCTAAAGACAGACAGACAGACAGACAGACAGACAGACAGACAGACAGACAGACAGACAGACAGACAGACAGACGGGTGAAAACATTAATCTCCTGGTGGAGATGAATAAAAAAATAAGACAACCAAATGTTAAACGTTAGTGCTGCTATGAAACAGGTGGAACCATGGAAAGACAAGACAGGGACTTGGAATCATCTGGAAGGATACGTACTCTTCATCGTCATACTCTCTCTTGGCGGATTTGTGGTGTTTGGGAGAAGGGTAAAAGCCGTTGTCCTCTTTGTCGGGTTCACTCTTAATAGCAGGAGGACTTGAAAACAAGCAGAGAACTTCGTGTTAGTACAGCAATGTGTTGACAATAACAATACATTCCATAATACTTCATTCTTGCCAGAGTCGCTTATGTCATATCTGACAAGTACGTACTTTGGATTTATGTCACACAGAACATTTATACTTGACTATAAACTATCGTTTATAGTCAATTTACCTCGTATAACCATTTTCTTTCTCCTTTTTGGGCTTGTCAACATGGGACGATTTGATCTGTAAAGAAAAAAGAAGAAAGCATACCAGATGATTTTAGGTTGTTTGGGATAATTAAAACATAACATTCTATTAACCCATTCAAGCCATTTTAGATGTCTTTGGTTATTCAAGCAGATATACAAGCTCATAGCGCTAGAGCTTGTAGATCTGCTATTATGGGGATTTTTTGGGGAGCGAACACTTGTTACTCAGATCTTTGCTTCTTACAAATGTCTTCTAAATACTAACAGTTTTAACGCATGTTGCTATAATTAGTGGTTCTCAATTTTTTTCATGTCAAGGACCCCCAAAATGATATGTATTTGGCCGTGGACCCCCATCTCAAAATATTTTGTTCCAGGGACCCCCCAGAAATTGTAAAAATATATAGATATATATTCAAAGAGTTGCACACATTTTCACGCTTTTTCAAAAATAGCAGATCTACAAGCTCATAGCGCATAGCAACGAGTTTGTATATCTGCTATTTTTGAATAGCCCAAAGAAATCTTAAAATGTTGACCGTGTTAAAACACTCTGGCTACTCCATGACAAGCAGTCTGAAGTTTCGTCATAAGTCAGAAGGGGATTCCATTCAATCAAATGTGGGTTTTTGAGCAGCTATTTAAAGTGAAGGCCAGATGGTTTAACCAACCTTGTCCTCTTTCCTCCTCTCTTTGTCTTCTCTGGGTTTGTCCCTGTGCTTGTCAGAGCTGCTGTCCCCGCTGTGCCTCACTTTCTCCCGTTCCTTGTCCTTGTGTTTCTTCTCAGAGTGCTCCCTGTGTTGACTGAAACACAGAGGTCAGGGGGTGAAAGGTCAAAGGGCCAGACCCGGAGGCCAGACAGACTCACACAGACACAAAGGCTTTTGTTTAAGACCGGCAGTGGTGGAAAGTAACTAAGTACATTTACTCAAGTACTGTACTTAAGTACCATTTTGAGGTACTTTTACTTTACTGGAGTATTTCCAAATTTCAATACTTTTACTTCTACTCCACTACATCTCAGAGGCAAATATTGTACTTTTTTACTCCACTACAATTATTTGAAAACTTTAGTTACTAGTTACTTTGTAAATATAAATTATTACATTATAAAACATACATGAACCACATTAGCCCTATTTCATACTTAGGCTATTTGAAAATAGCCGATCTACAAGCTCACAACGTGCCGCGAAGCGACGCGTGGATTTGGGTCTGAACATCAGTCTGAACATAACCAAATGTCTTAACCCATGAAGACCGGGAACGCATCTGTGTCATTTTTTTTATTTATTTGGCTATTAAAAAATAGCCAATATACAAGTATGAGCTTCTAGATCTGCTATGTTTGAAAAATCGTGATAAGTTGTGCAAATCTTTGAATACATATATTTTTTAAAGCGAACATTTGTAACTCAAATCTTATTGCTTCTGGGGATTCTACAAATGTCTTCTAAATCCTAACAGTTTTTTCTTAAAGTGGTTCTCAAACTTTTTTCATGTCAAGGACCCCCAAAATGATATGTATTTGTACGTGGACCCCCCCCCCCCCCCATCTCAAAATATTTTGTTCCAGAGACCTCCCCCCCAGAAGCAAAGATTTGAGTTAAAAATGTATATATTAAAAAATGTGCACACATTTTCAAGATATTCTTTTTTCAAAAATAGCAGTTTTACAGCACTCTGTGCCGCGCTATGAGCTTGTATATCTGCTATTTTTGAATTGCCAAAGAAATCTTAAAATGACACAGATGCGTTCCTGGTCTTAATGGGTTAAGTAACAAAGCTCCAACAACAGAAACAACCTCACCTGAATATGAAATAAAAAATGCTGACAGTTACAAACAATTGCATTGTCATTAACAGTTGCGGCTTTCCAAAGAAATAATACATACACTAATATTAATTACACTGTGTTTGTGCAGTATATATATGTGTTGCCAGGTGTGAAACAAATAAGCAAACAACAACTAATGATATCTATAAAAGAGATTTCCAGATAGGCTAATCCTTGAAATGTGATTGAACATCTGATTGTCTGATGATGATGACAGCTTTGGTTTTGTTTCAAGAAAATGATAAGATTTAATAGAAAACCCCAAAATAATTTAATCAAGATCTTGTGAGGTTGTTTTTTTTGTTGCTGTTTGCTGTTCAGTTCTCTTAGAACGAAAACAAACCCACTGTTGCCAGAAGATATAGGTTACAATCCATGGAGATGCATTCAAATGTATTATATATGGTCTCTGTCGGGTGGAAACCTCATATGTCCACAAAACTGTTACTTTTCGGGATTCAAATTCAGTCGCGCCGCGCCGCGTTTCGAGCTCGTAGATCTGCTACTTATGATGCTTTTGTGTGACTTTAGTATGATCAAGTAGGACGTTAATTTACGTAATGAACACAAAAAGTTAGAATATGGAGATAAGAGGTTTTCTGCCCGACAGCAACGATATATATTATTGACCAATAAAACTTTAGACTATACAGGTCCCCTAAGGGAGAGTTCCTTTACACAGCACTGTGACACATCAGTGAGCAACACACAATAACAACAATACAACACTAATAACAATAAAGGTTGAAGTGGTACAACAGAGATAATGAGCGTCATAAAACTGATTAATTTCAACCAAACATGGTACACACAGCAGCCGCTAATGACACTGTGGAGGATTGTTAGCCTTACGGCAGGAAGTTTTAACAACAAACCATATAAATCAATGGGATACTTCAAAGCGCCGATCATTAATCTCAGTTCAGACGAACAGAGATGAACAGTGATTGATTTGAGTCATTTTATTTCTGTCCCTGCGGTGGGCTGTATGTAGCGCTACAGAAATATGCAGTGGTGGAAAGTAACTAAGTACATGTACTCAAGAACTGTACTTAATTTTGAGGCATTTTTACTTTACTTGAGTATTTCCGATTTTCAATACTTTTACTTCTACTCCACTACATCTCGGAGGCAAATATTGTACTTTTACTCCACTACAATTATTTGAAAACATAAGTTACTAGTTACTTTGTAGATTTTGATTATTATTACAAAATATACATTAACCACTTCAGCCCTATACATTTCGGCCATTTGAAAATAGCCGATCTACAAGCTCACAATGCGTCACGATGCGACGCATTGTGAGCTTGTAGATCTGCTATTTTCAAAAGATTTGTATACATTTGAAAACTTGTGAAATGGGATATTCTGCATAATGAGTACTTTTACTTTGGTACTTTGAGTACATTTTGATACCAATACCTAACAGAGTATTTCTACACTGCAGTATTGATACTTTCACTTAAGTAAGAAATGTGAGTACTTTTTCCACCACTGAGAAATATGGTGTTTGATCTACAAGGCCATGAATATTATTAAGCTGTCAGAAAACATTGTTAAAGGAAACGCTATTAAGTGGTCAGACACTGTAAATCAGTGGTTTGGAAACCGTAGGCACGGGTGCCAACATTGGCACAGGGGAGGGTAATCACTGGAACGCTGGCATGAGTGTGAGAGAGAGGACTTTTCATATTAGGATTTATAATAAATGTAGTCAATTCAATTAAGCCATTAAGGCGGGGGACGCATCTGTGTCATTTTAGATTTCTTTGGCTATTAAAAAATAGCCATCAGATGAGACCGGGGACGCGTCTGTCTCATTTTAGATTTCTTTGGCTATTCAAAAATAGACATCAGATCATTACAACGACCTGATGTGAAAGAAAATATTTCAACAGAGTGAAAGAAAACATTTCAAAAGAAGAAGGGGGAAAAAAATAAGGTTGTTATGTATGTATGGAAAATCTAAATCTGTTGGAAATTTTAGTTTTTTTTAGATGAGGTGTCATAAATAAATGTAAAAACATTAACATAAACTTTAGGTATATTTTGATACTTTTATACTTTTACTGTAGGTCCTAAAGTACCAAAAATAAAAGTACTAAAATGTTTGAAAATAGCAGATCTACAAGCCCACAACGCGTCGCAATGCGACGCGTTGTGAGCTTGTAGATCGGCTATTTTCAAACAGCCTAGGTATAAAATAGGGCTAAAGTGGTAAATGATTGTTTTATAATATGAAAACGTATACCTGCAAAGTAACTACTAACTAAAGTTTTCAAATCATTGTAGTGGAGTAAAAGTACAATATTCGCGTCAAAAGAAATGTGTCAAAAAGGGTTGCAGAGTCAGACCCTCAGCTCTAAATGAATACCCTCCCCAGTTCCTTACTCACCAAACCCATACATAAACCTAACTATTTTAACAGTGACTAACCTGAACTAAAACGTATTCATCCACACCAAGACCACCATGCATAAACTCCACAGGACCACAATGGATTTATTCGGCTTTATTGTGTTTTTTTTTTAATCCTTTTAATGATTTCTGTATCTGGGGCGTCTCTGGCTGGAGGGGCCGCTTCTATTTTAAGGGTCAATAAATTAGTTCAATTAATCAATCAATCAACTTAACCACAATCTGGGAACCCATTCTGTAAAAATGAAAAAAGGGGAAAAAAACGTTCTGTGTTTGTTCCTACTAACAACAACACTACATGTTTAAGGCAGTGGTGCTGACAACAAGATTCTGCTGTTAGCACAATCTGTCTTGAGAGATTAACTTCACCATAACGGTGTCTAACCTGAACCAGCTCTGAGCTTTGATTACATGAACCTGCATGTTTGTGACTGTGAGCTTGTAGATCAGCTATTTACAGCTAAAATATTTGCTGTAATAGGAAACAAGGAAGAGACCCCATGGGGGACCCCGATCAACAAAGTAGCCTACATAGTAGGGGTGTAACGATACGTTTTAACAACGATTCGATACGTATCACGATACTTGGTTGTCGATACGATACATGAACGATACAGGTTCATTTAGAACGATACTATACGTTTTCGATTCAAGGATTTAGTCGATACGATACATGAACGATACAGGACAGGTTCATTTAGAACGATACGATTCGATTCAATGATTTAACATCGATATAGTAACTATTTATTTACCCAAAAATTCTGTGTGAAAAATAAATACCTGGAGATAGTGGATATAAACCCCTCTTTCTCTTTTTTCTTCTTAAAATTGCTAAATACAACGCACAAGTACTTAGTATTGATAAAATGTATTATTTGCATTGCAAAACGATTCGATACGATTATTTGCATTGCAAAACGATTTCGATACGATATAAAGTCAAACGATACGACATTTAGCTGTTTGCATACCGATATGCAGTTACTATATCGTTACACCTCTACTACATAGGGTGTAAGTGGTTAGCTACGTGATTGCCCCTGTCGTTGAATTCTGGACCAATCGGTAATTGATGGGGTAATGGGAGTCGAGACAATATTCTAGGTGGTGATGGATTAGGATATGCTTTAATGTACATGATATATTTATATATGTCACAGATGTGTGGTACGGTAGTTCTGCCGACGAGCACAGGGCTCAGATCATAGTTATTATACTGTAGTTGCTACAAGCACAAGCTGAACCATAACAGACAGGCTGTAACAAAAAACAATCAGCTATCAGGCCTAGTGGAGACATCTTGGCTCCTACAGGCTACCAAATACCATGTCATATCATAATGTATTATATAAGTACTATAAGTGATGGTCAAATATAAAGGTTAGATATAAACGACCATAAAAACAATGTAGTATGCAGTGGTGTAAAGTAACTAAGTAAATTTACTTAAGTACTCTACTTAAGTACAATTTTACTTGACTATTTCCAATACTTTTACTTCTACTCCACTACATCTCAGAGGCAAATATTGTACTTTTACTCCACCACAATTATTTGAAAACTTTAGTTACTTTGCAGATATAAATCATTATATTATAAAACATACATTAACCACTTTAGTCCTATGTTATACCTCGGCTATTTGAAAATAGACGATCTACAAGCTCACAAAGCGTCGCATCGCGACGTGTTGTGAGCTTGTAGATCTGCTATTTTCAAACATTTTAGTACTTTTACTTTTGGTACTTTAAGTACATTTTGATACCAATACTTTTGTACTTTTACTCAAGTACATTTTGAATACTGGACTCTTACTAGAAACAAAGTATTTCTATATTGCAGTATTGGTACTTTTACTTAAGTAGAGAATTTGAGTACTTTTTCCACCACTGATATCATGTATAATTCTTCCTCACCCCTGACCAATCAAATGGCGTGGATCTTGGCGGGTTCAAAGACAGCTAAAATATCCACCAAACAACAATAACAACAACAAAGCCATGGAGGGGAGTGCCATCATCATGCCATTGTACCTGTTGCTGCTGTGCTTGGATTTCTCTCTCTCTTTGTCTTTCTTGTGGTCTTTGTGTCGGTGTTCCTTGTCTTTATGCTTGTGAGAGTCTAGAGACACAAACAAATGAAACAGCACACTGCTCAGCATCCTCCCACAACAACAAGGACTTGGATCAGTGAAGGTGTAATCTGAGCACTGCATCTTCTGTTAGATCCGGTTGGTTGTTATATAATGATAAATATTAGGGATGCACCGATATGGGAATTCTTGGCCGATACGATACCGATGTTTAAAATAACATTTAGCGCGATAGCCGGTACTGATACTGATATTTGTTTATTTAGTTTTTGGTGTTATTATTTCCCTCTTTTGAGCCGGGGAAAAAAATAAATCTTCATTCTAAGAAATAACTGTTCAGCATCTGCAGAAACGCAACATAATTGCCTTGATGCAAGTAACATTAACGAGCGTCAGCTGAACAGTGACACGCACACCTCAGCTGTGCTGAACTGAAAGTGACGGGTATGGAGTTAGTTAAAAAAAAGCCCTTGAATATGACATGATAATGTTTACTGTGATTATGGTAAGCTTACATTTCATATCACAAACACCATAGAATAAAAACCCCTGTAACTTTTACGAGCAAAAAGAAAAATCATTTTTTTCCATGTGGCCGATATATCGGTGCATCCCTATAATAAATATATAGATGTGGCTGTTCCTTACAGTTATTTAATTGTGGTTCAATATGATGTGCATATCGTTGGTTGTTAGGCAGAAACCTCATATCTCCATATTTCAATTTCCATTTTCATAAATTCATTCCCTACTTCACCATACAAGTGTTGCAGAAAAGTAGTGAAAATAGCCGATCTACAAACTCACAACGTGTCGCCTTGCGACACGTTGTGAACTTGTAGATCGGCTATTTTCACTATTTTAAAATGTTTTATAAATAATATTAAAGGTTTCCACCTGACAGCAACGATATATGATTTAGAAGAGAAGGAAAAACATCCCTTACAACTGGGTTTCAGACAGACAGACAGACAGACAGACAGACAGACAGACAGACAGACATACGCGCGCACTCTCACACACACGTGTGCGCACACGCACGCACGCACACACGCACACACACTCACACAATATCACAATATCATTGCATCACAACAGAAATTCCTCTCCAGCCAGGAGGATACAGTAACTAGGCTAAAAGACAAGTTTCCTTTTACTTGGAAAAGAAAACTTGGCTTGTAGTTTGATAAGATAACACAGAAGATTTGGGATAAAGCTTGTCTTGCAATCTAGAAATGGAGGAGGCATCTCTATTATTATGCTCAGGATCAAAGGTAAGACATAGGTCTGTCTACTACCTTAACCTAGTAACCTAGTCTGCCCAGCAGATTTCCATTGGCCATGTAGGCTACAGGGAGACTCGATTGTGGCACCTCGATTTACTATTTTGTCCAAAATGTAAAAAATGATATTCTTAAGTACGTCTTAAGTAAAGTATACATGATGTGAACATGCACGGTACATCATTATCAGACTTCAATTTACCCTTCAGCTTCTTGTTTATGCCCAAAATGGTTAGATATACAGGTTGTGTTGCAATTCGTAGCAATTGTAGAAGTATTAGAACTTGATTGCAAAATGTTCAAACATGTTCTAATCATGTGCACTTTTACATTACATACGACCATTTTCCAAATATAACATTTTGGACCAAATTTTACATCGAAGTGCCCACTCTTCCTTAGTGTGCCCACTCTTCCTGTTACCCTTTTGGGTGCCATTTTTATCATAGAATTTAGTGACCCAATTTCTTTGAATGTTGCCTGATTCAAATTGTAACCAAATCAAAAGTCAACTCTGATTCTCTGAAGGGTCATTCCTGTGCTGCTGCCAGCCTGTCAGGAGAGAGAGACAGCAGCTGACACCTGATCGTCACCTTGTGGCGTCTCACTGTCATGACAGGTCAATAACAGGATAGGACAGGATATAATGCTATTGTCAAGGGACACAATAACACACATCCATTCATCATCAGTGGTGGAAAAAGTACTACATTCCTTTACTTAAGTAAAAGTATCAATGCTGCAATGTAGAAACACTCTGCTACAAGTAAAAGTCCGGTAATCAAAATGTACTTGAGTAGAAGTACAAAAGTATTGGCATCAAAATATACTTAAGTGCCAAAAGTAAAAGTACTCCTTGTGCAGAATGTTCCGTTTCACAAGGTAAATGTGTTTGAAAATAGCAGATCTACAAGCTCACAACGCGTCGCTTCGCAACGCGTTGTGAGCTTGTAGATCTGCTATTTTCAAATAGCCAAAGTTTAAATAGGGCTGAAGTGGTTAATGTAGTAATAATAATTCAAATCTAGAAAGTAACTAAAGTTTTCAAATAATTGTAGTGGAGTAAAAGTACTGAAAATTATAAATACTTCAGTAAAGTAAAAATACCTCAAAAGTACTCAAGTACAGTACTTGAGTAAATGTACTTAGTTACTTTCCACCCCTGAATAACACACATCCATTCATCATGTGCAAAACTATTGGGATGCCTTTTTATTTTCACCAGAGTCCCTCAGGGCTCTACACTTTCCGTTGTCTGTTATTGTGGGGAAGGCTTTCTCTGAAAATAGCAGATCTACAAGCTCACAATGTGTCGCAGCGCATTGTGAGCTTGTAGATCTGCTATTTTCTGTGAAAGCCTTCCCCACAATAAGGATGATGCTGCAGGGGTTTAAGTTGGTTAATTCATCAAGAAGAAGTGCTCTAAACTTTAAAAGGAGTAGTTCACCCCAAAAATGACTTATTTTCTATCAATTACACCATGAATCTCCATTAATTCAATGCTTCATGGTGTGTATATATAATTGATAGAAAATAAGTCATTTTTTGGGTGAACCACTCCTTTAATGTGGTTGTGGGGAGTCCTCCAATAATGTAGCTCTAAAGATTTCCCACAATATTATTCATGTCAGATCAACCATAATTACAGTTGTATCTTATGTCATAATATGTAAACATAACAATCCTCCTCATGTAGGTCTAAAGAATGTCTGCAATATTGTGTCAGATCCACCATATGGTTTTAATAATGCAGCCCTAACTTTCTTTTCAATTATTCCAACTTGTAATAAAATATGCCCCAGTAATCCCAAACCACTACTAACTACTACTACTAACTACTACTAACCAAGTGGCAGATATGCAGATGGTATTATAACCAGTGGTGTAAAAGTAACTAAGTACATTTACTCAAGTGCTGTACTTAAGTACAATTTTGAGGTGTTTTTTACTTTACTGGAGTATTTCCAATTTTCAGTACTTTTACTTCTACTCCACTACATCTCAGAAGCAAATATTGTGCTTTTACTCCACTACAATTATTTGAAAACTTTAGTTACTGGTTACTTTGCAGGTATACATTTTTACAATATAAAACAAACAAACCACTTTAGCCATATTTTGTACCTATTTTCAAACATTTTAGCACTTTTACTTTTGGTACTTTAAGTATATTTCGATGCCAATACTTTTGCACTTTTTACTCAAGTAACATTTTGAAAACAGGGCCTATTCTTGCAACAGAGTATTTCATTGTGGTATTGCTACTTTTTTACTCAAGTAAAATATCTGAGTATACGTCCTCCACCCACTGTGGTATATGTGTCATATTATAACAGTATATATGTGCAGGGCTGTGGATCAGTGATAACCATCCCCATGCCCAGCCTCTCTCCTCCATATCAAGGCAGACAGTACAGTTTCTACCCACACTGATCAGGCTGCACCCTGGGCTGCCTCAGATAGACTGGAGGAAAAAGAAAATGGCGCAGAGACTAAGTCCTCAGCCCCAATTCGGCCACTTTCGGCTCCAAAATTAGACCCGTATGCACAGGCCGATCGCGTTCTTTACGGGTGCATAAAAACAACGACGCCAAGCCCTTTGCGAGGGTGCCCTCGGCTTGGAATACGGACGAGGGGAAGTGTCATTTCCAGGGCCTCTTTTTGAACAATAGCCGCAAGAGAGTGGAGGAGAAGGGACTTAGTCTCTGGGACGCCATTTCTCTGCTCACTGCTCCTTTTAAAAAACTATCAGCCAGCCAGCCACACACACACACACACACAGACACAGACAGACCCGATCGTATAGTCACGATCATTGCATGAGTGCAAAGCTATGAACATAACATGACACCAGATGATGATCGGAGAGGACGTACCGCTTGCTTTGGATCCGGAATTGACCTGAAAACGGTGAAAACAAAGACATTAAATATTTGCATTTTCTAAATGCCGGTAAGCATTACTTGTTATTTCATGATCCAAGTTTCAAGTAGCAGGTTACACTGTCTACATCAGCTGAACATGTTCCATATTAAATGACCAACTGCCAATGCAATAACTGCATCCCATATATCCCAAGTTCACACAGAAATGATCAAGTGGCTTAAACTTATTTAGAGATGCGTTATTACGCCGTTATTACACATTTTTTATCAACCCCAACCATGTCACTATTATTTGCCAGATCGCAGCTGACCCTGTGTCTGTGACACCCCCCCCAGAAAAGCATTCGAGTGTGACAGTGTTACCTGAGGGTCCTTATGGCCATGATCTCCACTCATTGTCCCAAGTTTGTGTGTCCAGGTGTCCAGAGAGACAGATGAGGTGTCCACTAGGCAGCATAGAGCAAAGGCTGCTCGTTCTGGGAAAGCCTTCTATAGAGAGAGATACACTCTGGAATGGAGTCCGTTCGTTGCGCATTCGGCTAAGTCCCGATATTGACCGACTGCGCATGCTCACATCAATTTTGAACAATGTGAGAGAGATAGAGAGAGAGAGAGAGGACTCTGCATGGGTCCCTCCCTGACCCAAAATAAAATAGATCCTTTATAATACAATAAACCAGTGATTCTCTCTCTCAACTCTTTTGAATATCAAGCCCCCCCCAGTCTGATATGCAATGTGCCATGGACCCCCCCCCCCCCCCATAACTGAGTGCACAAATGGAACCAAAAGGACCCATAAGGGTCCATTTGTGCTCTCTCAAAGAGTTACATATCTACAGTATATGGGTCGACTTGTCTTTAACTATCATCATTTTGGCTGGGGATCCCGTGGAACACCTTTTAAAGGTGTGTGTGTGGGGGGGGGGGGGGGGACAGACCCCTAATTTGATGCCATTTGCAGGACCACATTGTAATCAAGTGTTTCATTACGCTTTAATGCGTTATTCTGGGTTTAAGTTATATTGAGATTTTTACTTGTATATCTTTTACAAAAAATAAAAAAATATTTGTATATCTTTTACCAAAATAAAGCAATTTGTATATCTTTTACCAAAATAAAACAATTTGTATATCCTTTACCAAAATAAAATCAATCAATACTGCATCTCTGGGACCCCAATATACACTGTAAAATCCTCTGTATTAATTTAACTCAGTGTACAAGTGCAACTGGACCCAAACGGGTCTATCTTTCCGACTTACAGCCCCTTAGGGGTCCATTTGGACCCCTGGTGATCCAGTGCACTACTAAACAAATGAGCGTACTCGTTTTGCAAATGACTGAATTGTTTAATTATGCTACAGAGAGTCGAGTCAGATCAATATCTTAGTAGTTAGCCTGTCATTTGATCTGTATTTAAACAAGCAAAGTGTGGACAACGTCCGACTCTGTTGCTTTGGACACCTTGACCAAAAAAAACAAAACAGGGCTAATCACTTTATCTATTAATTACTTAATCAATAATCTTGTAGCAATCCAACACGTCTGGCAAGCTTTAGTCGGACGTGAACCAACGATACTAAACAACATCTTCACCGTCAGGAATGCATTTAAAACCATTTCACAGGACAAAAGCAGTAGCAGTAGAAAATTTAATTCAGTTTTAACAACATAATTATACAATCATGACAAGCTCTATTATCAGTCTTCACATGATTAATCCAGCATTAAAAAAAAAACAAAAACATTCACACAATTCCATACACATTCTAGCTACAATCTCACATGATAGCAGGGACAAAAAACAATAAGATAATTATTTTATAACAACAGTTAATCTGTACAATGGTTGCTCCCTCAATTGAAATGTCATATAATCCAGAGAAGAGAACCGATATCAAATGATTCACAAAGGAAAAAAAAATTACATTTACAGTACAAGTTCACAGGTTGCCACGACGAGGTGTGGTGAGGGCTATTTAGACTTCCTTCGTTTGGCCTGGGTGGGACTGGCTCCAGTTTCTGGTGAAGAGAAAACGTTGTCTGTTAAAATATGAATTGCATGATCGTTTTGATGGTGACAAAACTGGCTTGTTTTTACCCTTTGTTTATTGGTAGGGGACCGGGGCCATGTAACCCTAACCCATTACGACCGGGAAAGCATTGTAATTTTTTTAGATTTCTTTGGCTATTCAAAAATAGCAGATATAAGAGCAGAAATAGATCTGCTATTTTTTTAAAAATCGTGAAAGTTTGTGCAAATCTTTAAATATATATATATTTTTTAGGCCAACATCTTTAACTCAAATCTTTGTTCTGGGGGTCCCTGGAACAAAATATTTAGAGATGGGGTCCGCGGCCAAATACATATAATTGTGGGGGTCCTTGACATGAAAGTTTGAGCACCACTGATACATAGCAACATACGTTTTTTTTTTTAAACTGTTAGGATTTAGAAGACATTTGTAGAATCCCCCAGAAGCAAAGATTTGAGTTACAAATGTTTGCTTTAAAAAAATATGTCTTCAAAGATTTGCACACATTTTCACGACTTAAAAAAAGGTTTAGTGTAGAGGGGAAAAAAAGAGCAGACCAAGTACAGGGTGAAAGGTCAAGTTTACTAAGTATTGAGGGTTTAAGTGGTTAAATGAATCCAACATGTGAATCCAACTGATGATAGTTACTGTCAAAAAAGCCTATGAAGGCATCCATGAAATCTATGAAAATGTTTAATCTGCAACACAATTGTATACATTATGTAGTGGGGGTCCCTGCTTCATCTCTCTCTCTCAGCTAAGGGGTCCTTGGGCTGAAAAGGGTTCCCCTGCTCCAATCTTTAAGAAAACAAAAATTAGCCAATCTACAAGACGATGCATTGAGATGGATGTGTATGTGTGGGGATCTGATTGAGGACACTCCCCCTGTAACAACACACCAGTATATAGTTTGCATGTCCTTTCATCCCCTGAAGACTTTGAATACATTCAAACTGCATCAATGTTACCGTCCAGTGCATCTTTTAACCCAGGGGTCTTCAACCTTTTCAGGCCAGGGACCCCCAAACTGATGGGGAGATGGAGCAGGGACCCCCTACCTCGTAGGGTAGGGGGGGCTACACATATATTGTATATTTATGTATACAATTGTGTTTTATATTGCCTGCTCCTATACGCACCTGCCCCAGTAGGTGTGCAAAATAAGAAATACTCTACAAAATATGTATAAACATACCATGTTATTGTGCATTGTGCCTCCATTTATCTGTTTGCTATGGATTCATGTTATGTTTAAAGACAATTTGACATTTTGGGGAAAAAAAGGGAAAAAAAGTACCCCCTGTTGAAGACCTCTGTTTTAACCCATTAAGGCCTGAGGTTCGATTCTACAAAATGTCTTCTAACAGTTTTCTGAAAAACAAAAACGTATGTTACTATATCAGTGGTTCTCAAAGTTTTTCATGTCAAGGACCCCCAAAATTATATGTATTTGGCCGCCAATCCCCCCCCCCCCCCCCACCGCCACCCCATCTGAAATGTTTTGTTCCAGGGACCAGGGAAACACTTACAGTGCAAAGTTGACATTTTGGCCTGAAGGTGGCGATAGAGAAAATATCATGGGGGTCACTAACAAGGTCAGGGTTCATCCTTAGCAAGATTCAGGGCAATCTGACAATTAGATCTTGAGATATCGTTGTGTGCAACTGGAAAAAGATCGACCAATATCACCATGACATAGCAAATAAAAACTGATTTAGGATTTTATTAGTCACATGTTTATAGTTAAGTGTATGCAGTGAAATGATGGTGTGGCAGACTGTGCTAAACATGTTGTAACATTTAGAAGTAGGAAATATGCACACAGCACCTTCAAGCACCTCAAGGGAACAAAATAGAGAAAAAATTAAATGGGGAAGAAGGAAATATTAAAAGCTATTTGGTTCTTTTTTTTTCTTTTACCTCCCTTTGTGAAGATTTCTTTGTTGAACTTTTCCTTCACCTAGCCCATTCAATCCGGGGAACGCATCTTGTGTCATTTTAGATGTCTTTGGCTATTTTTTGAAAAATCGTGAACATTTGTGCAAATTTGTGCAAATATATTATTAAAGCGAACATTTGTATAATATTTTGTTCCAGGGCGCCCCCACCCAGAAGCTAAGATTTGAGTTACAAATAGTCGCTTTAAAAACATATAGATGCAAAGATTTGCACAAATGTTAACGATTTTTCAAAAATAGCGCTGCACCGAGTGCCCTGCTATGAGCTTGTAGATCTGCCATTTTTTAATAGACAAAGAAATTAAAAAAATGACAAAGATGCGTCCCCGGACTGAATAGGCTAGTTATGTTTATCTAATGTGTGTTTCTATCTGTTATCCTGGGTAGGGCGCCTTCCTCTATTCATGCCGACAAGCAAGGACTTTCATCAACAGAACAGGGCATTCATTTTACAAACAAAAAACCATAAAAACGTTGGAATTATGGAGATACAAGGTTTCTGCCCCCGACGGGGCGAAAGATAGATGTATATGCGTTCTTCTCGTTACCTTTTGCAGCCATGCTGGCGCCTGGCCTGGCTGATCTCTTCCTCGTCCCGCTGTCGGCGACCGGCTCCTCCTCGACTTCCTTCTCTGCCCGGGAGCTCCGCCTGCTCGGCCCCTTGGGCTTCTCCACAGCACCCCTGGGAGCAGCAGCAGCACACCAAGAAAAACAAAACACGCCGTACAAGACAAGAGAGAGAGGGAAGGGGAAGGAGGCACAGTACAAAAAAGGTTGCGTTACTTTAGAATGCGACGACGCAGGTAGCTCTGCTTCTACTCAGAGAAAGATGGAATACCGCTTTGGGACTTGGGCTGTTTTTCCTCCTCTACCACAGATGCTGTCCGGTGTTTCTTCGTCCCGACAGCACCCACCACTACATAAAGGATCGACATGGTCGCTGCTCGTGTTCTTTGGCAGCGCCCAAATGCATATTAAATACATACCTTGGGACTAAGTTGATGGGCGTCTTTCTTTTCTTTGCCCATCTGTGATAGAAGTGGAAAAACAGCGGTAAACTAAAAAACTGCTGAACAAAACATTTTGGCTTCCCTTTACCACCCGACAATCCCTCAGGAGAATAAAAGATAAGGAAAGGCCCCAAAAAACACAAAAAGCCTGCGGAGAGATAGTTTTTGCTTTATCTGTGTACGGGTACCACTGGATAAAATCACAATATTCTTGACCAAAAACCTCGATAATATGCGGCTAATATATTGTGTGTATATATATACACATTTGAAAATAATAATTAACCACTTAAACCCCATAGGTCTCAATACTACAATAACTACTGTTATTGTGGGGAAAGCAAAAAATAGCAGATCGACAAGCTCACAACGCGACGCAGTGCGTCGCGTTGTGAGCTTGTCGATCTGCCATTTTCAGCAAAAGCTTTCCCCATAAAACCGATGCTGGGGTTTAAGCGGTTAAATAGCAATCCTACAATCTCTATGTTATTGGAATGCGACACGTTGTGAGCTTGTAGATCAGCCATTTTTGAAAAAAGATTTAAGCATAAAATATGGACGCGATTAAAACCCACTGGCATATCATGACATCACGACATCCAAACTCCCAGAAGATATCTAGTATCCCCCATATCAAAGATAATCGGTATAAATAGATATATTGCCCAGCCCTAAGTACCATTTGTTTTATCCATGCAACCGTTGTGCATTTGCAAATGTTTTCATATTTGTTGCGTCATGCCAAGCATACATACCAAGTGCTGAGGCAAACGTGGCTCATTGTTTTCACCGTGTACCCTCATGGCCAACCAAATGAACACCCAGAGTTTCAGTAAAGGTTAGAAAAGTCTAAGCATCTGTCCTTTCAATAACAATGTACTCGGACAAGTTTCACCACTCTTCGGTACACCTCTTTAAAGCCCAGTGCAAGAAAAATAAGGGGCGAGATTACAGTTTGTTTTTTATCCTGAATACTATCGTTCAATTGTGAGGTTATGTAAAAGATCTGACATAAAACTTCCCAATGTATTTTGTGTCTCGAGAACTCGCCCTCAAAAAGCTCTGGAAAAACTGCCATTAAAGGGACTACATCATGAATTTGAACTTTTCCTTCTTTTTTGTGTGTTTTTGGTCCCAGTTTGACCACTCAGGCTTTCACAGCAAATCTGGGGTTTTCTGTAAATTGGTCTCAAAACAGGCCAAACTGATTTTCACCCTGACGTGACGTCACGTCAGGGTACAATGCCTCCCGTTTTTCAGTTCCAACCAATTTCTTTTTTTTACTTTTTCCACACAGAACCAGGAGATAACATGCATACAAACTGGCTCAATAGCGCCCTGTGCCAAACAGGACAATTTGGTATTGCAGGTGAAAGTGCTTTATAAGCCAGAGAGAAGTTAGTTGGAATGAGTATATCTGAGGCTTGATTTAGGCTCAAACCTTTTGAAAAACGTTTGAGGGACATAAACATGATATTAAATATATATATATATTTTTTTAATTCACGGTGTAGATCCTTTAAAAACAAAAACGGATATGCTGGGGTTGTATATATGTATACTTTCTTACCACCTTATCTCTCAGATTTGTTAGCACGTTTGAATGGAAAAAAGCCCATCCCACCACAGGATCACTTGAAAGTAATGTGCCTGTGGATTTCTGGCTCTGTGATTGGTAGACTACTGTGGTCGGTCGGTGTGTGGCGTGTCAGCTAATCTCATAAACCGCTGGACTGATCAGCGCCACATTTCTTGTGCCAGTAGGCCAAATAAGTACATGTTTTACGGGCTCGGTTCAGCTGAAACTATGCCCACATTTGGAGTCATACGTCATAAGACAAGTGACGGCACAGGCAGGCCCACAAGAAGTCGGAGATCCACATGGGAGCCACGATGTTCCTAAGTGGATCCTAAAAGGTCTACTATTAGATGTTTCTTTTTTTTATCTTAAACCTTTACCTTAAACCAGTCACATAGGTCCATGGCTTGTCTTTTCCTCTTCAACTCAGTACTGCAAATTCTCTTTAAGTCTGTCTGTGTACGTTAACCGTTATTTTCCCAAAACCTTTGAGGGCCAGCTCTCGAGACAGAAATCAAAGCTTTCTGCCTGATTGTTCCACTCGTGCTCACAAAACGACGACAGCTTTGTGGTATAAAAATTGGCAAAGTTGCTTTTTAACGATACACCCATTTAAAAAAGGACTACCGGTACATGGTTAAATAATCAATCTTACCCCTGCTCTGAAACGGCTGACATGTCCTCCGCTGCTGCAGAAGAAGAACAAAGAAAAAGTTAAGCCCCACAGACAGCTAGGTTCTACAACATCCTAACACATGTTTTACAGCAGTGATTCTCTACAGTTATAATTTCAAGGACCCCCAGTTTGATATGCATTAGGGTTCCCCAATTACTTTTCCCCAAGGGCCAAATTATGTCTCGGGTACCAAGCCGAGGGCCAGGGGCATTGTGCCCATTGTGCTCCTGGCTTCGCGCGCGGGCGCAGTTTTTTATTCGTTTTCTTTTCTCTAATCGAGCTAATTTGACACTGTGTTATTTTAGGCCTGGGGTTCTTAAATCCTGTGTTGAGGGTCACACAAGGAAAAAATGCACTCTGAAAAGTAATACAGATTAACAGCAGCCAGTTGTACATACTGAAAATCAAAATAAGTCCAGAATCAACAATTTACTTACAGATGTGTATGTATGTTAGTCTGCTTGAACAGTAATACAGATATTAATTAAAAAAAAAAAAAAAAAAACAGTTCGACAGTTGCCTCTCGCGGGCCGCAAAAGGCCCGCGGGCCGCCTATTGGGGAACCCTGCATTAGGCCAACTGACCCCCAACTTGATACGATCTTTCATCTCTGGGACCCCGATCTACACTATAAAATCCTCCGTGATGATGAGAGTGTACAAATGGAACCAAATGAAAACATAATGGAAGCAAGTTCAACAATACTCACTCGTCTTCTCACCGGAAACAGGCTCCTCTGACAGGGGGGCTTCTGGTTCAACTGGTGCTAGAATAATAAAAAGGATAAAAACATCTGAAAACATCACCATGTACAGTTGCATTACTAGTGGCGGAAAATAGCTGATCTACAAGCTCACAACGTGACATGTAGGTACACAAGGGTACATTAGAACAGTGGTTCTCAACCCCCAGTGGGGGTCACCAAATTAACCCATTAAGATCTGGAACGCATCTGTGTCATTTTTTGATTTGAGCTAAAAAGCATTATTTTACACTTTGGCTATTAAAAAATAGCAGATATACAAGCTCATGCTTGTAGATCTGCTATTTTTTTTAAATCGTGAAAATGTGTGTGCAAATCTTTGAATATATATTGTTTAAAGCCAACATTTTAAACGATTCTTTGCTTCTGGGGGTCCCTGGAACAAAACATTGAGATGGGGGTCGGCGGCCAAATTCATATCATTTTGGGGGTCCTTGACATGAAAAAGTTTGAGCTCCACTGATATAGAAACATACGTTTTTTCAGAATACTGTTAGGATTTAGAAGACATTTGTAGAATCGGCCGCAGGTCTTAATGGCTTAAGAAAAGTTTGGGAACCCTTGAATTAGAAGACAGTTGTACCTGGATTGGTCTGAGCGGTTTCAGCGGGCGCCAGCCCTGGCTGTCTGGAAGGCTCCATCGCCGGAGGCTCAGCCTGAGCTGGCGGGGCTCCATCGGGGTCGGTGACGGGAGGGGAAACAGCAGCTGGGGCTGGGGGGGGTACTTCTGAACTAGGCCTGGGGACGGCAACGATGGCAGGGACGGGACTGTGTGCAGGAGCAGGGGCAGACAGCGAGGTAGCAACAGGAGCAGCAGAGACAACGGAGGCAGCAGGGCTAACGACGACAGGAGCCTGGGCCGGCGGTGCAGCCTGGGTTTGGGTCACCACAGGAGGCGGCGCGGGGGCAGCAGCCAGGGCAGCGGAGGCAGGAACTTGGGCAGGAGCTGATGGAGGAGGAGGTGGAGGAGGAGGAGAGGTGACACTGGGAGCAGCAGTAGTCTGAGGAGGAGGCGCCGATGCCCCCATTTGAGCCATCGGGGTGGCAGAAGGAGGAGGAGGAAGGGAGACCTGGAGAGTCACAGCTCCTCCTCCTCCCCCTGGCTGCCCACCCCTGTTGTCTTCAGGGCTCAGCTGGGAGACCTGGGCAACGGATGCTGGGGACATGGGGTTCTTTCGAACAGCAGCCGACGTGGCGCCTGGACTCGAACAGGGGGGAGGCGACGCCAGGGGACGCTGCTGGAAGGGAGGCGATGCTGAGGAGGGAGGGCTAGGGTGGACAGGAGGCTGACCGGGAGGAGGAGGAGGACTGGCCTTCTGAACGGATACTGCCTCACCCGCGTCCGTTTTGAGCGTCCCTGGATGTGGCAGCTGCGGGGCATTGAGAGTGCTAGCGGGGGCAGAGGAGGGCATGCTAGTGGCCATTTGGACCTGCCCGACGACTGTCCTGGCGGGCTGAGTGCTGGTCATATTAGCCCCCGGCGGCTGGGCGGAGACGCCTGGAGCCGATGAGAGCTGGATGTTTGAAGCGGACACTTGGAGCGGCCCCACCATGACCGGCTGTGACACCATGGCGCCGGCGGGGGCGCCAGACGCCGCACCACCACCAGGTACCTGGAAAATGGTGGTGATGAATTGAGGGGGGCGAGAGACAGGGGTCTGCTGCCGGACGTCCTGCGGCCTCGTGTTCTTGTTCGGAGGGGCAGCCACCATGGTGGAGACCATGGCCGGAGGGGGAGGTGGTGGTGCCTGGGGGGCGGAGGCGGAGGTGACGAACACGGTGAGCTGACTGGGGGCGACGGCGTTGTTGGACGAGGCGGCGGGGACCTGTAGCACGCCCGAGTGAACGCCGCCGGTCGAGGGTTTAGGACCGGGGCTCGGTTTAGAACCGACGGCGGAGCCGTGGCTCGAACCGGTGCCGAGAGTCGGTGCAGGACTGTGCTGCTGACTCAAAGTGGCCGGGCTGGGGCTGGCGCTGAGGGCGGCGTTAGTGTTGTTGGGTGTAAGGGCAGAGCTGGTCATTGGATTTACATTCGTATAGGCGGGGTTGACGGTGGGGTTGGGGTTAAGGCTCGCTGTAGTATTGGGGTTCAAGTTAGTGTTGTTGGGGCTGAAGTTTGAGATTCCTGTACGCTGTGAGCTTGGAGTGCTGGTGGGCCCGGGGACGGTGGGCTTGGGCTTAGCTTCTCGTCGTTGGCTTAGAACATCGGCGGTAAGGGTTAGGGTTACCATGTCTGAGCTCTGAGAGACACCGGGGACTGGTCTGTCTGGCTCTCCGGGAGGCTTAGGGCTCTCCTTCCCCGCAACATCCCTCGCGGGAACAGTCTGTGTGGGGCGCATAGACATGCCGGAATTATTACCCGCGTTATCCAACAGCTGATTAAGGGAGGTCGGGGCCTCCCTCGCTGCCGGTAAAGCCTCAGAAACAGAGTCCTTCAGTGGTGGCTGGTGGGTCGGATGTCTCTCCGCTACACCGGCCTGCAGCTCCGCTCCGGGTTTAGGCTCCTGCGGTGCGGGGACACGAGGACTGCTCATTCTAGGGGCCGATAACTCCCTCAGAGGCTGAGGCTGGCCCTGAGGCTGGTGCTGAAGCACGTGCCGCTGTTCTGCCGCGATCGTCGCTTGCCCTTCCCGGATACCCTCGGCGGAGTTGCCCTGCATACCGTGGAAGGGACTCTGGGTCTGCTGCTGAGCCTCCATGCCCATGCTAACTTGTGAGGGCACGGACACTGGGTTGGGGGGCACCGAAGTGGGGGGGCTCAACATCATGGTCTGACCCTGAGGGTTAACCATCTGCTGCTGCTGCTGCTGCTGGTGTGGAGGGCCTGCATGAGCGAGCTTTGTCCCCTTCTGCCTCCCTGGACTCGGGGTGGCGGATTTGCGACTAGAGGCCGGACTGGATCGCCGACTATTGCTGGGACTCGCCCTCTTGCCCTGCGCTCCGGGCTGCTTGTCTTGTTTGCCGCCCGCAGACGCCGCAGCTCCGCCGCCGGCGGGGAAAGGCTGACCGCTGTTAGCGTTTCCACCGCCGCCGCCGCCGTTGTTGTTGTTGTTGTTTGCGCCCGACAGAGTCAAGTTGGGAGGGGCCTGGCCTATGGCTTTCAGAGTGGTGGGGTTGAGACCCTGCTGGTCAAAGCCCCTGTTAAGGTTAGGCTGTCTGGGCGGCAGAGGAATGTTGATTTTAGGCGGGAACAAGCCCGCGATGGAGGCGTTGAGCCTCTCGGGCGAGAGGTTGATCTCTGAGGGTTCGGTGCTGGGCGGACGGTTGGTCGGGGTGAGGGGGTGGTGGTAGGGCCTGGGACTGGCCCGGTTGGGGGTTTTTGGTCTGGAGCTCTGGGAAGTGGTGGGGACGTTGGGGAAGTGCAGGCCGGGTATGGGACCTCCTTGCTGGGACTGAGGAGGCAGCTGCTGCTGCTGCTGCTGCTGGGGGCTGGCTCCGGGATGCTGGGATATATTAGGTGGAGGACCCTGGGGGCCCTGCTTCATCATGTGTGCATTAGAACCCTGGTTGGGGATCCCCATCATCTGCTGCTGGCCCCCGTTGCCACCGGGCTGCATGGCCATTTCTGAGCCCGGGCCCCCCCCGCCGGGCCTGTCCTGCAAGGAGGGGTGGCCTCCTCCTCCTCCAGATGGATCCTCAGGACCGGCACCCTGCAGGGATCCCGGACCGGCCTCAGGATGGGACATTCTCCGTGTGGATCCAGTGAGCTGGAAAAGGAGGGGGGGGGAAATATTATAGAACCAGAACAAACATATTGTCACCGTCATGCAGAAAAACTTGTTTTCATCTTATGTCCCCCCCATAAATTAATGTCCTATTTTACACTTCATATTATGACAGTAAGACACATCGTTTCCCCAAATCCTAATGAGTAACATTTTTGTACATGGTTTCCACCCGACAGCAACAATATACTTGTCGTCATCACTAGGCCGGTCAAGATTATTATATAATAATCGTCTAATATTATTTGAGATAATCGCAATTATGGCGATTATTTTGCATAATCGTCATAATCTTTCCATGTTGAAAGAATATAGTTTCAAACATTTTCTAAAAGTATTGGAAATAGCCGATCTACAAGCTCACAACGCATCGCGAGTTTGTAAATCGGCTATTTCCACTATTAATGTTTTTTTTAAGCTTAGTTATTAAATATGCCAGTCATTTATTTGTATATTTAGGTTTTGTCATATCCGCCCTGTGCAACTTTAAAGTCTAAAAGCCAACATAAATGTAATATTTATTCATATGCTCCAATGTTCAATGACAAAAACACAATCAAAATGAGTTATTAATCGCAATTATTTGTGTGACAATTAATCGCCACGTACAATCGCGACAGCCCTATTCATCACTTTATGAAGTCAAATGTAATCGTTTTTTGCTCTAACTGTCTATTGTACTGAGCTTCTTTCAGAGCGTCGGCCTCACCTGTGGGTTCACCATGTGGGGGGGCATGGCTCTGACTTTGTCGGGAGAGGGCGGCACTCCTCCATGCCCCTGGAGGCTGATCATGACGGGCATGCTGCCCTGCTGGGAGACCTGTGGCATCCTCTGGCCGTCCGCCGGGTTGACCATGCCCCTAGGGGGGAGCTGCCCTCCTGGAGGGATGGGCATGCGGTTCTTTGCTTGCTCCTGCTGCATCTTCAGCATCATCATCTGCATCTGCTGCTGCTGCTGCTGTTGCTGAAATGTTAATATGAAGGGATCAAACGTGAGTACCAACACAGATGAATAAACTCTTTGCACAGTGCACAAATTGCGTATTATATATATATATATATACACGTCTTTACGAGTAGGGCTGTCAGGATTACAAATTAAATGAATTGTCTCTCAAATAATTGCGATTAACGATTTAATTGTGTGTTTGGCATTGAACATTGGAACATATGAATACATGTTTCATTTCTGTTTGCCATTTAGGCTTCGTAATAAAAAATTGCACAGGACGGATATGACAAATAACTTAAATATACAAAGAAATTATTGATATATTTAATAATTTTATACATGTAAAAAACTGCCATTTCTGCTTTTTTTTATATTCGGAAATTCAACATGGAAACGATTATGACGATTATGCAAAAATAATTGCGATTATCTCAAACAATTGCGATTAGACGATTATGTAAAAATTGTGACAGGCCTACTTAGGAGCTGAATTTTCCCTGGGGATGAATAAAGTTACGTTTTCTAAGAAAGTAAGTAACTAAGTATCTATCTATGTCACACCTGTTGTTGCTGTTGAAGGTGAGGTTGCTGCTGCGCTTGCTGTTGCTGCTGCTGCATCTGGTGAGGATGCATCTGAGGCTGACCCTGGCCTGGGGTCTGAGGCCCCGTCATCCCCTGCTGCCCTGGAGCGCCCTGCTGGAGCCCCTGCATCTGCTGCATCTGTTGCATCTGCTGCTGCTGTTGCTGCTGCAACTGCTGCTGTTGCAATTGCTGCTGTTGTAATTGTTGCTGTTGCATTTGCTGCTGCATTTGTTGCTGCTGCTGCATTTGCTGTTGTTGCATCTGCTGCTGCTGCTGGATGTGCTGCATTTGTTGTTGTTGTTGGTGCTGTTGATGTTGCTGCTGTGGTTGTTGTTGCTGTTGTTGCTGCTGCTGCTGCTGTTGCTGCTGCTGCTGCTGCTGCTGCTGCATGAACTGCATGGGTACCTGCTGCAATACTCTCTGGTCTCCAGGCTGGCCAGGGAAGCCTACGAAAAAGGCACCACGGATGCTCACTTGGATTAAAGCTAAATACAATTTCACGACTGAAAAGAATGTGTATGGGCAAGTCCTATTATGCGATTGGTGAAGGAGCCCCACACTAGCGCCGTTTCCCAGACAATTAACACAATATGTAAAATGACGATGTTCCAGTAATATTGTTCCTGCTGTTCTACATACTGCCAACCAAGTGAAGAAATCACAGATTGGGGCTTTAGCCTGCTGTGCTTTTATGATATATCCAAGACCATTAGGGTCTTATGGAAGATGCTTCTAAACATAGTTGGCTAGTTTGACAATTTTAAATGCTCCAATCTTAAAAAAAGCTCATAGATAGGCTATTTTTGCTGTGCAACATGCTTTTATAGAAGACATTAACTCAGGAGAATTCAGAGATATCTTGGAAAAAAAACCATCTAGGAAATCCATGACACACTATGACAACAACCTCATCAAATAAATCACCTGCAGGCCTATTGGGGAAATCAGAGATTTTGGGGACCGAGTTATCCAGGCCCAAACTCTGCTCTCCACCCAGCCCTGGCAGCTCGGAGTCCTCCAGGCCAGAAGCACCATCCAGACCCCTGTGGAAGGGAATAACACAAGTAGAATTGAATTTCTCTCACCAAAATGACAAGACATAAAAATTAACCCATTTAGACAAGGGAAAGAATCTGTGTCATTTTTTGATTTCTTTGGCTATTCAAAAATAGCAGATCTATGAGCTCATAGCGCGGCACCGAGTGCCGTGCTACGAGCTTGTAGATCTGCAATTTCTTTGAAAAATCTAAATCTTTTAATACATATTTTTTAAAGCAAACATTTCAAATCTTTGCTTCTGGGGGATTCTACAAATGTCTTCTAAATCCTAACAGTTTAAAAAAAAAAACTTATGCTGCTATAATATCAGTGGTTCTCAAACTTTTCTCATGTCAAAGGACCCCCAAAACGTATTTGGCAGTGGACCCCCAAATCAAAAATATTTTGTTCACTTCAAAACAATATAGATATTCAAAGATTTGCTAAAATGTTCAAGATTTTTTTTCAAAAATAGCAGATCTACAAGCTCATAGTGCGGCACTCGGTGCCGCACTATGAGCTTGTATATCTGCTATTTTTGAATAGCCAAATAAATCTTAAAATGACACAGACAGATGCGTTTTCGGTCTTAACTCTTACCCTGCCAGAGTTTTTTCAAAAAGTCTGTAGCCTCTGCCAGGGTTTTGACCGATTTTGGTACCTTTTCGCATAGCCACAGAATATTTTTCTCCAGTATGATTGATCCCAGATAATTTCTAATCACAGATGAGATTCAGGTGTGGTTTCACAAATGTCAACGAGGTCAATTTGACCTTGTTGTCATGTGTTGTTTGATGTTTGAAAATAGCTCAAAACCAGTAGTTTAAACCAAAAAACATTGTGAATTGTTTGTCCAAGTGGATGGAGCAGCAAATCTTTGGGAATTGTTATCTCCTTATTCGTTTGGAATATCGAAAAGGTGTCAATCTTAAATAATTAGAGAATCTTTTTAGAATTTTTTTTTTTTTTTTTTTCTTCAAAGACGTTTTTAAACGTCTTTGGCAGGCAATAGCTGAAGGCCCAAAGACGTTTATAAACGTCTTTGGCAGTTATAGAGTTAACGGGTTAACTATACAACCCATAATAAATAATAATAAATACAAATCCATACCCAAGTCCCTGTCCTTGTCCCTCCTCCACTTTGGGCTTCTTCTTTCGTGGCGGTTTCTTCTTCTTGGGTTTGGCCTGGCCGGGAGCGCCCGGCCCTTGCTTTCCCCCCGGGCCGAACTGGCTGGCCGAGATGTCGCTCTGCAGCAGGTTGACCAGCAGCGGGCTGGTCAGCGTCACGTCCTTGTTGACGGGGAAGCCGGCCTGCTGTCCGCCGCACGGTCCCCCCACGACGCCCATGGGCATCTGGCCGGCGAACTGCGGGTTGAAGTTCATGCCGCCGTGACCCTGGAAGTGGCCGTTGCCCACCTGCATGTGGTGGGAAAAAAAGTACTCAAATGTTTTTACTTTAGTAAAAGTATCGATACTGCCATGTAGAAGTACTCCGTTGCAAGTA
The DNA here is from genome assembly GCF_963280865.1 of Gymnoscopelus braueri. Classification (NCBI taxonomy): domain Eukaryota; kingdom Metazoa; phylum Chordata; class Actinopteri; order Myctophiformes; family Myctophidae; genus Gymnoscopelus; species Gymnoscopelus braueri. The sequence continues at coordinate 49,228,756 of NC_137614.1, forward strand.
AAAGTCCGGAATTCAAAATTGTAAAAGTATTGGTATCAAAATGTACTTCAAGTACCAAAAGTAAAAGTACTAAAATGTTTGAAAATAGAAGATCTACAAGCTCGCGACGCGACGCGTTGTGAGCTTGTAGATCTTCTATTTTCAAATAGCCTAGGTATAAAATAGGGCTAAAGTGATTAATGTATGTTTTATAATGTAATAATTTATATCTAAAAAGTAACTAGTAACTAAGTTTTCAAATAACTGTAGCGGAGTAAAAGTACAATATTTGCCTCTGAGATGTAGTGGAGTAGAAGTAAAAGTACTGAAAACTGGAAATACTCCAGTGTAAAGTACCTCAAAATTGTACTTAAGTACAGTACTTGAGTAAATGTACTTCGTTACTTTACACCGCTGCCCACCTGCATGTGCTGCGGGGCCCCCATCATGCTCTGCTGCTGTTGAGCCTGCATGTCGGGGAGTATCTGCTGGACCCCCATGTCCCCCGCCGCACCGCTGGGGTCTCCTAAAGCAAGCTGATGTTGCTGAGCTGCCTGTTGTTGCTGTTGCTGCTGCTGGAGCAGGGCCTGTTGCTGCTGCTGTTGCTTCTGCTGCTGCTGTAGCTGCTGCTGCTGAAGCTGCTGTTGGACCAGAGGGTGCCCGGCGGGGAGCCTCATCTGCTGCCCGTGCATGCCCATGGCCTGGTTAGGGTTCCCACCCATGGGACCAACCTAGGGGGTGTAACGGTACATTTTTAACAGCGATATCACCATACATGGTTGACAATACGACACATGGACGATATTGGTTCATTCATGGCGATACGATACAAGGATTCAAAATCGATAAAGTAACTATTTAGCAAAACGTTTTTATCTGTGTGAAACGTGTGGAGAGTGCAGGTTTTTTTAAGGGAAAATGTTATTATGGATGTAAATAAGTAAACAGTGATTCTCTGGCAAATACATGGACATTGTATTTGAACATGGACTATGGAACTATGGACAACCCCGCACCTTGACATGAACACAGAGATTACACACATTTATGGATAAACCAAGTGTAGTGATATGTAATGGAAAAGTAATTAAACCCCTCTCTTTTTTCCCTTCTCAAAATTGCTAAATACAACGCACAATTACTTAGTATCGATAAAATCCATTATTTGTAGGGGTGTGCCGACATATCGTCCTGCGATATATCGCGATACGTTTTCATTTGTTTGCATTTGCTCTTCCCCCCCCATATATTTTCATAATTAAAAAGTCCCATATATCGTATCGTATCGATATCGTGAGCCCAATATCGTGTATCGTATCGTGAAATTAGTCGGCACACCCCTAATTATTTGCATTGCAAAACGATTCGATACGATTATTTGCATTGCAAAACGATTCGATACGACACAAAGTCAAACAATACGATATTTTGCTGTTTGCATATCGGTCTACCTCTAGACCGACCTGCTGGGGCTGCTGTTGTCCCATCTGTTGTTGGTGTTGCTGCTGCTGTTGCTGTAGTTGTTGCTGTTGTAACTGGTGCTGCTGCTGTTGCTGCAACTGCTGTTGCTGGAGTTGAGCCATTTGTTGCTGCTGTTGTGGGGTCATCTGCTGCTGCTGCTGCTGCTGCTGCTGCTGCTGGCCAACTTGCTGGCCCTGGAACTGAACCATATTCCCTGGAGAGGGGCCCCGCATCATCTGGCCCTGCATTACCCCGGCTGGAACCTTACCCGCAAATGCCTGCTTGTTGCCTTGCTGCATCTGATTGGCAACCATTTGTTCCATCATGGAGTTCTGTTGCTGCTGCTGCTGCTGTTGTTGTTGTTGTTGCAGGAGCATGGCCTGGTGCTGCCCTTGGCCTCCAACCATCTGACCCTGCCCATGCATCACCCCCTGGCCTTGTTGAGGCATCATTTGCTTGGGTGGGGTCATTCCACCCCTCTGCCCTTGACTGAGGGGCCGTGAGAGGACGGTTTGACCGCCACCCTGGCCTTGAACCATCTGGCTGGGGGACGAGGACACGGGCTGGGCCTGATGCTGGAGGCCCATCATGTGGGTCTGGAGGCCGGGCTGGGGCTGGCCCATGATGCTGGGCCCGGCGGTCGTCCCGGGAGACTGACCCGCCATGCTTTGAACGCCCATGACGTTAGGCTGGACATGCGGGCCCTGCAGTGTATTGGGAGTGGAGACCGACGGCTGGGCTCCTGTTTTAGAAAGAAATGAGAAAAAAAAGGATTTAACCAGTGAACCATCATAAAATTGTCACACAGCACATTTTACATTCCGACTAACAATAGAGATATTACATAGCAGCTGAATTTACATTGTTTTTTTTATTGTTTTTTTTATGATTTGTACTTTATTTTCTTTTATAGACAAACATACAGAGAATTTTCTTTCAACATTGATGCAAGCATATTTTTGAATTTACATTGTTAACATTGTGTAATTAAGAGCTTCTGATAAATGCCTAAATTGTTAATTGTATGCTGTTTATTGATTCTACATTTTCCAGTGACTCCTACCTGCGTGAGTCATAATAGCTTGGCTGCTCTGCAGCTGCTGATTGGCTCCGACAGATGTTCCTGGCCCACTGGCAGTCACCTGACCCTGGACAAAGTTCTGGTTTCCTGGCATGTTTGGAAAGCCCATTGGACGCTTAGCCATGCCTAGCAATAAACAATTAGACATCGCACACATAACTAGATTTATTTTTGGAAATAATCCATAGCAGCTGCATTGGAGCTTAAATAAAATAAATGGAATCATGTGGATCTTGGGATCCACAAAGCCATGCTGTAAAAAAGAAAACTTTTACCTGCCAGTCCACCTGGATGTAAGGGTTAATTCAACCAATCGATTTAATTCAGTTATGAAAAATATTAGATTTTAATCAAATAATCAATTATTTTCAGATATCGTGATATATCGTTGGTGATTTTTTTTTGCAATATATATCGAATATCGTGATATCGCAATATATCAAATATCGTCGAATATCGTGATATATATTGTTATCGTGGGCCTAATATCGTGATATATATCACGTGAGGTACCCATATCGTCCCACCCCTACTCGATATATAGAATTATGGCTAAACATAATGGATAGTCGCAGCCCTACCTGGATGCACTTGGGCCCCTGGCTGTCCATGCTGAGGCATGCCCATGAACCCCGGCTGTCCCGGCAGTCCCATGGCGCCCTGTGGTCCCAGGACCGCTCTCCCCGGGGAGCCCACCCCCTGGGGGAAGTTCTGTGGGGTGGTGGGGCGCTGAGCCATCATGGGAGGAGTTCCTGGAGAACCCTGCTGGAAAGGAGACGAGGACGACCCAGGGGATTTGGCGATCAGGTTGCCCTGCGTTACGGAAAATATTAAACCCATTAAGACCTGAAGCCGATACTACAAATGTCTTCTAAATCCCAACAGTATTATGAAAGAATCCTATGTTTCTATATCAGTGGTGCTCAAACGTTTTCATGTCAAGGACCCCCAAAATGATATGTATCGTAAATTTCTGACTATAAGCCGCGACATTCTCCCCATTTTTCGACCCTGCGGCTTATATAACGGTGCGGCTTATCTATGGATTTTTACAGCTAACGGCCACTAGGGGACCTCCTAAATCTATGGATTTTACACCCGTGGCTTATAGTCCAGTGCGGCTTATATATGTACAAATCATTCAATTTAGCTGCTGCGGCTTATATTCAGGTGCGGCTTATAGTGCGAAAATGACGGTATTTGGCCGCCGACCCCCCATCTCAAAATGTTTTGTTCCAGGGACCCCAAGAAGCAAAGATTTGAGTTAAAAATGTTCGCTTTAGAAGAATTTCACGATTTTTCAAAAATAGCAGATGCCGCGCTATGAGCTTGTATATCTGCTACTTTTGAATAGCCCAAAGTGTAAAATAATGCTTTTTAACTCAAATCAAAGTGACACTGATGCGTTCCAGGTCTTAATGGGTTAATATCTATGCTCAGGGTGAAGTGTATCTTTTATTGAATTAGATTCAAGCATTAAAAACAGCATTACAGCATATAGCCCCAGGCCTGGAGGCCTGGGCCCCACGACCCTCTAGCGCCCCCAGCAGGGCAAAAGCACAGACCCAGAGCACCAATGTCTAACCCTTCTTATAAACAGATGTTATAATAAATGGTGTTTGCTGCTAAGTGCCAGTACAATAATGCTGACTGGTCAAGTTAACTCTTTGACTGCCAATGACTGAGATTTCTCGTCATATTTTGCTAAGGCACAGGGGTCACCATTTGACTTCCAGAGAAGCAAAGCAGCAGCAAATCACGTGACTGCAAAAAAGGAGATAAATATTCTATGATTTTTCAAAGGTTAGTAAAAAACACTCGAAAATGGCTGGCAGTGGCTTGGCAAATTATGTTTTATATTCTGGCAGTCAAAGAGTTGAGAGCGCCCATGTATGGTATATATGTCACAGGGAAATTGGCATTCGAGCGAAATTGAAAAAGGAGCGCTAATTTTTTACCACCCACCACCCAGGCAATTCTGTAGAACCAACACTAGAGGGCAATGAAACCACAGTGCACTAACATATATGGCCCCGACCACACACACACACACACACACACACACGCACACGCGCTCATGCTTTCAATTTGGTTTATTGAAAGCATGATTGTTAAGATAATTTTATTGTGTTCTGGCTTTTAACATTTGTTTTACACAATCGATGGTATTGCTGGATCAGCCAAAAGAGAACAAGTGTAGTAGAAATAGACCTTTGGAACGGTTGTTGACTAGATCCTAATGACAGCAACAGGAGCTGTGAAAAGACCCCTGCTGTGAAGTTGAACACTCAATGGTTCACATTCACATACAATTAGATACAACAGAAATGACTTTGAACTAGGGATGCACCAATATATCGGCCCCATATCGGTATCGGACGATATTTGCCACCATCGTTTTTTTTTTAACTTTTTAGCCGGTTAAAGTTACAAGAGTTCCCCTGGCACAAAAGGGGGAAATAATAACACCAAAAACTAAATAAACAAATATCGGTGTCAGTATGGGCTAAATTGTTATTTTAAACATCGGTATCGGCCAAGAATTTCCATATCGGTACATCCCTACTTTGAACAGATTATCATTCTAGAATGTCTATTGTACCTGCTGTCCGGAGGTGGGTGGGAGGGGTGGAGGGGGCCTGGGTGGTCCCGCTATTACGCCACCAGGCCCGGCCTGTAGGCCCTTAATAGGCTGGGGGGCCGCGAACTGTCCCATGATCCCAGCCTGCTGCTGCTGCTGTTGCTGCAATTGTCCCGGCCCCATGGCGTTGAATACCTGTCCGGCTTGCTGGCTGCCAAACGGGTACGGCGGCGGAGGGTGGTTGGGGGTCTGAACCGTGGCGAGGGAAGGCGGCCGCTGCTGACCCATGGGTCCGACGCCTAGGGCTGTCACGATTAACACATTTAAGTTGACGATTAATTGTCACTCAAATAATTGCGATTAACGATTCAATTGTGTGTTTGGCATTGAACATTTGGAACATAATGAAGCCTTTTAGGCTTCGTAATAAAAAAAAATGCACAGAGCAGATATGAGAAATAACTGAAACAAACAAAGAAATTATTGAAATTATTTGTAGAAAAACACTTCTAGCTCTGACTTTTTTTTAGGCGATAGGCGATAGCGATAGCAACAAAATCGCGGTCGCGGTAAAAAAGCTTTTGTTCCAGTGGATAGACGAGACCCTCCCCCACCCACCGGACACTTTTTGTTTACATCCGCGTGCGCGTCGTGGCTTCTGCGGCCCTCCAAAGATCGTCAAAACACGGTAAAAAAACGCTTGCACCAGCTGCATAGTACGGATGTATATTACCTGGCACTCAATGTCTTCATAATTTTATACATAAAAAAGCTGAAATAGCTGATCTACAAGCTTACGTGTCGTAGATCTTGTAGATCTGCAATTTCTGCTTTTTTTTATATTTGAAAATGCGTGAACATTTTTCAACATGGAAACGATTATGCAAAAAAGAAGTGCGATTATCTCAAATAATTGCGATTGGACGATTATGTAATAATTGTGGCAGGCGTACCGACGCCTTGGGGCGGGGGCTTCCGCCAGGCTCCGGGTCCTCCCTGCGCGGCCTGCGGAGGCTGGAGCACGCCGGAGGGCAGCTGGTTCCAGCCGGGAGGCACGGCCATCTGGCCGGAGGGGTTGAACCCCGGGGGTCTGGGTCCGACTCCGAGCTGCTGGGAGAGCTGGGCCTGCTGCTGCTGCTGAGCCTGTTCATGATGGATTAAAAGAAAAAAATGATAAAATCTCACGACAGAAAACAATATTCTATACATTATAATCGCCAAGTCCGATAATGCGATTTCTGAAAGCCCCCCCGCCCCACGCTGTTTCCTAAACAATTAACACAATATATGTAAAATTATATTTTAGTAAGATTGTTCCTGCTGTTTTACATACTGCCAAGCATGAGAAGAAATCACAGACTGAGGCTTTAACCTTTGCTTTTACGAAATATCCTAGAAAATGCTCCTAGACATATTGATAGTTTGACCACTTCAAATTAGGGATGGGACGATAATTGTTATCGCTATAAAAAAAACGTTCACAATAATTGTATCGCAGAGATTTTAAGTTATCGTGAAATTGTCCTCCATCATACGCTATAGGATGAATTAGCTTTTGTTGAGTTGCAAATTCAGTACAACTTCCAAAAAGAGCTGGAATCTACAAGCTCACAATGTTGTGAGCTTGTAGATCGGCTTATTTTAGGCAAATGTTCTCCCCAGAATAGGGATGCTGGGGGTTCAAGTGGTTAACAAAAAAGTCATTTTAAGTTTTAAGCATATTTTGATTATCGCGATAATACCCTTAAATCGCAATTATTTTTGCCACAATAATCGTGACATGTAATGTTCATATCGTCCCATCCCTACTTCAAATACTCTAGTCTTAAAATAAATAAATAATAATAATAATAATAATTGCATATCTACAAGCTCGAGCTTCCATAGAAGACATGCTTGGCTTCTATTGGAATCCAAATGACAGAAATCACAGATGCTGCTGAGTGAGAAGAACTTGAATCCATGCCTGTTGTTGCTGTTGTTGGTGCTGTTGTTGCTGAAGTTGCTGCAGGGCAGCTGGGTTGAGTGGTCTCCCGGCCTGCAGGGCCTGCATGTGATGGGCTGCTGCCTGCGGAGGCATGATGGGCCCTCCTGCTCCATGCGGGACAGCCTGTTGTTGCTGCTGTTGTTGTTGTTGCTGGTGCTGGAGTTGCTGGAGTTGCTGCTGTTGCACCGACATACCCGACATCATAGGGTCCATCACATCTAGAAAGAGAGTGAAAACACGTTTGTTATTAGGTGTTGTCGCAGAAGAGGTGTATGAACCTTCACGTGCCTCATTATTAGACTCGATTCTAGAATGCATCTCAATTTCCTATATTACTGCACATGGCTCATCAATTAACCCATTAACACATTCCCTGCCAACGAGATTCTATTTTTTTTTATTTTTTTTTTGAAAAAGTTGAAAATGACTTGAAGGGAAAAGGTGATGACTCAAACCTGTCTGTGACACTGGTCTTTGAACTCGGGGGTGCATTTGGCCACTGCCGCCAGGGATCATGCCAGCCTGACCTGCCATGCTGGGACCAGGGGGAACCATCGACGGGACGGCCATCCTCATCCCTCCTGGGAGAAAATGTGAGGATTGTTCATTGACTTATGTAAACAATCAAATATGAAATCGAAAGATTCTTATCCATTACATTGGGGATTTTTTTTCCATATCTTCAAATATCTTTATAATATCTTCAGTCATAGACCCTTTGGTTTAGAAAAAAAAAAAAGAATCCAAGTATATGCCCCAATCAGCACACCATAACATGTATAATTACCTGGACCAGGCTGACCTGGAAAGCCCACATCCATCCTCATCTGGCCAGGTGCTCCAATTGGTCCATTCACCCTGACCTCCTGGCCACGGTTCTGTCCCATCATGGCCACCACATTAATGGCCCCTTCGCCTGTGTACAGCAAACGGTCATAACAAATCAAGTCAAATATTAATAAAAGGGGGGGGGGGGGGGTCTTTTCTTTTCCAACAACAAAAAACATTTTAACCGCGATCGCCCGTTCTGTTGTAATCGACAGTTGAATGTGGCTCGTTTTCACACAAAAAAGAAGAAATCCGAGGTAGATGTGTTTTTCTAAATCTGGGAGTCAACAGAGTTTTTGGGGGGGATGACATCATTTCTGCTTCTATCATTCTCTCGCAGTCAAGGGATCATTCATAGGTTGCCGAAGAGTGCCCTCTAGCGTAATCACTGAAAACATGATATATGTGTCCTTGGCAGGCAAGTGCTGGATTTGAAAGAAGGCATATATGCGTTCTTGGCAGGCAATGTGTTAAAAAAAAGCTAATCAGTCTGGATTCCAGGCTAGTTCACACTAGTAGCGACAAAACTACAAAATGGCCCAAGCATGACCAGGTACATTGCCACCGAATCGCTGTTAAAAGGGTTGCTCAAGCCACAATGTGTGATGATTGAAAAGGTTTAGGGATAAAATGCACAGGGAACTGATTAATGGAAAGAATGAGGTTCTCTTTCTTTTACGGAAAAGAGCAGGAATTGTGGTGAAATAAAAAAAAAACATGATAGATTGACGCTTCACTGCATCATTGTAGTTCTGAAAAACGTCATTGTAGAGCTGAAGAAATAAAGGTGCTTTCATTTATAGCATGTCACGCCGCTGAAAGAATGCTGCTGACAAAGTGTCGGGCATCAGTTTGTAGCTTCATGTTGCTGGCTTGGATTAAAGCAAATTAAGATCTCAAAGGAAAGCAGCCCTCCCTACACTAGCGCTGTATCCTAAATAATTAACACAATATGTTAAATTATGATGTTTTAGTAATATTGTTCCTGCTGCTCTACATACTGCTGACCGGGTGAAGATTGAGGCTTTGACATTTGCTTTTATAAAATATCCCAGACCATTAGGGTTTTATGGAAGATGCTTCTGCACATATTGACAGTTTGCCTACTTCAAATGCTCTAATCTTAACTCATTCACAGCCAAGAACGACTTCTGACGAGACATCGTCCAAACGCCCACACTGCCAAGGTCGACTTATGATGACTTTTATTTTTTTTTGGTGGGGGGGGGGGGCGTGCCTGTGAATGATCCAAGCACCACCGAAGAAGAGTACACCCAGACATCATGTGATCACAACAACAAAAAGCTCACCTCCTTTCATGTTAAAGGATTTCAAAAAATATTTTTTTCTCTGATTTCTGTTGTTTTCCAAAAAACAAGCCACATTCAAACGGCCATAGCTCTGGAATGGAGGATCGCGGCCGGACAATTTTTTTCTCCAAAAGGTACAGTAAAATCGCCGTTTTCCCTGGCAAGGGGGCGGTAGACGATGTTTTAACTCTAGCAGTCAATGAGTTAAAATTACAAAAACGAAAGTAACCTATCTGCAAGCTCTCAATGCGTCTGTTGCGCTCTACGGAGAGTGCAACATGCTTCCACAGAAGACATGCCGACTTCTATGGAATCCACATGACTGAAATCAGGTCGAGGCGACTGAGAACTTTAACCCCTTAACCCATTAACACATCTACCGCCGGGCCCGTAGTTCTACGGGCCGTTAAATCCAACGGTTAAGCGCCAATCCCGTAGCCTACGGGCTGTGGTGCTTTTTCCTTTTTTTCGAATTTTTTTTTTTTTTTAATTTTCTAGGGGGACCATTTTCAGTGTAACACCACCCGATCGGACCGGAAGTGCGATCACGTTTTTTGTTTCCCGTCTGCCTTCATTCTAAGTCGTACACAAAAAGCCCTGTAAAAGCTGTACAGGACATGTAGTTTTTCATCCTCGCATTTCCCATGTTAACATAAACGATCAGAACTCAAACATGGCGGCTCCGTTTGACACGCGGTCTCGACGAGTAGACACCAGGACATGTGCCCGTTGTTTACAAACAGTGTATCGGGCAATCTAAAGGATTTTAACGGGGCCTATGGCGACCTGAAAAAAACAAAAAACAACAATAAAACCTTGGCACTGGTGAGTACATTATGAGATTAGCCCTTGGCGGTGGATGTGTTAACTGCCAGAGGTATTTTCATATTTTTTTAGCCAGTGCCAGACTTTTTCATTGAAAAAAAAAAAGTACTCAGGAGCCGAGATACAGAATTTTTAAGTTTTAAGTTAACAAGGAAGTGGATAGGAGTCTAGATCTTCGAAAAATCATATCTCCTTGGTCTTTGGGTCAATTTTTTTTTTTAGTTCACGTAGATCTATGCGATTGGCAGGGAATCAGTTAAGACCTGAGGCGATTCTTAAAAATGTTTTCTAAATCCTAGTTTTTTGAAAAAAATAAAAAATAAAATCACGATTTTTCAAAAATAGCAGATCTACAAGCTCATAGCGCGGCACTCGGTGCCGCGCTATGAGCTTGTATATCTGCTATTTTTGAATAGCCAAAGAAATCTAAAGTGACACAGATGCGTTCCAGGTCTTAGTGGGTTAATCCATGCTGGCTGGCTTCCATTGAAAAAGGACTTGTGGGCCCGTCACTTTGTCACTGCTAGTATATGAACGCAGCATCAGTGTCGATACCGTGTACACCATTTCATGAAAAAGGACAAGGGGTGTGAGAGTTCCACTGAGGCCAGGAGGACGTACGGTACCTTCTATTTGCACAGAGAGGATGCCCAGGTCTCTGAGCTGCTGCTGGTTGTTCTGAGCCAGCTGTCTGAGACGCTCTGCAGCATCCCTGGGAATGTTGAAGGTGACCCGCACGCTGTTCCATGGCTCCACATGCTGCGGCTGCAGCCTCTCTGAACCTGAAACAGGAGATCGTGGATGATATCGTTGCTGCCGGGCAGAAACCTCCTATCTTCATATTTTAAACTTTTTTTTTCATATACTACAGCGTCATACTAGAGCGTCACACAAAAGCATTTAAAGTAACAGATCCACAAGTTTGAAACGTGGCACAAAGCGACGAAAGTTTTGAGCTTGTAGATCTGCTATTTTTGCCGTTTTTAGAGCAATGGTTCTCAACCTGTGGTTTGGGACCCCCAGGGTGGTCCCCACATGATTTTGGGGGCATTCCCAGATGACAGTAAAGTGGCAATTTAGGGACTTTTTAATACCAAATAAATAAATAAAAAAGGAAATGAAAAAAGATCATTACTGCATCAAAGGTAATCAACAAACCATACTATAAAATACTATACTTGAAAATAGCTGATCCACAAGCTCTCAACGCGAGGCGTTGTGAGCTTGTGGATCAGTTATTTTCACAATATTTATCTGGAACAGAGTCAAACTAAATGTGATGCCTCAGCTCCTACAAGTGCTCGTCAGGGTGGGGGGTCCCCAGTTCTTCAAATATGATCATTTTGGGGGGTCGCGGCCAGAAAAGGTTGAAAAGCACTGGGTTCAAGCATTGGTTCTCAAAGTGGGGTCCGGTGTCCCCCAGGGGTCCTTGGAGGGATACCAGGGGGTCCCCAGCAAAATTTGTTAATAGTGCCTCGCAATTATTTTAACCCCTTTATCCATATTTTATACTTTGGCTATTCAAAAATAGCAGATCTACAAGCTTATAGCGTGGCACTCGACTTGTAGATATGCTATAGTTGAATAATCTTGAAAAAGTGTGCAAATCTTTAAATCTTGTTTTTTAAAAGGCGAACATTTTTAACACAAATCTTTGTCCCTGGCACAACATATTTTCAGGTAGGGGTCCGCGGCCACATACATATCAATTTGGGGATCCTTGGCACGAAAAACGTTTGAGAACCACTGGTTTAGAGGAAGGCGTCATCAGAAACCCCCTTTCAAAAGGTGCCTTGAGTTTAACAATACTAACCCAAATGAAGCACGCTTGGTATGCCTCTAAGGATCGTATTGAGCTTCTCTGGAAAGTCTTCATCCTCCATGTTTCCTTGGAACGAAACAAAGATGGTAAAATCGTCCCCGTTTCCCGCTTCTTCTTCTCCATCTTCCTCACAAAGCTTCTCCTCCTCCTCCTCCTCCTCCTCCTCGTGGCAGGCGGCGGCTGCTCCGCTCCCGTGGTAACAACAACCCTCAGCATCCTCTCCCGCCTCGTCTCCAACCCCCGAGTCCCTGTCGGAGTCGTTATCGTCGTCGTCGCCTGCCAGGAATTCTGCCCCCTGGGACGGTGGAGGTGGAGTATGTAGATGTGCCATCCTCCTTCTCGCTAGGAGTGGCCTGGCCCAAGAGCTCGACTGTTTATGCTGCAAAATACACAGAAATACATACAACCGTAATGAAATAGACGCAAACAGTCAACCCATTAAAGACCGTGAAAGCATCGGTCATTTTAGATTTGAACCACTTTAACCATTATCTTATACTTTTGGCTATTCAAAAAATAGCAGATAATTATATACAAGCTCATAGCGCAGCACAAGATCTGCTTTTTTTTTTTTTTCATGACATTTTGTGCAAATCTTTGAATGTATAATTTTTGAAAGCGAACATTTGTAACTCAAATCTTTGATTCTGGGGGATTCTGCAAATGTCACCCCATCTCAAAACATGTTGTTCCAGGGACCCCCCAGAAGCAAAGGTTTGATTACAAATGTTGTTTTAAAAAACAATTTTTCAAAAATAGCAGATCTACAAACTCGGTGCCGTGCTATGAGCTTGTATATCTGCTATTTTTGAATAGCCAAAGTATATGACATTTTAAAAGCCTAGAGACGCAGGTTTTGCCCATTAACCACTTGAACCCCCTTACGCTGTGCATGTTGACTGTGGTCACCCAGGGCTCTTATACTAGGTCTGGTCCTTTTTTTCTCCCTCTACACATCAAATCTCTTCAGCGATCATGGCCTATCCACTGGCTCACACCGAATGTTCGCCCCAAAATAGAGGACGCTAGGGTTCAAGTGTGACGTCCTAAAGACCTGAGGTTTTCCAAATTGAAGGTCAGCTAACCGATTACTCAAGAGGACCAGTGATCCAGTGATCCTTTGCTTAAGCCAGGATTCGGATTCACACCAACCAAAACAAAAAGAAAAATGACATTTCTGCAGATTCTACTTAAAAAATAAATCAAGATTCATAGAACACACACACACAACACCAGAGTCGCGAGAATAACGTTATTATCCCTCAACATGTTTACTAGGTTTACAGCTCAATTTACAGTAGCTGCAACGTGAGTATTATTATAATAATGACTCACTTGCATCACTGATCAGGCAATGAATGAACCGACTACTGTAAATTAATTTACTATTAATTAATTGTAGACATGTTATTTTTGGGAAGCGACAACCTTGCGTGAAGGTGTATAAATTAATTAATTTTAAGATGAGGCAAAAAAAAAAGGAAAGTGTAAATGTCAAGTGCGATGGATAGTTTTTTCTTTTCTTTTTTCTGTTTCTTATTTTTCTCTCCGTCTATGCTGTACACCTTCTGCAATGCGAACATGGTGCTTAAAACCATTCTTTTACATTTTGGCTATAATAGCAGATATACAAGCTCATGAGCTTGTAGATCTGCTATTGTTGAGGAAAGAAATCGTGAAAATGTGTGTGTGGATACGTGTGTGTATACTGTATGTGTATATATATATATGTATATGTGTGTATGTGTGTATATATACATATATATACATATACATATATATACATATATACATATACATATATATATACATATACACATATATACATACACATACATACATACATACATACATACATACATACATATACACACACACACACACACACACACACACACACACACACATATATACACACACACACACAGTTAACTCAAATCATTGCTTCTGGGGGTCCCAGCTTGGAGATCTGCTGTTTTCTTTTGAAAAATCGTGTGCAAATCTTTGAATATATATATTTTTTAACATTTTTTACTCAAATCTTTGCTTCTGGGGATTCTACAAATGTCTTCTAAATCCTTACAGTAAAAAAGAAAAAACAGAAAAAAACTTATGTTGCTATAATATCAGTGGTTCTCAAACATTTTCATGGCAAGGACCCCCAAAATAATATGTATTTAGCCACGGACCCCCATCTCAAAATATTTTGTTCCAGGGACCAAGAAGCAAAGATTGTAGTTAACAGTGCATATATAGATCCACAAGCTCATATAAATATCTGCCATTTTTGAATAGCCAAAGAAATGTTAAAATGACACAGATAGGTTCCAGGTCATAATGGGTTAATAGAAGATGAGGCTACTGGTCGCTAGTTAGCTTCAGTTTGCATTGACTTACGCCTAGCATCCTCAGCTAACGCGTCATCGGCCCCTTAACAAACACAGGCCCGTCGGCTTCAGTGTTAGCATCGGTATAAAAAAATAGAAAAAGAAAAAACTGAAAAAGAAAAAACACGTAGATACACAACAACGTAGATATAAAAGTTAACGGTGTTACACCAAGTTTAAGTAATAACGCATGTAATAATGCTGGAATGTGTCAAATAAAAAATGATTTATAACGGACACAGCACTGTGCAAATAAAGGTTAATGTCGGTTTCGAGGCGTTAGCTGCCTGTGGCTAATTCCGTTAGCACGTCATAATAATAATAAACGCAGTGGACATTTACAGCGCTCGTTATGAAACACGTTTTGTTATCTTTGCAATGGTTTTTAAGCATGCCAGTTTACATGTTTGACAAGAAATGAGCACAAAGGTTAAAATAAACGGTGGCTTAGTTACCAAACATGTTCGTCTTTCTGCAGATATTAAGTGACAACAGTCCTACATCATCAGAGAGCTAGCTGGGTTAGCTAACTAAACCACTGTTGCCAGATTCTGTGAGAGAAATAAGCAACCAGGTCTAGGAAAACAATTAAGGCCAAAAAGAAGTGATTGTGTTTTTTTGATTGATTGAATATTGTATTAGGCAAAATAAAAAGGAAAACAACACAGTTACATTTAAAATACTTTGTCTCAAAGGACCGTTCAAAAAAAGTCCTTGCTGTCTTGTTTCCAATGAGGTCCTTGGTATTCAATTCATAGTCATATATAGTGGCACCGACAGTTCAAATATCAACACAAATATATAGAAAAAATAACACTATATGTACAAACAAAAAAAAAACAAAGAATGCAGAAAACATAAGCTAACAGGAAAAAGGGTACTACCTCCTTTTTTGGCCTCCTGAAAGGTGAATTTGCATTTACAATTTTGAAGACTAATCCCATTTTTTGTTGTTTAACCCTGTCTTCTACCCCGAGCCAGCCTAGGCTGGCAAAATGAGTGGGAGAAAGGTGGGTCATGGGCCCCAGTCCGAGAAGTAGTCGAATCAGTTTGTTTTGGGAGGTTTGAAGCTTAGTCTTCAGTGACATTGAGATGTTGGCGCACCAAGAGGTGCAAGCATAGTCAAAAAGGGGCTGAATCAGGGCCCCTGAAAGGGTCCTGAGGGCATTGTTGTTGACAAAAGAGGAAACTCTGCCCATAAATCTGATTCTCTGGTTAACTCTTTTGACCACCTTTGTTGCCATGCTTTCACCTGTCAGGTATTTGTCAAGAATACAACCCAAATAGGTCATCTCTTCTTTGCTAGAGATAATTGTGTCATCAACTTTGACCTTGAAATCATTTACATTCATCTTTCTGAGGGAATGTTTGGTCCCAAAAAGAATGGATTAAGTTTTTCGAAGGTGTAGTGACAGTGTTATCAGTAAGCCAGGTACGGATTTTGGAGGGTTCTGAGCTGAGAGCTGGGTCACACTCAGTGGTGGGAAAAGTACTCAAATGTTTTACTTAAGTAAAAGTATCAATACTGCAATGTAGAAATACTCTGTTACAAGTAAAAGTCCAGTTCAAAATGTTGCTTGAGTAAAAGTACAAAAGTATTGACATCAAAATGCACTTAAAGTACCAAAAGTAAAAGTTCTTTATGCAGAATGTCCTATTTCAAAAGTGTTCAAAATGGATACAAATTTTTGAAAACCAGTAGATCTACAAGCTCACAATGCGTCGTAAAGCGACGTGTCGTGAGCGATTGGCTATTTTCAAATAGCCGAAGTAGGGTTAAGTGGTTAATATGTTTAGTAATAATAAAAATCTACAAAGTAACTTAGTAACTAAAGTTTTCAAATAATTGTAGTGGAGTAAAAGTATAATATTTGCCTCTGAGATGAGTAGAAGTAAAAGTACAGAAAATTTAAAATATTCCAGTAAAGTAAAACCTTTTACTTAAGTACAGTACTTTACTACTTGAGTAAATGTACTTAGTTACTTTCCACCACTGGTCACACTTAAACCTAATAGGCACATTTGAAAATAGCAGATCTACAAGCTCACAGTGCATCGCGATGCAACACGTTGTGAGCTTGTAGATCTATTTAGAACATAATAATAAAATCTTGAACAAAAAAGTGCAAAATGTGGAATATTTTCGAAACATGAACACAAATCTTGTATTGAGGGTCCCTGGCATTAACATTTTCAGATGGGGTCCGCAGACAAATACATACAGTTGGGGGTCCTTCTTCCTTGACATGAAAATGTTTCAGAACCACTGGTTTGAACAACATGGAAACAAGCCCAATTAAGCAACTACACTTTAGAAACAAGCCCAATTAAGCAACTACTAGAAACAAGCCCCAAAAACAGCAACTACCAATATTTACAAGCAACTTTACAGAAAAAGAAGCCCAAAGTCGCTTATAATAAGCCGACATGGCAACACTGAACAAAACATGAATGAAGGGTGCGTCACCGTAGAAAGCAACGTACGGTCAACAGCTACTACAGCAGCTTTAGGTTCCTAGGCGTTTTCTGTGGACGTACTGTAGATTTGTATTTACAATGATTAAATTAATTTTAGAATTTAAAAAATAAATAGTATCATGGGTACCATGATACAAAAAACAATAAAATATTAAATAAAATCACACACCATCCCATGTTTCACTATCCACTCCGCTTGACTCTTGAGAATATTTGATATTCACCGTATTTTGTCAAAAAATGCAATTAACTTTTGCACACAAAAAAATACCCCATACTTTGTAGATGGTTGTTTATTCTCAAATAAATCTAAAATAGACGTTGCCCCTGAAATTACAGGAGAAAGGAAAAAGAACGGCCACGACATTTGCTTATTTTAGGGGGCATTCAATTACAACTTCAGATAACAAAACTGTAAATTGTACTGTGATTTTACATATAGAGGTGTGTGTGTGTGTGTGTGTGTGTGTGTGTGTGTGTGTGTGTGTCATGCTCACATTTTAAGACCATTGATTGATGTACGACATGAGAACAGTACAAATTCACAATACAAGGTCTGGAAGACTCGTAAAGCATTAACTAAACCATTCAATCCGACACCAACACGAATAGTAGAATCATGTCGCGCTTAAAATGAATAACCCCTTCTTAAGTAAAATATTCTTCACTTTATAACTAAGGCATGTGGGACATCCATTCCTTACGAATTCTTTGTGGTCCCCAATTTCCAAGATCACTAGACCATGCAGTACAATGAATGACCATTATTTAAGACCATTATTTTAAACCTAATGGAATCCCACAGGTACTCAAAAATCACAAATCTGTTCTCAATTGATCAGTCTCTACATACCCAAATAAATACAAAACCCATCTCCAATCTTATCACGTGAAAACATTTTATTTCTTTAGTGTGTACAATGATCATTATGATTAAAATCAAATACAAATAAATGTATAAATAATGCACATGAAATCATCAGGTGCAGTGCACAGCCTTAAGACAAATTCTACTACAAAAAAAAAAGGCAACAAGTTATCACAAAACAGTCATAGCACATTAGTAGTATGTGGAGACATAAGAGGTTATGGCCTTATGGGTCTAGTGTTTAGTTAGTAAGCATTGGCCATTATGGAATGAAACTCTTTGAACTATGATGCCTTTCAAAAAAAGACAATTTCCCCCCAATATACATTTTAAAACATAAAATAAGCTAATCATAAACCAACTAAGATTTAAAAGAGCTGCCACAAACAAATGCATTGTGTGCTGTAACAGTACAAATGAACGTCGCAAAAATATTCATATAAAAATACATACATTGCACTCAAGCCATCATTGAACATTTAGCTCTTAAACGATCAGTCCATTCTAAAAAAAAACTATGATTTCATCCCTTTTCTAGATCAAGACCACACGTTTTTAAAAAAGTGAATAAAAGCATACAATACAGGCAATTTTAAATACAAATAAATAATACATTTAGCCTATCATAACATTCAATGCTTATTTAGCTGAAGCAAACCCCTCATTCATTTCAGGGCACTCAATGATTTGCTGACATATAGAATCTAACAATTCGTTCATGAAAATAATGTGTAGATATATTAACAGGTTCTTGAGGAAGCGTTTGCTCTTAGCAGGATATTAGTTGCACCAAAACAACATCAGGAAATAGCCAGTCACCAGTGCCAGCAGCATACACAAACATGTACACAAACATGAGTAAATGGCTTAGATTTTGGCATGTGTCGCACCGTGCATGACATAAATACATATGTAACTGCTATACCTATAGCGTGTTCATCCTTCCACGTGAGTTTATGTTCAAGGCTAAACGATATTTTATACGTAAAATCTGAAAAGCAGACCACTAGTTTGGGTGGCTTAAAGGGGTAGTTGTAGTTCACCCCCAAAATGAAAGATTTTCTATCGATTAGTCACCCCATGGAGCCTTGAATTCATGGAGATTCTTATGTTTTTGACGCATTCCTAAACCAATAATTTGATGACTGGCGGAGTCTCTGGTAGGAGACTCAAAGAGTCTCCATTGAGTCTCCGCCGGTCATCAAATTATTGGCTTAGGGACGTGACAAAAACAAAAAAATCTCCATGAATTCAAGGCTTCATGGGGTGTGTAATTGATGGAAAATACGATTTTTTTTTGGGGTGAACTACTCCTTTAAAGACCATGTGCATTTAAATGGCAGCGGCCTGGTTTGGCGTCACATTTTATATAAGTACACTTTTTTTAGTGCAAAACTGAAGTTTTGGGTCCAAAAAAACTGAGCCTTCTCTTGCACCAAACCGGACCGTTCATGAATTTTAGAGCTTCGTCAAATGTCAATGAGAGGTAGACGTTTCGTTTTGCTTGCCTTGAACTTTGAGCGTTAAATTTACATGCTTAGCCAGAGGCTTTTCTTAGCAATTTTTTTTGTCAAATGGAACTCGTTATGGAAGCTCATTGTTGGTAAACAAGAGGCTCAGATTGGGTGATTGACGTCATCCAGGAGACTTGCGGAACCTTTCCGACTTTATCATGTCTAAGACAAAACGTGACGATTGTCTCACCCTCTCGGCTGCCTCAGTCAACTCCCCATTTGATTCCCCCACTTTCTAGCAGCAGTTCTCACTAATGTACCCCCCCCCCCCATCTGGTCAAAAATAATGCCCTTCTTTACTGTCCAAGGATAGGTAATACTTCATTGCCGTTTCCTATTTCCCTACGACCACTCCCACTTCCCTTACACCTGACTTGGACTGAATTACGCACCGATGGTCTCACACCAAAAATTGTCAATCTACATCTACAAAGGTCACAAACGTTGTGAGATTGTAAGATCGGCTATTTTCGGTGCAAAGACACGATGATGCACAACTAAGTATAAATCAGGTTTTTCACCAACCATCATATCCTGGCAAGACTAGGGCACGCTTGAGTACATGGTCAGTTCATGGACATAGTCAGGGCTGAGGCGTCGGCACTGCGGGGGTCATGCACTCCGATGATGAGGTCATTGGTTCTCCTGGTTCCCTCCACCAGCGAGAGGACGTCTATTCTTTCCACTTTGTGACCTCTGGCCTGCAACATCTCCACGTCCTGTTCTAGGAATTCAGCTGGAGTGGATGAGAGAGAGAGAGAGAGAGAGAGAGAGGTGTGGAAGTGGATAACTTGAGTTGGTGGTAAAATAAATAATTAACTTCTCTTAATGGATATACAAGAGGGATGCATGATGAATCAGTCATCATATTGGTATCAGCAATATCGACCCAAATATTACTAGTAGTATGGTGCCAAACACTCATGTTGCCACTGGTAGGTGTAGATGCACATCTTAACCACTCTGCTGCTTATAAGTTCATCATGTTTAGATTCTTTTGTTCCTTTTCCATATAAAAGTATAGTTTTTTCCATTTTTGTTTTTATCTGCTAAACTAAGATGCCTGTGCCACCTGAGGCCACCCCCTAGTACCGCCTCTGGGTGTAAGATAAACCCTACTGGAAAGCCCTACTGGCAATATCGGTATCGTGAATTTGACCATGCAATCAACCGGTAATCGGATATCAGCCGTTGTTTATTTATTAGTACCTAATGCTGCTACTACCATCTATGCATTCCGTCGCTCCTTTTGCATTGGATTGATGCCATCAAGATAATTTCGTCTGCTAAATGACTGTAATGTAATCCATCCCCGGTTTACATCCCGTATCTGCGTGAAGTAGATGGCCGCCTTTTTAGGAGACCGGAAGCGGGTTGGAATCTAATAATTCCAATGGAGGAGTGACTGTGAACACAGCTTCTGAACCGTTCTTTAGCCCCATGGTCACTGAACTAAATATTGGTCCCGATCGTCACAAGACACACAATCTTCCCAAGATCTTCATACTAAAATGGCTTTTTCCAGAGAGACAAATCAGGGGAGAATCTACTTTATTATCGACCTTGGTCCTTTCTCTGTCTCAGCAGCACACTCTTGCGGGATCTAGCACCAGTAAACGTAGGACGATCTGCCGTCAGATAGGGCTGTCACGATTACAAATTCAAGTTGACGATGAATGGTCACTCAAATAATTGCTATTAACGATTTAATTGTGTGTTTGGCATTGAACATTGGAACATTATGAATAAAAAAAAATGTTTTCCTTTTAGGCTTCGTAATCAAAAATTGCACAGGGTAGATATGACAACTTAAATATACAAAGAAATTATTGACATGTTTAATCATTTTATACATGTAAAAATGGCAGAAATAGCAGATCTACAAGCTTACAACGCGTCACTTTGTCACGCGTTGTAAGCTTGTAGATCTGCTATTTCTGCTTTTTTTAATATTTGAAAATGTGTGTTCATTTTTTCTACATGGAAACGATTTTGCATAAATAATTGCGATTATCTCAAATGATTGCGATTAGACAATTATGTAATAATTGTGACAGGCGGCCTACGGTCAGACGGCGCCCACTTAGGAGACCATTTGTAGGATTTGTGTAACATGTCCGTCTCTATTGGCTCCAATCGGGATGTTCTATCTTTCTAAAAATCAACCATCTTTGGAAATACTTACAGTCTACCAGCAGGGTGTTGGGCTGCAGCTGTGGGTGGAGTCTACCGTACGCCAAACTGTCGCTCAGGTTCTTGCGGGAAGACAGGACATTCATCAGCACCTGTGAGACAGATTATTAACCCATTAAGACCTGAGGCGATTCTTAAAAATGTTTTCTGAAACAGTTTTTTGAAAAACAGTTTTTTGAAAAAAAAAACAGTTTTTTGACAAAAATATAAAATATATTTTTTCACGATTTTTTTCAAATATAGCAGATCTACAAGCTCGTAGCGCGGCACTCGGTGCCGCGCTATGAGCTTGTATATCTGCTATTTTTGAATAGCCAAAGAAACCTAAAGTGACACAGATGCGTCCCAGGTCTAAATGGGTTAATCACTATGAAATTAAAGGTTTTAGACGAGATGAGATTGAATTCATTGCCATCCGTCAGTAAAATAACCTGGGTGATGCCACTGAGGGATCGGTCTCCATTGGAGGAACCCAGGGCAGCGTATGTGCCACACACGCCCACGGCAGGCCTCACCGCTGTGGGCATCAGGAAAGACAAGGGCCTCTTCCCTCCCTGGAGGTTGTTATGCTACAGAGAGACAGGAAACGGAGGAAATAAATAAGTGCAACATATTATTATGAACACAGAGTTCTATAAAACAGCCAAGGTAATTTAACTTAAATATTAGATAGAAAAAAACATGCAAAAAAGGCTTTCATTACTGGATTAGACGGAGAAGCATCTTGTGTTTTATTGGGCCATGAGAAGTCCAGAATCTGGCTGTTCAACAACACCCCCGATGGAGTCACTATCCCACTGCCAAAGGGCTGATTTAAAGAGCTAGAAATATGAAAAAATAAAGAAAAACCATAAGACATTATCAAAAAACAATGCCACAGTAATTTAATCTTGGCTGCCTTTGAGCAGTGGTGGAAAAAGTACTCAAATGTTTTACTAAAGTAAAAGTATTAATACTGCAATGTAGAAGTACTCTGTTACAAGTAACGTATTGGTATCAAAATGTAGGCTACTTAAAGTACCGAAAGTAAAAGTACTAAAATGTTTGAAAATAGCAGATCTACAAACTCACAACGCGTTGCGACGCATTGTGAGCTTGTAGATCGGCTATTTTCAAATAGCCCATGTATAAAATAGGGCTAAAGTGGTTAATGTATGTTTTATAATGTAATAATTTATATCTGCAAAGTAACTAAAGTTTTCAAACAATTGTAGTAGAGTAAAAGTACAATATTTGCCTCTGAGATGTAGTGGAGTAGAAGTAAAAGTATAGACAATTTGAAATACTCCAACATTTTACATATGTACAGTACTTGAGTAAATGTACTTAGTTACTTTACACCACTGCCTTTGGGATGTTGTATAAAATGTAAATAAGACCAATAACTGTTGCTATAGCATTGCGTTACCTCATGACGGACACTATGAAGTCATCCGGTCCCATGACCATGACCTGGCTGGCCGTTGAGCCCTCCTCCAGGGCGAAGGATGGCGTGTAGTGACTGGCGGGAAACGCTTGAGAGTCATCGATCATCTGACGAAGTAGGGAAGCTTTCGATTTACTGTGGGGGAGTGAATGAACAAAAGGACGGGGGATTCAAAACAACGTCTCTCAACACATTATGATGGATTTAAATAAGACCAGTGACCATTTTTACATTGTAGAACTGAGCATTTGGGGTCCCAGAGATTTAAAAAAAAATATATATAGTCTCTGTCGGGTGGAAAGGAAACCTCATATGTCCAAAACTGTTACTTTTCAGTATTAAAATTAAAAAATAGATCTGCTACTTTTGATGCTTTTGGGTGAACCTGTAGTATGATCAAGTAGGGCAGTGGTTCTCAACCAGTGGTCCGGGGACCACCAGTGGTCCTTGAGGGGGTTCCAGGGGGTCCCCAGCAAAATGGGTTAGTATAGCATCACAATAATTTTAACCTTCTATACTTTGGCTATTCAAAAATAGCAAATCTACAAGTTCATAGCGCGGCACCGAGTGCCACGCTATGAGCTTGTAGATCTGCTATTTTTGGAAAATCGTGAAAATGTGTGCAAACCTTTGAATATATATTTTTAACATTTGTAACGCAAATCTTTGATTCTGGGGGTCCTTGGAACAAAATCTTTGATTCTGGGGGTCCGCGGCAAAATCCTTGGCATGAAAATGGTTGAAAACCACTGAAGTAGGGCATTAAATTTAAGAAAAAACACAAAAAGATTATAATATGGAGATAAGAGGTTTCTGCCGGACAGCAACCACATATATATCAAATTGGGGTCTGTGGCCTAGAGCAGATTAAAATGCGGGTCCTTGAAATGAAAAAGATTGAGACTGACAGGACCTTGAAATTAAAAAAGGTTGAGAATGACTGGAATAGAAACATACCTCAGCATCTCAGTGACCGTCTCTGACACAGATGTTTCATACAGGGGGTCTCCTAGTCCACTGGCCAGGGCCAGAGCTATCTTCACAGACTGAGAGAGAGAGCCAAACAAAAACATTAACATTCATGTGTGGTCCAAACACGAACACCAACGGTTGTTTTTCAAGTGTATACACTCGTAAAGCTGATATTACAGTGGTTCTCAAACTGCAGCCCGGGGCCTTGAGGGGGTTCCTGGGGGAAATCGAGGGCCCTATTTTCGCCGGTGCCTTATCCATTATCCCTAAACTTCTTTGACATTTTTTTACCATTATTAAAAACATTTTCAAATAGTTCAAATAGCCAATCTACAAGGTCATAACGTGTCGATGTAGATCGGCTATTTGAACCATTTCAGAAGAAGTTTAGGGATAATGGGTAAGGCACCGGCGAAAATAGGGCCCAAAGTATTTTATACTTTATTAAAAAATGTTTTGAAAATAGCAGCTATAATTTTCAAAGATCTTGAACATTTTGTGGAAAATGTGGAATAATAATTTCGAAAATTAACACAAATATTCTTTTGTGGGGGTCCCTGGCATAAAATATCCTCAAAATGGGGCCTCATACGTATCAATTAGGGGGGGTCCTCGACAATCACTGCATTGCGGTACCTCTGCAATCCAGTGGTAGGTGCTGTTGCGTGGCATTTCCCTGGTGATGTTGTAGCCTTCGAGGATGTTGAGGGCAGTGATCAGGGCGACGCCCGCGTGAGGTGCTGGCGCTGCCATCACATGGTGACCTGCAATACAATGGCAGCAATGTGTTGGAAGTAATGGCAAAGAAAATGCCAAGGACACACTGGCACGGGCCACTTCACAGGTTTTTCACTCTCTGCCTTGACAATATAGACAGTGTCCAAACAGTCACAAAAGCAAATCGTCTCTGTCGGGTGGAAACCTCATATGTCTAAAAACTGTTACTTTTCAGGATTCAAATGAAAAAAATAGCAAAAGTAGCAGATCTACAAGCTGCTTTCGTGTGACACTGTATTATGATCAAGTAGGCCATTAATTTACGAAAAACACAAAAACGTAGAATATGGAGATAAGAGGTTTCTCCACAAACCTCAACAAAATACAAATTCAACGAAATACAAATTCAACGTTACGGAAACGTTGAACAGCAATCAGTGGTGGAAAAAGTACCTAAATGTTTCACTTCAGTAAAAGTATCAATCCTGCAATGTAAGAAGTACTGTTACAAGTAAAAATCCGGAATTTACTTGAGTAAAAGTACAAAAGTATTGGTACCAAAAGTAAAAGTACTGAAATGTTTGAAAACAGCAGATCTACGAGCTCACAACGCGTCGCGACGCATTGTGAGCTCGTAGATCTGCTATTTTCAAATAGCCTATAGGTATAAAATAATGTAGTATGTTTTATAATGTAATAATTTATATCTGCAAAGTAACTAAAGTTTTCAAATAATTGTAGTGGAGTAAAAGCACAATATTTGCCTCTGAGATGTAGTGGAGTAGAAGTAAAAGTATAGACAATTGGAAATACTCCAGTAAAGTAAAAGTACCTCAATTTTTCCTAAGTACAGTACTTGAGTAAATGTACTTAGTTACTTTACAGTACTGACAGCAATAAACAAGTGAAGCTGAGAACCATTGTTGCAGACTTTATACTTTTTTTGTGTCCAAACAATCAAAGCATTGATTTCCTACGGAGGAAGCATTGATGCCAGCCTCGTGGCAACCATCCACCTGGCATAGTGCACCACACAAATATTTATATCGCTGCTGTCGGACTAGAACCTCTTATCTCCATATTATTACTTTCTGTGTTTTTATCGTAAATTAACGCCCTACTTGATCATACTACAGCGTCACACAAAAGCATCAAAAGTAGCAGATCTACAAGCTCGAAACGCGGCGCGAAGCGACACGTTTTGAGCTTGTAGGTCTTCCATAGGGTTCCATGGGGATTGGGGTCCCCAGCAAAATTTGTTAATATAGCATAAAAATCAGTTGGACCACTTTAAACCCTATATACATAGGCTATTTAAAAATTGCTGATCTACAAGCTTCCAACATGTCACGATTCAACGCTTTGTGAGCTTATAGATCAGCTCTTTTCAAAAACAAATCTTGAAAACATTTGAAAAATATTGACAATTCTTTAAACATTTTTTAACAACACAAATCTTGTATGGGGGTTCCTGGTGAGAAATATTTTCAGATGGGGGTCCGTACTCAGATACATATCAATTTGGGGGTCCTTGACTTGAAAAAGTTAGAGAACCACTGGTTTATACAGGCTGCTACAGAAAGCATTTATTGAGCGGCAGAGCGCTTTGGATATCATGTCCAGAGAGGGCTTAACCCATTTAATCCGGAAAAGCATCCGTGTTATTTTAGATTTCTTTGGCTATTAAAAAATAGCAGATCTACAAGCTCATAGCGAGGCACTGAGTGCCGCGCTATGAGCTTGTAGATCTGCTATTTTTGAATCAAATCGTGAAAATGTGTGCAAATCTTTGAATATATATATTTTTAAAGCGAACATTTGTAACTCAAATCTTTGCTTCTGGGGGTCCCTGGAACAACATATTTTGAGATGGGGGTCCGCGGCCAAATACATATCATTTTGGGGGTCCTTGACATGAAAAAAGTTTGAGAACCACTGATATCATTATAGCAACACACTTTTAAAAAGAAAACTGATAGGATTTAGAAGACATTTGTAGAATCGCCAGAAGCAAAGATTTGAGTTACACATGCTCGCTTTAAAAAAAAATATATATATTCAAAGATTTGCAAAAAAAATAGCAGATCTACAAGCTCATAGCACGCTATGAGCTTGTAGATCTGCTATGGGAAAGTGACGTTGATGACTCTTCTCCAAACGTCTCCAAAAGTATTTTCTACTCGGGGTACGTGCTCTGCCAAAACAAAAGAGCAGAGCACACAGAGCACTGAAAAGCAAAGATGGGAAGAGCAGTGAGTGCTGTGCTATACCAACAGAAACATGCTGGCAGCGCAAAAAAAACACTTTCTGCGCAGCCCCTAAAAGTCAACTTAATTTATCTGTTGTAGTGCCAAAGGCAGTAAAAGTTATCTCATACCTTGATAGATGATCTCTGCTGGCTGCTGCAAGATGGTACTGTAGTTTTTAAAGTCCTCTTCCGTCAGCACTCCTCCTCTGGCTTGTACCTGTTAAAATATACATGGAGTTAGATGCGTAGTTCTGTAGTTTTTTTTAAGTACTCATCCGTCAGCACTCCCCTCTTGGCCTGTAACCGTTCAAAAATGCATGGAGTTTTGGAGTAAAGATGAGACAAACAGACCAGGACATAGGATGGGTCTGGTCTGTTTGTCACATTTTAGCCTGAGGACATAGCCTAAAATAGTGTTTAAAAAGGGTGTGTAAATTATATTTAAAATTGCTATAGTGTAGAGTGTTTGCTCAGTAACAGGGGTGTCCCTATATCTTTCCAGCTCTTTAATAAACACAAGAAACATATTTTTGGTTGGGATAACAATTTCAGCCAATCAGGAGAGAGAACTCATACAGGATAAACAGGTGAAACTAGAAGTGATGGGGGGTGGTGGGGGTGGACAAAAAGAAGACCATGAATGGGTTCTCTCTACTGATTGGATGAAATCAGTAGAGAGACCCACCTGAAATTGTATTTTCTGTTGCTCTTGGTTTTGTCTATGGTCTTAGAGAAACTGCTTCAGTGAGCAAAAGGAACCCAGATCTAGTGAGCGTAGTGCTGAAACCCAACACCCGTGTAGGTTTTGAACAATAGACGTTCCTGAGAATTTCTGAAGTGTCACACACACCTCTCAACTGGCACAATTAGAGCATACCGCTGACACCCACAAAAACAGGGAGCACAAAGCACTTTGCTTGAGGCACAAACACAAACTAGGCAGCTTAGCTCAGATGAACTATAAGCAACTGAAAAGTCATGTTAGATTTTTAGTAAGCATCGGTCATGTTAGATTTTAACCATTATTTTATACTTTGGCTATTCAAAAATAGCAGATAGTGCTGCTTGTAGATCAGCCATTTTTGTTTAAATCATGAAAATGTATGCAAATCTTTGAATATATATATATTTTAAGCAAACATTTGTAACTCAAATCTTTGCTTCTGGGGGGTCCCTGGAACTAAATATTTCGAGATGGGGGGTACGCAGCCAAATGGATATAATTTTGGGGGTCCTTGACATGAAAACGTTTGAGAACCAGTGATATTATAGCAACATAAGAGTTTCAGAAAACTGTTAGGATTTAGAAGACATTTGTAGAATGGGCCTCAGGTCTAACTGGGTTAAGATGTTGCCGACTCCAAATTCAGCTATTCATCATATTGGACTTATTGATTGACAGATCATTTTGACAGATCATTTAGCTAAATTCTACCATGTCAATTAGTCGACATTCTTGCATGAAAAAACAATGCAGAAATGCCAAGCATCTAGATAGCAGTAAAGTTGCATAACATGTTGCTTATGGGTGGAAAACCTTGCATCTCCATATTTAAACAATTTTTATATTTTTTCTTAAAATAATGCCATATTTTGTCGTACGCAAAAGTAGTGACAATAGCCGATCTACAAGCTATCTGAAGTGTTGTGAGCTTGTAGATCTGCTATTTTAGCTATTCAAAGTTAGAACTGGTGTTTCACATTGTAGGCTATCATCTCTGTCAGGGGGAAACCTTAAATGTCAAAAGGATTCAAATTCAAAAACAGCAAAAGTTGCAGATGGTCAAAGGTCAAAACGCATCGCTTTGCGCCGCATTTCGAGCTTGTGGATCTGCTACTTTTGATGCTTTTGTGTGACGCTGTAGTATGATCAAGAAGGGCATTAATTCATGAAAAAAAAGTTAAAATACGATTTTCTGCCCGACAGCAATGCTATACAAAATTCATGACTGCTTGCTTTATATAATCACAGATGACGACACAGGGAGGTTCTTACGGCTGCAGCCATTTCTTGCGTCAGGTTCCCGCTGTAGAAGTCTGCGATCCCACTGGCCGCGACGGTGTCCAAGATGGCCGCCAGGTCGAGGCGTCTGCTGAACAGGCCGGGGAGGGGAGCCTGGCCGTTGGGGAGGAACAGGTCCCGGAACGCGTCCGACGCATTCTGGTCCTTGACTCTAGCTAGAGCCTCGGCTAGAGACGGAGAGGAAGAGACACAGCACACTGTAGAGCTCACACCTTGAATGTATAAATAATGCAGGTTTATTTATGTAACACTAGGGTCATCCGGGACAACGCTACACACGTCCCAGACTCTCCTCCCTCCAGGCTCCCAGACTGTGGAACGAACTCCCCATTACAGTTAGAACTGTAAACTCACTCCCAATCTTCCACCGTAATCTGAAGACTCACCTCTTCAGACTCCACTTTAGCCCGTAGCACTTACCCTACCTAGCCTTGTAGGCTTATGCAAAGGATAAAATCTTTTTTAGATAGCACGTTATGTAGACAGATGCCAGGTTCATTTATTGACCTGGCATCCTATAGCTTGTATAGTTTCAATGTAAAGATAATGTTTTTGATAGTATACCGTTTAGACTGATGATAGGTTCTTGGTTTACCATCTCTATGCATTTGATCTATTACCTTGTGTTTTCCTTGCTTACTGTAAATCGCTCCTGCTAAATGTCTAAATTGTAAATTGGGTGCAACAGTTAAACAAATTATTCAATAATGTATTAATTAAAGCCATTATTAAAAAAATGCAATTCTAATGAAATAATGGTTCGGGGTATTTTGCCGTTTTCCCCTCAAATCTTTCAGAAATACGTAAAATAGCAGATCTACAACCTCACAGCGGGTGGCCATGACATGTGACGTGTTGTGAGCTTGAAGACCAGCGATTTTCTGTATTTTTGTATGACAACGTTGTACGAGGAAGTATTAAACAAACAGGGCTTAAGTGGTTAATCGGATTTAAAAAAACTCAATTATTACTTTTCAGCGTCGATTCATTGATATATCAAAAATGTGCTTCGATTTTTTGATTAATCTGAAAAAGTATGACAAAATAGTCCTTCTCACACATAAGCATATGAATGCAGCTCAAAGTTCTACAAATCGTCCCTCCTATTAGTAGCAGCGTGATTAAAATCTGACGACCGCCTTTTAGTTCTTCTTCTTTGACTTACCCAGATCATGAGTCACATTAAATCCATTTCTGGCCACATCGGCTGCCATGGTAACCACGTCTTTCCATGGCATCCTGTGGAACACAAAACGTTTTGATTTGTCAAAGCCTTCAGAACACGGTCAGAACACGGTGACATTTCAGAACCGCTCATTACTTTAAATCCATGAAGACCGGGAACACATCTGTGTAACCACTTAAACCTTTATTTTATACATTATCTATTCAAAAATAGCAGATACACAAGCTCATGGCACGGCACTTGTAGATCTGCTATTTTTGAAAAATCTTGAAAATTTGTGCAAATCTTTGAAGATATAGATAAATAATAATAATATTTTCTAAGCAAACATTTGTAACTCAAATCTTTGCTTCTGGGGGGGTCCCTGGAACAAAATGTTTTGAGATGGGGGTCTGCGGCCAAATACATATAATTCTGGGGGTCCTTGACATGAAAATGTTAGAGCACCACTGATATAGCAACTTAAGTCTTTTTGAAAACCCGTTTTTTTAGAAGACATTTGTAGAACCGGCCTCAGGTCTAAATGGGTTAAATCCATTAAGCCAGTGGTTTTCAAACTTTTCAGGCCGCGACCCCACAAATAAATAATATTTGAACTGGGGACCCCCCACCCTGACAAGCATTTGGAATTGTAGGAGTTGAGGCATTACATTTTAGTTTGACTCGGTTCCACAGATAAATATTGTGAAAATAGCCGATCTACAAGCTCATTGTGACCATGTAGATCAGCTATTTTCAAAATGTTTGACTCTCTCTTAGGTAATATGACTGTTTGGCCAATTGTTTGTTGATTACTTCTAACGCAGTAATGCTCTCATTTGTTTTAGAGGTATTAAAAAGGTCTCAAAAGTCCTTAAATTATGTGCAGATACCCTGTCTACGCTTATACTGTATGTTGGTTTGTTTACTGTTGAGTGAGTTATTATAACCAATAAGCAAATCCTCTGGGGGGACCCCCCAACCAAAAAGAACAAAAACATTGGGGGGACCCCCCTGGAGGTCACGACCCACAGTTTGAGAACCACTGGATTAAGCTATTCCACAATGGTGACTCAGCACAGCAGCACTCAACACTCTGTAGGGCTCGCTGTTGTTGCTGTAGGGCAGAAACCTTGCATCTCCATGTTTTACGTTTTGTTTTGTAAATGAATGCCCTATTACTTCGTCATACAAGAGTGATGTGTAAAAGGATCGAAAATAGCCGATATAGAAATTGTTAAGATCTGCTATTTTCGCAATTAAAAAAAAAATGTATATCGTCTGTTGGTTGTATAAATATTTATCCAACGAAATGTAATAAGAGAAACTTGTAACTAAACAAACAATAAACAATACATTTTGGAACAACGGTATTGTTTCCATTTCCTGAAAATGGACATAAAAGTACAAGGTTTCCACCTCGACAGTGGCGTTAATTCTTTAGTACCAGGCCAAGAGTGTTAAAGCTTCACCACATCACCGTCCTAACAGCTGTGAACCGTGAAACCATGATAATTATGGAGCATGCGAGTAATAATTGCACCCCGACACTAGAACAGGGAAGGGAACCAGCATGTGCTAATGACATCGCCTTTGGAAATAGATTCACAGCCCTTTTCACTCTGAAAACGTCTTTTCGTTTATCTAACAGTGCTGCTCTATCTATTTATAGAGGAGAAGCTCCGTTTGCCCCTGCTGTTTTTGTCCTCATTATTTTGGTTATTTGATTTAGGTTTATTTTTGTTGTGTTGTGCAAACCAACTGGTGGAAGGTAACTAAGAAGATTTACTTAGTTTTAAGTAAAATGTTGAGGTATTTGTACAAATTCCAATACTTTCACTTCTACTCCACTACATCTCGGATCCAAATATTATACTTTTACTCCACTACAATTATTTGAAAACTTTAGTTACTAGTTACTTTGCAGATATAAATCATTATATTATAAAACATACATTAACCACTTCAGTCCTATGTTATACCACGGCTATTTTCAAACATTTTATTACTTTTACTTATGGTACTTTAGTACATTTTGATGTACGGAGCAGAGGCGATGATTGACAGGCTGTCGGGTGTCGCCCTCAACAGCGACACCCGCAGGCAAAGATTTATTTTTTCATTGCAGTTGAAAAGGCTTTAGAAATGAGAGAAAAACACCTGCAATGGCTCACTGGAGAGGAATTTTCAGTTAAAACTTGACAAAGAGAAAGTTTTAATGTCCCATTAGAAGAGCAGGGAGTCGAAATACAACCACTGCATTTGTGTTTTTATATATTTAATTAACATAATCTTGAGTCTACCGTACAGATTGGTCATAATAACAGCAGTTACAGGGTAGCGTGTTTAAAAAGGGTTACAGTACCTTCCGTAAAGCTGGTGGGCCTGGTGCATGCCACTGAGCATGCCCGGTACTCCAACCAGCAGTCCAGGCTGAAAACACAACAGTAAATATACCCACATCACATCTTCCACAATTCAAGAGATATGCATCATCACAATTTAGAAGCTTTAAAAAAAGGGAAGAATATTTCAGAAACAAGGCCTTACCTTCAGTTCAAGGTTCGCCTGTACCATGTCCTCGTCGATAGCAGAGGGCGCCGTCTCCCTGAAGTCAATGACCTTGGTTTCGTTCTTACGGATGTCGTGCACCAACATGACCCCTCCACTGTGCAAAATATTAAACATACTGTTTAAACAGGAACCAATGCAGGCCACGTATTCCATTTGTGTAATAATTTTGACATGTTGGTGGAAACCTTGTCTAAAAAAACGTTACTTTTCAGGAAATGGAATTGAATTCTGAATTCCACTGGATGTAGTTAATATATTATTAATACTTTTCATTACTTCCAATATTCATAAAAAAAACACAGCCAGACATAACCACTTTCAACCCCATTTTGGGCATGTCACTATACAGTAGGTCATGGGTTCCCAAAGTTTTCAGCCTGCGACCACAAAATAATGCGGCCATTGACTCGCGACCCCACCTAACCCTGGAGGTAATTCATGCACATAAACTTGCACGTTCGGTGCGCATTTGTAATGTATTAAAATGGTAAAATGTACCATTTGTAATCATTTTTAGATTGTATTTCATCCATTCTGTTGAATATTTTTTATTTAATTTTTTTATGACCCAAAATAATTTCGTGACCCCAAGTGGGGTCGCGGCCCCAACTTTGGGAACCCCTGCAGTAGGTGAAGATTTTTTTTTAAAACCTTTCTACAAGATGTGGCGTTGTGTGAGATTGTAGATCGGCTATTTTTGCTATTTTTGTGCGACATATTATTTACATACAAGTATAAAATGGGGCCATTCACACTTACTGTATGAAAAAACATAAATATGCAGATACAGCAACATATGGCGTAATAAGATGTTTTTTTCTTTTTTGGGGGCAGCAGTTTTCCTAAAGGTACTTATTACTGGAGGGTTCCCGGTTTGATTCCCTGGAACCAGCAGGAAAAATCTGGGTGGGGAAGTGAATGGCCGCCACTTATCCCTCCCCTAACACCGCTGAAGTGCCTTTGAGCAAGGCACTGAACCGGCGGAGCTGCTCAGTGGCCGACAGTATAACACTGTGGTTGTATTGGTCAGCTCCCAGGTTTTAATGTGTGTGTGTCTATGTCCAGGGCGTGGGTGAAAATGAGCCCTTGTTCTCAGCTACTACCCTAGGTAAATATGGATTGATAGATATGAAGATACGTGTATGATTTAATGTGCTTCCTGTTACTCACCCTCCGATCCCAGAGGTGTGAGGGTGGATGATGCCCAGACAGAGGGCAGCGGTGATGGCAGCATCTACACTGGAGCCTTG
This sequence comes from Gymnoscopelus braueri, assembly GCF_963280865.1. Lineage (NCBI taxonomy): Eukaryota > Metazoa > Chordata > Actinopteri > Myctophiformes > Myctophidae > Gymnoscopelus > Gymnoscopelus braueri. Next base: position 49,262,445 of record NC_137614.1, read on the forward strand.
CATCTCCAGAACATCGAAGCCCAGAGACGTACACTTGGCCACGTCGGTCACCACTGCTCCCTGCTTGAAAATCTGAAAATGGGATGCAAGGGAAATAAATTGTGATGCGTCGCTATAATGGGAATATATGAACTCTATTCCCATTTATTGTAGAGACAAAACAGGACAGTACCTTGTATAGAGACACCTGCAGGTCAGAGTATATCGTTGCTGTCACAAAGTTATTCTAACTTTGTGTTTTTTTCGTAAATTAACGCCCTACTTGTTCATACTACAGCGTCACACAAAAGCATCAAAAGTAGCAGCTCGAAATCCGGCACAAAGCGACACGTTTTGAGCTTGCAGATCTGCTACTTTTGCTATTTTTGTATTTGAATCCTGAAAAGTAACAGTTTTTGACATATGAGGACAATATAAAGTTTGGAGTGGTTAACCACTTAAGATTTCAAGATTGCTTTATTTGTATTTTTCTTTCCTTCTGCAAGCAGCACCAGAAAGAAAACGAGATCATGTTTCTCCTATAGACTATAAAATTCACAAAAGAATTGGTGCAAAGAATTATATATCAATATGTAAATTGATATGAAATAAAAATCTTAAAACTAGAAGAATTCATGTCATAAAAAAGCAAGCATAACCGGATGAAAACAGTATAAAAACTCATTTCAATTGCTCTTAAGAAATTGGGCTCTAAAGGGATAGTTCACCCAAACAATTACTTTTTGTCGCCCCATCGATTAGTCACCCCATGGAGACTTGAATCCTAAGGCAATAATTTGATGACCGGCGGCAGTGGTTCTGGTAGGAGACACACTTTGTGTCTCCTACCAGAACCGCTGCCTACAGGTCCGCTGGTCATCACATTATTGGCTTAGGAATGCAACAAAAACAAAAAAATATCAATGAATTCAAGTCTCCATGGGGTGACGAATCAAAAGAGAAAAAGTCATTTTGGGGGTGAACTATCCCTTTAAGCCCCAATACAAAAACAATCCAAAGCAGAAGATTTACAAGCAAGTTTGTTGAGCTATAGTTAGTTTTTAAAAACTGGACACATCATCTGCATAATTGCCGTTACTGATGTAATTAAAACAAGTCAAATAATGAATGACAGACCTGTGGGTCTCCAAAGTAGATCTGCACGATGAGAGCCATGGTAACAGCCATGGCGAAGGTGAAACATGCCGTGATGATGACGGTCAGTCCGTCTCGCTGGCAGGCGCAGTTCCCCCCCGCCAAGGGGTCTCTGGTGGTCTCCTGCAGGGGCGAGATGTCACGGCTGGCCAGGTCCGAGGCGGAGGACGGGAGGCGTTGCAGACGGCCAGGTGCAGAGTTCATAAACAGATCAGGGTCTGGAACAGACACACAGGTCAAAAGGTCACTGGAATGACACTGAATCAGGGCAATAAACAGCGTACAAAAAAAAAAAAAAACCTCCAAACTTAGAAATGTTGCATTTCCAAGCTATGGCTGCAGTCCCCCTTTGTAAAATGGCTTAAAAACAACAATAATAAATAGCCCCTCTACAAGTTCACAATGCATTTTCAGATTGAAACTGACAGAAATGACATGCCCAAAATAGTCACACCAGGTTTGAAGTGGTTAAACTGGCACAATAATCTTAAGAACTAAAATGTTAAGTATCCATTTTTTACAAATTATGGGAGGCGTAGATTGTTTTTGCCTGTCTGTGTGTGCCTTTGGGGTGCAGCTAATCTTAGACACTGCCAGTAGGCCAAGGAAGACAATCAAACCTTTCCAAATCGAGCTTAGGTTTTGGCCAATAAGTCTTGAGTCAATAAGTCTTGGTCGTAAAATTAAAACTCCATTTAGCATTTTCTCTAAATCTTTGTGGGAGGAGGGCCTCATTACTTCCTCCATTACTTATAAAAAACGCCATACATCATGAACTCAACATCAAATGAGAATGTTGAGGGGCCTCCATTGAGTGCACCTCCAAAAGGTGGGTGCACTCAATTCAGATTAGACCAAAGCCAAGGTGTGGCAAGGTTACCTGACATCAACATTAATGGCCAGGTAAGAGTCAAGACAAACTGCATCACCATTTTATCATCTTCAACTAGAATTTCTCCAAGACAAACATTCAGTGCAGGCTGAACCCTCTTGGAAGTCAAAAATTATCTATGGTATTGAACTTAAGTTTCTCACATTAACATCTCAATTATAGATTTGCCATCTTTAACAGTGCAGTAAGTGATATTGGTTGTTAAATTTGTGAAATAGAGTTTGACTGTATTTATTGCCGTAGACTTTAACTGCACTGAAAGCTAAGCTTTCAGTGCAGTCTCCCCCTTCTACGATAAGTTCTGTTATACAATGTGTACATCAATAATTGATATTCTCTCAGATACAGTATGCAACATTCAGCACCACGGATAGCATCAGGGTCAGAGAGGAGGAGAGAGAACTATATTTTATTCGCTGCAGAGATTTTACAGGAAAACAAAACGGGCGAGGCCTGTTCCAGTTGTGATGCTCATTTCTGTTTAAACAAACCTGTCTAATCGACTCGACTGACTCCCATCTATGCTATACAACAATATAATTTCCACCTATGCTATAGTTTGTGTAAATATGTGTACACATATTTACGTGTGTAAATATGTGTACACATGTTTTACTTGTGTAAATATGTGTGCTGTGTAAATATGTAGATAACTTGAGTTTCTTTTTGTTCTCTTGTTTGATCTCCATCCCACTTGCCTCCCACCACCCACCTACCCTCCCTCCCCTCTTTTTCTATGGAAACAACGTTACGATGGGAACTATGCACTATGAACAAATTTCACCCACTTTTTTACGTCTGTAAACCTGTGATAATGAAGCCGCTTCTGATGCTATGCAACAATCAGAAAAAATCCTCAGTTTAAGTCCAAACTCAGAGAGAATCAAAGCTTAATAAATAAAACACTAGAGGGAGCGACCAGGATCTGCTATAACCCAAATTTAGAACAAACATGGGAAAGTTCTCATTCTACTGCTCTGCCACCAAAATGTGGAATACCCTGACACCATCCATTAAAGGGTGTGTGACACTGGTTTCTTACAAAATTGGCCTGAAAAAACATCAGGAGACAAAGGGGAGGCAAATGTAATTTCCCCATCTCTTTTGTACATATAGTAAATATACATAACAAGTCCAAGGACTTTTTTGTGTTATCCTTTTAGCCTTAATGTCTTACTGTACCATGTTCTGTTTACATTTCTGACTAATAAAATATTCAATCAAATAAGCCAGACTGCAGTAATAATATCAGAGTCTACTAATGCACGCACAGCAGCACAGGTCTAAAAGTGAGCACAAGCTACTGCATTTAAAAAGGGCAAGACCACTTTGGTAGAGGTTTGTAGTTAGTTACCTTGCCATGATGTAACAACAAAGGTTAATAAATCTAAAATAATTTCTCTATGGACTAGAAATGTATCATTTAAAATATGCTCCTCATTGACTTACATTGTACAGTGAAGAGGCTCAGTAGGAGCTCTTTTAGCTTGTAAACGAACTCAAACAAAGCTGATTCAGACGATATAGAACATCACCAAACCCAGTCTGTTTTTCTTTATAAAAATGTCAACTTCCTGTTGATTTTGCCATTTTTATTAGGAAGAAAACCCGGACTGGATCCACGGATCTGGATCTTCAAGTAGTAAAATCAACAGGAAGTTGACATTTTTATAAAAAAAAATAAAAGTACTGGGTTTGGTGATGTTCTATACAGTCAGAATCAGCCTCGTTTGCGTTTGTTTACGGGCTCAAAAGAGCCAGCATCAGAGTGGTCTTGCCGTACAATGTGGGATGAGGAGCATATTTTGATTTATCAAGTTTCTAGTCAATGGAGAAAATATGTTTGATTTCCTGCCCACCTTTAGAGTTACATCATGGCAAGGTAAACTACACAACCAATGCTCAAAATCTGTGTGTATAACCGATTGGGAAGTCAGTCCAGTCAGCGCTTGTCAAAATCCAGGTACAGAATCTCTGTATCTGCCTTGTGTGCCGATCTCTGGTATCTGTCGGTCTCCCTTTTATCCCCATAGAGATCCCTGATTCCATCGATATGACGTCACATAGTGACATCATAGACTGGCCTCCAAGCACTATGAGAATACTGCACTATTCTGACAAGACAACGGTTACAATGGTGCTCTGACAACAGGTACAACGGGTCACGCATAAGTGGAGGGGCGTGCGTTTGCCAACGGGCATCGGTCTAGTTATAAAGAAAAGAAAAATGTACTGTCTGTAAGATCTCAAGATGAAATCAGTGCATTCAATACAACCACAGGCAATCAACCCATCAGAGTAACAAGGCCTCAAATTGTCAAATTCAGTCAGAGAGATTTGGCAACAGTTATCTACCCTCCTCTATCCTCTATGGTCCTCCTCAGATAACATTTAATTAATTTCAACAGAGAGGAAAAACCCTCTTAATTTTAAGCAGTCGACATTGGTATTGTTGCAGCCATCTGAAACAACTTTATCACCTCTGTGAAAGCCACAAAAGAAATGTGTTGTTGACAAATAATTGCTTGTGTCCTGGTTGTAAAATCAGACTGAAATGAAAATATTCGCTGTTTGGCACAGGCCAGTGTTGTATTGGTGAATCTCTCTCTGGTGGGACGCCATTTTAAAGACGTCACGCGCACGTCGCTAAAAACATGCGAGCCATCCGGCTTTTAGGAGTAAAGTCGGCAGGGAATAATTTACTTAAATAGGAGCCACACAGTGGGACGACCTCCAAACCAGTGTCAAACTGACAACCAATCCGAGGTCTTTTAAGCAGCAGACAAAAGCAGGTCTGTTAGAAAAGGTTCCCCTATAGAGGGTCTGTAGACTAGGGAAAGATAAGGGAGCACTTGTTCGTATGCATGTACTGTATATTTAATGTCATGTGTTTTGTACTGTATGTATTGTAACTTATTGACTGTTAAGTGTGAGAGGACCTCAACGGAAATACGTCTCGGGATTCTCAATCCTGAGACAGCTGCAACCTCAAACTGCTGTAACCTTGTGGTTTCGCTTTTCAAAATAAAGCAAATCAAATCAAACTGGTTTGGACATATGGCGTTTCCACCCAACGGAGACTATATACTTCCTATGGCTTTTGCCTACTTTCTGTCGCCGTCACTTATATTGGCTATGTGGCACAAATATTACGCGAATCAGATAAGCAAACGGGTCGGGCTGGCCAATCAGGGACTTATATACTGGCAAAAGTGGCAGAAACGTGACATGACGTGAGGCCGAGGGTTTGGGTTGTGCGTTCAGAGCTCTCCTCAGACATGCCGTCGGACAGAGGTTGACTGATATTCGTGGCTTTTTTTCCCGGTTCTTGAAAACCCTTGGTCCGTCCAAATTGCCATTCAGCACCGCACACCACACACACGATATTTGAGACCGTTCGATCGATCGGGTGCGTTCCGAGTTAAGCCAGCCACAGTGTGACACACACGGATTTGGTGAAATATAGTATACAGGATGGCACCGGCCTAGTCGGGTTTCTTCTGTCTCTCTCTCGCCCGGCACAAACATCACGTGAAACCTAACAGACGTTTCAAGCCCTGCCCATCACTCAAGGAGTCTTATGGACCTAAAAGATAAGCCTAGAACAGACACCTTCGCCTCAGGATTCAAAAACTCCTGATCCTACTCCTCAGGCCTGTTTTCTTTTTGGTTCTTCGATTCTCGTAATCCATAAGCCTCTCCCAATTGCCGCTTGTCACGTTCAATCAGAGGGGGTCATCTGAAGCTTACTCCCCAAATCTGGGACCATCCAGTCTATCGCTCGCTCCCCGAGTTCTGCCCCGGACAGGGATTTACGGACAGAGATCTTGTGGCTTATAGTATGATGATGATGATGATATAGATTATTATTATTTTACAATAATTTGTAATGCTGAAACTTTTCCTGAAATGTATTTTAACAAGCAAATTACTAAGGAGCTAAGCCACAGGCAGCTGTCACATATTACCATACCCAATTGACGCCCCTGTGTGGTACAAATGACATTTTCCCCAGCTTTCTCAGGTCCTGACATCTTACACAACCCTGGATAGGCAACCCAGCCTGGCACAGATGATAACACAGCACTGGATAGGCAACCCAGCCTGGCAGAGATAAACAGCCGTGGATAGGCAACCCAGCCTGACAGCCAGGGCCTCTTTCTAGTTATTTCTTTCCCTTTTCTGTCTCTTGGACAAAATCAAATATCACAGTATTTTGACTAAATACCTCGATATCTGTTGTGATGATAATATTGTATTGTGACGATAATAATTATAATAATAAATAAATAAAATTGCAGGTCAGGTGAAGCTCGCAACATGTTATGTATGACCTTGTAGATCAATGTTTTCACTATTTGTTTTATAAAATAAGGCAGGAAAAGACTAATATGCCATATCAGGCCATCACAGACCCCAAGCCATCTAGTCTCATACATATATCGTCATCGATATTAGGCTACATCGTTATAGCCTGGTTCCAGACAAATCTGCCATTGCAAAAAAAAAATGCCCTTGGCAGATTAGGTCTGGCCCCTCTCAATAGAGATCGGATTTCTCTCCCGCCGAAGTTGTGAGGGTACCAATCAGGGCCCAGTATGCAAATATGGGGCGGGTTTATCACCAGAAAGGCATTTTTTTAATTGGCCCCTCGGAAATGCAGGTTCCACACACAGAGATTCCAGACTAATATCTACGCAGTGATATTAGTCTGGCCATGCCAGGCTAATATCGATATATCGCCCAGCCCTAAACGACCTCCACGTCAACAACAACACACACAATGTGTTGATCTCTATAACTCTGACCTGTATCCTGCTCGCTCAGAAAGTGGTCGTCATTCGTGCGAGACAGATCTCTGTTGAGCGTGTTGTTCTCCGAGGACGACGGGCCGCTGTTGTCGTCCTGGCAGCCCGGGGAGGCGGGCAGTCTGGGGAAGCTGGTGATGCTCATGTAGTCAACAGGAGAGTAGCCTCCTCCTAGGATGATGGCATCTGGGTGGTGGTGGTGGGCATCTTTCTCCCCCATGGGACCCCCACCACCACCCCCACCACCACCTCCACCTCCACCTCCACCCCCTGAATGCCCCTCAGCCCCAGAGTCAGCGGTGGGACTGAACATGACCCCGCTTATATTCCTCCGTCACGCAGCAGGATTACTTATATTACTGATTACTCCGTCACACAGCAGGATTACTTATATATTACTTATTCCTCCGTCACGCAGTGGGATTACTTATTACGTATTACTTATTCCTCCCGTCACGCAGGATTATGCAATTGCAATGAATGAAATGACAGATCAGGGCGTGTTGCGTTATATAGGACCAGATTCAAGTTATGCAACGATTGAGCCCATGTTTTGTTTCTTTTTTGGAACCTGTTAACGCTTCTTGTTCTTATTATTAAGGCTTAGAAGAAGATGTCACGGAATGGATCGGTTCGATCCGGCGGCCGATCGGGATGATGTCGCATTTCTCAGCCTCCTTCAAGGCTGATCCGTGTCTGTGACACCTGCAGAGGAGAGGACACGTCAGGCTGGACTTCTTTCCCCCAACGACACAAAAACTAGAATTATTTAATGTATTTTTGTATTGCTAACTTTTAATAAAGTATTAAATCAATCAATCAATAAAACTGGAATAAATCTCGCCCCCTACCTGCGTACAAGCGTTATTATTATCAGCATAAATATGCGACAAGCTGCTTGGTATGCGGCAGCTTGCCAAATCTATCTAGATACAATCAGTGTAACAACATTGACGCAGCAACATTGTTTCCATCTTAACTCTGGATGGATCATTGTATCGATCTAAAGCCGCAACAGTTTGAGGACATGATATCAACCCCCCCCAAGATCTCATTCTGAGCGTATTTTATAGGAGTTTGGCGTTCAGTCGCGTCGTGTTATGAATTATGATTTATGATCGTCTGTCTCTATAAACAATCCTGGCCTAAAACAAGTACCACGAGCGCATTATAATTCTGTCTCCTTACTTACCGTCTCTGTGATCAAATGTATCCTGACCTACACTAAACACCTACAATGTATCAGAGCAGGTGAGGAATCTCTCTCTCTCTCTCTCTGCTTCATCAACACAAGAAGCTCCAGGATCCCTCCGCGACGTCACCCAATGTCAGCGTTTTAAAGGAACAGTTCACATATTTTTTAACCACTTCATTCTCTATTCTGGGCATGTCATGTCATAGGCGCGCCGGTGATCATCATTTCTCAACCACTGCTGGTGGTGGGCCGTGAGAAGTATTCTAAGTGGGCCCCCAAATAATTGGCAAAACACTAAAATGTTAATTATAACATGACATAATAATAATGAGAATAATAAGAATGAGAATAATAAGAATAAATAATAATGAAGCAATTTCATGTTTTGATCTGGCAGATATAGATCAATGGGACAGTGGTTCCCAAGGTGGGGTCAGGCACTGCCCTGCAGGGGTCCCCTGACCGTCAGGGGACCACTGCAGGGGTCCTTGAGGGGGTTCCACTGGGGACCCCAGCTAAATTATTGATAGTTTATAGAAGCCAAATAGACCCTTACAGTTCTGTTACTCCAAGAGTGAACAAATGGAACCAAATAGACCATTAGGGGGTCCATTTGGTTCCAGAGTTAAGGGGGTCTAATAATGGCCTAATAATGCATACCAAACAGGGGGTCCTTGAAATCAAAAAAGGTTGAGAAACACTGACCTGGGGGATCCCGGTCAACCAAGTACTATATAGGGTTTGAGTGGCTGTTAAGAACCACACAACACCTGGAGAAGGAAGAACTCAAACCTGTCTGCGATGCCGCTGGACTTGGAACTCGGTGGTGCATTTGGGCATCACTGCTGCCATTGGGGACCATGATGCCAGCCTGACCGCCTGCCATGCCGGGACCAGGGGGAACCATCACCGACGGGCTGTCCACCCACATCCCTCCTCCTGACACTAAGAAATATGACACGATTGTTCATTGATTTATGCAAACAATCAAATATGAAATATAGGAAAATGTATATCTATCACATGTTATTATACCATCTTACCTGACTGCATGGCTGACTGATCCATTAATATGTGTGGGTAGGTGCACACCCTAAAGACCCAATAAACCTGTTTTCATGGCAGCCACACTTGACATAAACAGTCAGGTGATGTTACTTCCTGTACAGGTGTTACCAATTACAGGTGTTGCTAATTAAGGCTCTGATCCATTCAGGGTCAAACAGACAAGCTGTTGGCTCACTGGAAAGGCCTCTCTGTTCCCTCAGTTTGGGGCAGTGGTGTAAAAAGTGGTCCAATTTTAATTGTAATGTTTTTTGCAATGTAGAAATACTAAAAGTAAAAGTCCGGAATTCAAAATTTGCTTGAGTAAAATTACATAAGTATTGGTATCAAAATATACTTAAAGTACAACATTTAAAGTGCTCATTATTAAAGTACCCATTTCACAAGTTTTAAAATGTGTAAAAATATTTTGAAAAAAGCAGATGCGTCGTGCGTCGTGATGAGCTTGTAGATCGGCTATTTTCAAATATCCGAAATGTATGGGCTGAAGTGGGTATGTATATTTTGTAATAATAATCCAAATCTACAAAGTAACAAGTAACTAAAGTTTTCAAATAATTGTAGTGGAGTAAAAGTATAATATTTGCCTCTGAGATGTAGTGGAGTAGAAGTAAAATAACTGAAAATTGGAGGTACTCCAGTAAAGTAAAAATACCTCAAAATTGTACTTGAGTACAGTACTTGAGTAAATGTTCTTTAGTTACTTTACACCACTGGTTTAGGGTTAGAGTTAGGGTCAGGTCTGTGGGAACCAAGGGATGAGGGGATAGGGCTAGAGTACACTCCCAGGCTCTGCTACAATAATTGGAACAGAGCCTTCTTATTAATTAATGTAACACACGTGCCCATAGGGTTGACATCTCTATCAGTATGCCTGCCATGAAAAAGGTCTATTATTAACCGCATGAACCCTAGCATCCCTATATATAATAGGCGAACATTCAGCCAAAAATAGCAGAGCTTGTAGATCGGATATTTTACATAGTAGGCAAAGTATAAACCAGTGGTTCGAGACCTTTTCACGCCGCAGCCCCCCAAAATAATCATAACTGCTAGTATAGCTTTCTTTTGACGCAGCAATGGTCTTCTTTTTATTTATTCATTTTATAGGTATTGAAAAGGTCTTAAAAGTCCTTAAAGTCCTTTGTCCCTTTAGAAATGTGCAGATACCCTGTATATTATACACTTATACTGTATGTTGGTCCGTTTACTGTTGAGTGAGAAAACAATGTTGCATCTAATTTGGGGACCCAACCCACTGGTATAGACCCCTGCGGGACCAGGGGTCAACAAAGTATACAGTAGTGTAGGGTTGAAGTGGTTAAAGTGATTAAAGCCACCGTTCCCTTTGTTATGACGTGCCCTTTGGGGACAGGGAAGTTGAGGAACAGGTTTTAGTATCCTAGGTTATCTACTCTAGTTACCTGTAGCTTTCCTGTAGGCCATGTTCTTCCTCTTTTTATGCTTAATCTCAGGTAACCACAAAAACCACACCGACTGGTTTACGTATATAGGTATGAAGATAGTCAAATACAGAGGTAGAAGAAGTATGTGTATAGGTAAATATATATATAGCAATACCACAATGTAGAAATACTCATTACAAATAAAAGTCCTGCCTTCAGAATGTTACTCGAGTAAAAGTATTGGCAGCAAAATACGCTTACAGTACCAAAGTACAAGTAGCCTGCTCATTATGCAGAATGACCCATTTTACAAGCCAACCCACATAACTCCTGATTTATACTTTGGTTCGCAGCTGGTGTGGCACACCAAAAATAGTCGAATCTACTGTAGCTCATATACTGTAGCGCTGTGTCATCATACGGTGAGCTTGTAGATCTTGTAGATGATATTTTAGTGTGCAAATGCGGATCTAATACTTCCGATGCTTTTGTCATCCTTTATGAACAGCAGGCAGCCACTGGGCACCTGATCCAGCACTAGCCCTAACCCCATGTCATTTTATTTTACATGAAACAAAAAGCAAAATAAGGCTTACGTTATTAAAACCTGGAAAAGACGACACGTATACAATATCACAATATTACGATATTACAAAATCTATTAGCCTCATATCACAATATCGATATATCAATATTTGCCCATATGGCCCTAGGATAATATCCCTAACAGCCATGTCTTTTGTGTGTGGACCACAATGGAAAGGAAGTTTCGGCTTTTTTTGTGCACATACTGTACATACCACGTTGGCGTTTGTATTGTTGTATTTTAATGCCAAATAAAATGTTTCTGTTCTATTCTTTTGGTGTGGGAGGAAACCCACATGGACACAGGGGACACATTCACGAGGAATCAGGTTTCCTTGAACACAGTCAGGAGCTTCTTGCTGTGAGGCAACATTTCAAACCACTGAGCCACTGTTTATGTATCGTTGCTGCCTGTCCGCCAGAAACCTCTTATCTCCATATTTGACTTGTTGTGTCTTCTGGTAAATGAATGCACTACTTGATCATACTAGAGCTTCACACATAAGTAGGCTATCAAATGTAGCAGAAGTACCACTTTTGCTATTTTTGAATTTGAATCCTGAAAAGTGACAGTTTTGGTCATATGAGGTTTCCAACCGACAGAGACGATATATAGATAAACTGTAGATAGATATTAATAATCCTTGATTATTAGCACATAAGTTGTCCACACAAGGCATTTTTCTTAAAGGAGGAGTTCACCCAAAAAATGACTTATTTTCTATCAATTGCACACCCCATGAAGCCTTCAATTCAGGGATTTATTTTTTCCTAAGCCAATAATTTGATGACCGGGTGTATTTCCGGTAGGAGACACACACAAAGAATCTACTTTGTGTCTCCTACCGGATACATTAGCCGGTAGGAGACGGGAATCAAATTATTAGCTTAGGAATGCGACAAAAACAAAAAGAAATCCATGGATTCAAGGCTTCATGGGGTGTGTAATTGATAGAAAATAAGTATTTTTTACTACTCCTTTAATGTAAATGACACACATTACATCAGCTGTTCATAGACTGAATAATGATCCATACACACTGTTGTAGGCTGACTGACATTGTACATGATATATATCTCATACCCAGAGTCAATAGTCTGTTTGCACATATTCATTCATAGGAGATAGGTGTAATTTTAGCACTGATTCATGCTTTCTTGTCTAATTATTTGTTAATTTGTTGTGGTTATTGTAGAGTAGGCCTACTGTGTTTTAGTGTAAAGTAGCCTCTACATTATACATTGTAAATGAGGGCTTGCCTGCCCCTCAATTGTACCTCCGAGTATGTAAGTTCATATTTTCTGGTGATGCATTATACTTAAATGATGCTATATTTGATAGAATAATATACAATATGTAAACCCAGTGAGACCCAAGTGCAAATGGCAGGGGTCAGACCTTATGTCTACAGTATTGTCTATTCTATTTTTGTATTCTTACTTCAAATTTCTTTCTCTCTTACTGGCCTGTGTTTAGCGCTTACTGCTGTTGCAACCATGATTCCTTTATGCCGTTATCTTTTTAGCCTTAATGTCTGACTGTACCTCCTGCTGTACAATGCTGACTAAAAAGTATTCAATCAATCAATCAAAAAACTATGATAATTGAATTTCCCCATGAGGATCATGTCTGTCTGTCTGTCTATCTATCTGTGTCCTTAAAGGGATAGTTCACCCAAATCATCAAATTATTGGCTTAGGAATGCGACAAAAACAAAGAAATATCCATGAATTCAAGTCTCCATGGGGTGACTAATCAATAGGAAAAAAAAAGTCATTTTGGGGGTGAACTATCCCTTTAACATCATGTTTTCCCTGCACCCCACACATGTAAATGACGAGACAAGATTCAGGTGTCCACCTGAGTGTTTATTATTGTTGTTGTTGTTTTTTTTGTTGGGTACCTGTATGTTTTTGAATGGATGCTGGAAAAAACCCATCCGTTGCTTTTTGCATAGGTCTTGCCTGTCCAATGGACCAAACAGTCCATTTGGGGGGGAAGGAAAATAATTCAGTACATCACAAAATCCATGCAGAAATAGTGAAAGGCACGATCACCATACTGATATCAGATACACCAAGGTTTTTTTTAATATGTCTATTATATTTCTTTTTTTATGGGGGAGGGGCATTTTCATTGAGATGTAATGTGGGAGAACCCCAAAGTGTTTTTTTTTAAGCTGCCATAATTTCAGGGCACAACATAAATATATAAAACTCCCCACTTGTCCCCCAGACATTCAACCCCTTTCATTTTAAACATTATTATACTAGATGAACAATTGCTCTAATAACTAATGGGAAAAATACAAACATACTCTATTGTTATTATTCCGCTGATACATTTCTTTTTTGTTTGTTTTTTTAATTCATAATCTGTTTCCTTTCTCATCCTTTTTTTTTTTTTTACCATGACCACACCCTCTCACATCTCATTGGCTAGACACGCCTCGTGGCCCCACCCTCTCTCCATCATTATTGGTAGGTTGCTGGCTGCCACACTTGAAGCCACACACACACATTAACCACATTAATAGTAATCATCACACACTACATACCCAGGTCACAACAATACCTTTTAGGTTACATTGGTAAGAAGAGTAACAGAGAGAGGAGACCCCAAATAAAATACAAATAATGGGCAGAACAGAACAGGTTTACAGCAGTGGATGGCTCTGCGGTGATAAGTCCAACACCATACCAGGGTTCGATTCCCGGGTGTTACACATGTACTGGATAAATTGACACCAGGGTTTTACTGTGTACAATGACATATTACTGTGTCAACTCTCACTCATGTTCTCATACTCGTATTCTTCATCTTCAAATTATCTCTGAAACTGTTTCCATCACAGGCATACACGTCATTCCCCGAGGTCTAATCAGTTACAAAGGTAAACCCTGCTGTGGGAATTAGGGGAATATATATATATATATACTGTGTGATGTGTGGTGTTGGACTAGTCACCTCAGATCCATCCACTGCTTTGTTCAGAGGATTCAACAACAGCCATTACATAGCCATCTTAAAAATAAAAAAACCCGACAGAATAGGAGAAATATATAATATTTATCATTATATCGTAAATTATATTAATTATATTCTAAATTAAACAATCTTTAATAGAACAGTTGGCGATAACGGGGGAAAATAAAACTGGATTGTAATTCCAACGGAAAAAGGAAATAAACATAACTATCTATAATAGCCTATGAGAATTGAAGGACAGGACATTTTTCAAAACAATCTCAAAAGAATTTGCAAACTCTCATCATCATCATCATCATCATGTCCCTCCAGACACCATACAAGTACCACTCATATCATATTAATAACACTGCCAATCAAAAGCATCCTCACAACAAGCATGTAATCATCAGCAAGTGCTGCCCCTCCTAAGGTTGTTGTCTCGCACTGTTTGCCCTCTAGAGGGCAGTGTGGGCCTATGGCACATAAAATGTTGAGCCTATTGTATGTAGCACTGAGGATCCTACAAAAAAACAACAACAGTGTAGGATCATAATGCAACGTTCAGAGCTGGAGTAAAGATAGATACTACATTTTGGCTATCGAAATGACCCACTGATGTGCTCTTTAACCACTTAAACCATAGTATTGTGGGGAAAGCTTGCGTGGCGTTGTGAGCTTGTCGATCGGCTATTTTCAGCGAAAGCTTTCCCCACAATAACAGAAAACAGAAAAGACACTAGTATTGAGTCCTGAGGGACTCCGGTTACGGGGTTTAAGTGGTTATTGGTCAGTAAAGCCTGATTTATACTTAGTAGTGTGCCGGTGTTGTCGCTCGCGTAAAATAGCAGATCTACAAAAGATTGGCTGTATTTGCGGCACGCGCGCGACACTGGCACACAAACTAATCAGGCTAAAGCCACTCTGAGGACTCAAGTTCCAGAGGGGCTTTGACATCTAATGCAGCGATACAAATTGTACTGTCATTATTTACAAGAGGAATACATTACAATTTTTTCCATGTTTTAAAATAAGTTTTTGTTTTTTTTGTTTTTTAGCTATCACGTGTCATTAAACATTCTCTCACACACACAGACGGGTTTGATTCAGGAACCACAAATCCAAAAGAAGAAGAAAAAAAGAAATGAAAGAGCACACGGCACACAGTTAAAACTTTGACTCACAAATTGTATGACAGTGCAAACTTACATCCATGTCTCAAATAATTTACAAAAAACATTTGTATATACGTATATATAGCCTATGCTTCAGCACCATATTTTTACTATTATTGTTTAATACATATATAATGTAACAGTAAGCTAGATCTTTAAGTGGACGCTGTTAGGGCTGGATGTGCAAGCAAGAGATAGAGAGAGAGAGAGGGAGAGAGAGAGAGAGAGAGTAAATATGAAAGAAGGATGGATCAGATATAGAGAAAAACTAAGAAAGCAAAAGTTTGCGTGTCTACGAGCGACTCTAAACAAACAGAATACCAGCACTCTCACAGATCAATAGTCTTCTATTTATTGACGGCATCAACAATCGCGTTTCAGCTAAAAAGCCATCCTCACTCAGCGTAGTGAACCAGTCTATACAGTTAACAGACATCTACGTATTCAAGAGAACGTGTGTGTGTGTGTGTGTGTGTGTGTGTGTGTGTGTGTGTGTGTGTGTGTGTGTGTGTGTGTGTGTGTGTGTGTGTGTGTGTGTGTGTGTGTGTGTGTGTGTGTGTGTGTGTGTGTGTCTGTGTGAGTGTGTGAGTGCGAGTGTGTCCATGTTTGGACGGCAACTAGAGCGAGAGAGAGGCTCTATTCGACTATAAGGGTAACCCAGAACCTTCCAGAACACTGAAACTTTCCAGAAGTTCTGCCATAGTGTTTTTGTTTACGTCTCCGTTAGCCTATAAACAGACCATCCCTGAAGGGAGAAGGATGTGAGCGTGACACGTTGTGAGCTCGTAGAGAGGCTATTTTTAGCTATATGTTTGGAGATTTTATGGTCTCCAAAAAAAGTACTAGAAGTTCTAGTACGTCACCTCTTGAGCAGGGCCCAAACTAGGTTCTGAGAACCTTATCTGAAACCCAGCCATTATGGAAACAAATCCATAAATAAATATGTTTACACGGCACGACACGGTTCGCTTTAGTTCTTGCTAGTCGAAAAAGAGCCATTACTCCCTCTTGGAAATTAACTAAAAGTTAAAGTAACTTAAAAAGAAATAAAGAAGGAAAGGGACGGTTGGTTAAGTGCATCTTCCCATTTTTCTTGTGGTGTTCAAATGGATGATGCTAGTTCACAGCACACACACTGTGGTTGAATATGAACGGTGCGGCACGCGCATGTGTGTGTGTGTGTGTGTGTGCTGGGCACATGAGTCTTAATTCTAGGCCGATAGAGTGAGCCTTAGACTGTGTGTATTTCACAGTGATCTTTTTTTTTTTTTTTTTGCCATTTAATAGCTAGTGTATTTCCTCGTTATCTCGCAGGAACAGGCTTTCCTTGGCGTGGATATTAGGCAGGCGGAGAGAGAGAGCCGCAGATGAAAACGTTAGGCTTTCTTCTAGAGACGTCAGAACAAAAGAATGAACAGAAAAAAACATAATAAAGAGTGGCCATCTTATATATACCGCTCTGCATCCTACTCTTAACCTCTCATACCCTAGTGTAGCCCAAAAGCAAGCCATAAATCTCACTTAAATCAGCATTAATAGTCTTTGCCAGCCAACATTTATTTCATTTGTCCTAGTAAGCAGTTCACAATTTCAGTGCAGATATTATTATCGCATCACAAAAAAAAAAAAAAAAAAAAAGCAAGCTTATTGATATAATACTTTGTGTGTGCCTTGCTAAGCCTCCGATTGACCAAGACATTTGTGTGAAATAATAATAGTTTCTTGTTTCTGCAGAACTCTACTGCGATCTGTTTACATTAGGAAGTCTGCAAAGTTTGTGCTGCACTCTTTTTAGCAAACAACAACAGTTGCTATCCAAAAGCTTTAAGGGGCATGACACGGGGCATGACACCCCCGGCTGATTTTGTTAGTTTTCCAGTTCAGGAAAAATGTTGTTTTTCCTGTTTAAAAAAAAAATCATGTGTGGGGGTGTATGCGTGTGGCTTTGTTTGTAGATTCAAATGAGTTAAATGAAAGCTAACAGGCTTACTCAGAGGGCTACACTACACTTTGCCATCTGCCCTCTTCTTCTTCAATATGCACCGACTTCCTTCCTTTTAATTCGTAATCTTTTACTCTTTAGTCTGTTTTGTTCAGCCTCTCGCCATCCTCTACCTACTTTTAATCCCTCAGAAAGTGAGAGAAGAGAAGCTCACAGACCTTGTGCTTCCACTGATGAAACAGACTGCGCCTTGTTTTCACTGCTACTCCTGCTTTGTGGGTGTCTGCTAAAACACTAAAGTAAATAGCCACGGTCTTGTGATTGTCTCCTCACACTCGGTATACCCCTCCAACTTTCCTGAACAAAAACAAAATGACATTTTTGGATCCTCCTGTAACTTAAAGCTTCAAGGATAATAATGATGGGATGTTTTCTCGTGATCAGTTTTGAGCCTAAAAAAAGTCACCTTTCTGTCGCATTATCCCGCCCAGAGAAGCCTGTTCTGTCGGACAAGGAGAGCACACTGTAGTTTTGTTTTATAATTATTATTTGAAGTCAATAAAAACATGCCTTAAGGGACAGTGAAAGAAAGCGGCGAAGTGAATAGTTTACTCGGAAAAGGTAAAAACAATAGAGCTAAACTTGTGTTGTTTTGCCCACATCATTATTCTAATTATTATTATTACTAAGTACAAGTTGCATCAAGATATTGGGGCGTATTTAAAATCGTATGGATACTGTGATATTTTGCCAATCAACACAATACGAATTTGAGATATAAATAGAAGATCATTGACTTTTTTATAGAGGGCTTGGTTTACAATGGCATGGGGGGGTAGACTTGTGCAAGAAAATAAAGCAGGTGGGATTAGTTTAACTTTGATATACTAAGATACAAGCTAGCAGTATAACTGCATGTTTAGCATTTTGCAAACGTGTAGAATTCATCTTTCTCTTTTTTTTCCCCGGTGGATGAATATGCATCAATTACATGTGTGTGTATTGGGTATGACTGTGTACCACAAAAATGCCCTCACAGAGTAAACATCGCCCCCTGGAGGTCAGGAAGCGTTTTTTTTAGTGGCAGACGTTGCGCTGGCTGGGCTGGTGCAGGAAGGTGCCCCGGACGTGGGCGGAGCGGCGCGGCACCTGCTCCCGGGTGCGGTTCTGCCGCTGGATGCGGTTGCGGCCCAGATGGCGCCTCTCCACGCGGGCCTTGCCGCGCTGGACCCGAGCCACCTGGGTGACCTTGGCCAGGGACCCGGCCTGGGCGGCGGCTCCGCGGGTCACCCTGGTGGGCATGGTGCCACGGGCGGCGGCCGGAACGGCGGCGGGTTCCATCACCCTGCTGCAAGGTTGAGAGAAAGGCAAGTAAGTACATTTACTCAAGTACTGTACTTAAGTACAAATTTGAGGAATTTCTACTTTACTAGAGTATTTAAAATTTCCAGTACTTTTACTTCTACTTCTACTACATCTAAGAGGAATTTTTTTTACTTTTACTCCACTACAATTATTTGAAAACTGTGGTTACTAGTTACTTTGTAGATTTTGATTATTATTATTACAAAACATTACCCACTTCAACCCTACATACATTTTGGCCATTTGAAAATAGCCGATCTACAAGTTCACTTGTAGATCGGCTGTGTTCAAAGGATTTTTATAAATTGTATACATTTGAAAACTTGTGTAACGAGTACTTTTACTTTTGGTACTTTAAGTATATTTTGATGCCAATACTTTTGTACTTTTACTCAAGTACATTTTTAATTCCGGATTTTTACTTGTAAGGGCACGGTCACACCAAAATATGGTTGCCCGCTGATAAACTCATGTTGTGCGCGGCCGAAGACGAGCTTGTAGATCTGCTATTTTTGAAAAACCCGAGAAAATATGTGCAAATCTTTTGAGATGGGGGTCCGCGGCCAAATACATATACATTTTGGGGTCCTTGACATTAAAAAGTTTGAAAACCACTGACGTAGCAACATAAGTTTTTTCAAAAAACTGATTTAGTAGACATTTTGTAGAATCGGAACCTCAGGCCTTAATGCGTTAAAGTAAAACATTTGAGCTGCTACTATCTCACCTCATGCTTCCGGACATGCTGACAACAATGCTCTCCTCCCCCACCATGGACAGGTGGTTCCCTCCGGAGACCATGGAGGGCAGGTTGCCGGGGACGGGGGACACGTAGACGGACATGCTGGGGTGCTCGATGAGGAGGTCCTCCATGGGGCTGGCCTCCGCCGTGGCGCCTTCTGCAGTGAAACAGGGGGGAGGGGTGACAAACCAGCTCTCATCCATGCAGCCTCTCTCTGAGCCTGAGCCCGCCCTACTGCCGCCACTGCTACCCCCACACTCTCCCCCGGACCCGGGGGGGGACACGGACGGGGTGGAGGAGAGCCTGGTGGCGGCCCGTCGGGGAATGGTGCCCGAGGCGCCCGGACGGGCCGAGGGGTGCGACGACATCAGCACGAGTCGCGTCGCCGCCGCCGCCGCCACCCCCCGACCTTTATTGGTCCTGCGGCGCTTGTGTGGGGGCGGGTGGGAGGGGGTGAGGGGGGGGACGGCGCACTCAGTCCTAGTCGTAAGTGTGCACTGATTGTTGTTTGCTTGGTCTGGGGGCGATGCTGGCGCGGGGATGGGAGGAGCCTGCGTGTCACTGTCAGCCTGCGTCATCATGCAGTCAGTGTCCTCTGAGGAGCGGGCAGGGCGGTTATAGGATCAGGTAACGGGGCGGGGTATATACGGGCGGCCCAGTATAAAGGACGGATATGATGGTATATGATGGCGAGGAGGAGGAGGACGATGCAGAGGTTTTTTTTTTCAATAAAAGCCATGCGGGTTTTAGAGGGTCAGAACAGGGGCACACATACGCACGCGCACACATACCGGCATAGGGAATGTGAGGGTGGGTGTGTAAATAAAAAAAAAGAATTGGAAGGGGGGAGGGCAGGGCGGGGGGAGGAGGAGGGGGGGTAAGGACACAACACAAAACATAAAAGTAAGAATCATATCATTAGTTTTTTTTGTTTGAACCTCAGAGCTCTTTCGGCTGTCACAGTCAGGTCATCATGGCTAAATGGGACCCGACTTTTGTCAAAGCTGGCGGACATTTCTCACGACTACTCTGTCATCACGGGCAAGCTGTTAAATGCCTGATCTGGACTTGGTTGCCACGCCGCCATGTCACACACCAAAAATAGCCAATCTACACAATGCTATCATGCTGCGATATGCGTTGTGAGCCTGTAGATCAGCTATTTTCGATACACGTCACCGCCACGCAACTATACACGTTCATATAAATCAGACTTAACACAGAGCAATGAAGTCTGGCATCGCTGCCGCCAGAGGGCGCTATCCCCCTGGCTCACAGAGTAATTTTTTTGTATTGTAAATCCCATCTTAGATCGCGTAATATAAGAACTGTGTTCCAAAAATAAACAAATCACTCGAATATTTTACTCATTATGTTATGAAACATCAACTGGCGGTGGAAAAGTACTAATTTATCCAAAGAGTAAGACAATAATATGTTTTGTCTACAAACACAGACACATTATAAAATGTAACTGTGACTGATTTGTTTATTTTTGGAACACGGTTCTTCTATGACGTGATCTAATATTCCTCTATGGGGATTGTCAATAGAAAAAATACTTTTCGTGACCCAGGGGTAGCGGCAGTGACATTCAGGACTTCGGTACTCCATTTGGTGCAACATTAACTTGACCTCTTCAGGTAACTGCCCTTGCCACATACTTTTTATCAACGTTTGTATTGCCACTTATCACGCAGCATAACCAAATATCTACCTGATACAGTGCAACCTACTGTAGTGTTGGTAAATGAAAGGTCAACAATCCCTTATTGTGTGCTCACACACACTATCATACTTTATGGGCCTCCTTCACATAATAAGGGTGGCATTGATTGCACGTCCTGCTCTCTCCGTCCTATTGTTGTCTGCTTATATTTTGTAATGTTTTAATTTACTTATAATGTTTTCATTTCTGGGTCATAGTTTCTTAGTCTGAACAAATTGCGCAAAGATTCTAAGAGAGAGAGAGAGAGAGAGAGAGAGAGAGAGAGAGAGAGAGAGAGAGAGAGAGAGAGAGAGAGAGAGAGAGAGAATGATGTCAGTTTTGGTAAGAATCATGTCCCATCTAGCCATAACTCTGTTAGTCACACAATGTTTCTCTTGACTCTGCTGAGATGTGTTTTTATCATTATGTAAAAACATATTATTATATAAAAAAAAACTATTATTACAAAAAGTAAATGTTTTGCATGGGAACCAAAACACATTTTCATAGTCACTGTCTTTGTCATCATGACTGTGAGATAGATCATGAACAAAGTAGAAGCAGATGTATGTTGTTTATAGGGAGACTAACTCACGGTTGTTGCCATCATTTATATGGCAACAGCCATGGTATGGAGGCCATAAGCTTTAGCACCTTAACTGTACCATTACCCCCACACTCTTATAACCACACCAACCCTCACATCCCTATTCTGGGGCCGGACATTCAGTGTTAAATAGCTGACCGACAAGCTTGTAGGTCAGCTATTTTCGGTAACGAGATTTGGTGTAGATGGAAAAAAGGGCCCCTGGGGGACCCTAGCTGGTCAAATAAGTATAATAGTTGTTTTAAGTGGTTAAAACACAATGTTCCATCCTCTCTCCATCAACCAATCACATACATTCTATACATGCTAGCCATCATCAGTATGTTAGCCAACATAAAGTCATGGTCATGCAAGGTACCATTAGAATGCACCTTCTCAGCAGCCTAGAGGGCAAGCAATGGGGTATTTTTTATTTTTATTCTAACATGGCTGTCAGTTAGGGGGTGCATCGAACCCATCGATTTAATCAACTATATATATTTTTTGATAAAATTACAGATTTTCTAAAATATCAAAAATGTGACACGTGAGTTTATATGTGAAAAAGTTTGTGTTGATTTGCTGATATACAGTATAACATCTCTGTCGGGTGGAAACCTCATATGTCCAAAACTTCAAATTCAAAAGTAGCAAAAGCAGCAGATCTGCAAGCTCGAAACGCGTCGTGTTTCAAGCTTGTAGATCTGCTATTTGGTTGATGCTTTTGTGTGATGCTGTAGTGTGATCAAGTAGGGCGTTAATGTACGACAAAGTAAAAAATATGGAGATAATCGGTTTCTGCCCGACAACAACGATATACAGTATAAACAAATGAGCTTATTCGATTTATAGAAAAGGTTGCCTAATGCGAATAATGACTTAGAAGATAATCGATAGGTCTAATGTGCACAGTTTGTCAGATGATAACCAGGCTCACTCTAACAAGGCTCTCAGTTTGCAGACAGTACTACCAACTCATCTCCAACCATTTTCTGAGGGGGGTGGAGGGGGGACTCACCAGGCAGGTTGACCAGCATCCATCCCTCCTCGTCGGCCTCCGTCACACAGGGGTTTGGTCCCTTCAGTTCAGCCGCCACCTCCTCCACCTCCCCGAAGAACATGCTGCTCAGACGCTGAAACATGACTGCTTTTTTTCTCCTCCTCTTGCTTTGCTCCTCGTCGTCGGTATCTATAGGATCAAGGGTGTCAGGTGTTGTTTGATGACGCCGCGCCCCGGTGCCGTGTGTCGTCTTTTGTCGGCGGTGCAACACAAAAGAAAAGCTTGTAGCTGCCCTTTGTTATGTTTTTATTTGTTGCCGTTTATTTTCGCTTTATTCTTTTGAGTGCTTTTTCTTTCTTTTTTTTTGCTGGTCCTCTGGTTGGTTGTTTGGGTGATGCTGCAGACAGACACACAGGACTCTGGACGAGCTTCGTCTAGTGCAAATGTAAGGTTTCACTTGGTTTGTGAGCAAAAAGGCCTGGAGAGAGAGAGAGACAAGGGGGGGAGAAATTGGAGTGTGGTCAGTATATGAGAGGAGAGAGAGTCAGGTGATCCATTGTCAGACGCTTTCTCGGTGTCTGTAAGTTGACCTTTCTCGGTGTAAGTTGACCTCACGCTATAGAGGACTCACAGCTGCCCTGCTATACAACCTGCATGTTGATTCCTCGCATCACATCAAACGGGTGAATTAAACTCAACCTGTGGGTCGGCACCCCCAGGGGGGGGGGGGGGGGGGTCCCCACATGATTTTGTGATGACAGTAAAGTGACAATTTAATTGTTTAATTTAACCTTTTTAATACCTTAAAAAATGAAATGAAATGAAAAAACTGAAGACCATTACTGCATCAAAAGTAATCAACAAACCATACTATAAAAACTGGTCAAACATTGGCCAAACTGTCAAATAATATAGGAAAGAGGCAAAATAAATTAAAATAGCTGATCTACAAGCTCACAATGCCTCACGTTGTGAGCTTGTAGATCGGCTATTTTATATTTATCTGTGGAACCGAGTCAAACTAAAGGTAATGCCTCAACTCCTACAATTCCAAATGCTTGTCAGGGTGGGGGGTCCCCAGTTCAAATTCGAGTATTTTGGGGGTCGTGGCCTGAAAAGGTTGAGAACCACTGAATTAAACGAAACACAAGGTATTCCCTCGGTGTGATAAAATTAATTTAATGTTGCATAGTCTAGGCATTACGTTCACTAAACATTCTATCTAAACAACCAATGGGCATGTTGCTTATGTGGCTGAGCTTCAAACCTCAGTAACTTGACCTCATGTTTGAATTTGCCTAAATTAACTGCAATCAGACGGAGCTTTTTCTTTCTTCCAATGTTTGACTTTCCTTTTCTTTGGCTCTCGTTTTTCATTTTCTTTGGCTTTCATGTTAACACTGTTAGACAACCTGCATATTGGATTAGCTGGGAGCGTGATATGCAACTCGGTATTGTGAAGTCATTACACATTACACTGTGCCTCAGTCACTGGCGCTGTGCAGTGTGCAGGGCATAGAGCAAATGTTTGATCAGATCAAATATCTCACAGCAAAGAACTCAAACTAGATTCGTAGCCAGAGAAACCCACACTTAAATATAGGCTGTACATGAAGTTAACAAAGTTAAGCAAATTGCTTTGGAAAAAGAATGTTTCAGCTCAGTGGTAACAAATCGTCGCTGTCGGGGACAGAAACTCAAGTGTTTTTTCGTAAATTAACGCCCCTACGTGATCATACTACAGCGTCACACAAAAGCATCAAAAGTATCAGATCTGCAAGCTCGAAACGCGGCGCGAAGCGACGCGTTTCGAGCTTGTAGATCTGCTACTTTTGCAATTTTTTCATTCGAATCCTGAAAAGTAACAGGTTTCCACCGAAAGACACAATATAATATTAGGTTGAGGAAGCTGTAAGACTACTGTCACCCAACAAGGGGTTTTCTGAACAATGCATGCCCCCCTTCCCCCCACCCCTCCCTCTAGATTTGCTGAGCCAATGAGAGGGGGGGGGGTCTCAGGACAGATGGATGGACAGATGATGGAACAGATGAGAGACAGGACAGAGAAGACACAAAGACAAAGCCTAGCTCAAACAAATAAATGGAAGAGCACACACAATGCCATAAAATGCAACGACAGACACAAGGACAGAGGTGAACGAGGCTACCACTAGAGAATGGCTGACCTCGGTCTGACTGTGATTAAGTAGCGTAGCTTACAGATGTTTTAGCTTAGTCATGTGTTATAACGACACAGACTGTATGCCGTCTGCACGAAGTCTGACTTCAACTGTCCCGTGCATTTTTAAGACGGACACTTTTGGAGACAAAACACTTTGGGTGTTAACCTTAAACGATGTTTTGTTTGAAAATAGCATCCTCTCTACGAGTGCCAGTGCACTTGTCTGGACTTGCACTGTGTGTGTGTCATCGAGGAAAGAGGGAGTCAGGAGGAGATACTGGATATGGAGGAGAAGGTATCAAAGTCTTCCTCCAAACCAATTTTTTTCCACTGAGAAAGGCTGAAGCTGCTGGATGCTACTGAATGAATATGGGCACTATAACACTGTCTGGATTCTAGTGTACCGTCAGTCGGGATCATTAGGCTACCTAATGACACACGTATATCAATGTGCTTGTAACACATGTTGTGAGCTTGTAGATTTGCATTTTTTTTGTGCTTTGGGAGTGGTTAATGAGACTAATCAATTCAGTTGATTATAAAAAATAAATCAATCATAGTTTAAAAACTTTTAGATACAAAAATCATGATTATCTGTTTAATCGAAAAAGTAATCAAAGAATAACCACTAAGAAAATAATCTATGCTTTCCGCTCTGCAAAAGACAGACAGACACAAAGGATAAAACAGTGATCCCTATTCTGGGGGGAACATGCCAAAAATAGCCGATCTATGGCTATTTTTGGCTACAACATTTGGTGTAGACTAGTGTACACCAAACTGTAGACTGAAAAAAAAAGTACAGTTGTAACTCAGTACTGTTTTACTAAGACTAGAGGGTTTTAAGTGGGTAAATACTCTGCATAGAGAAAGGGAGAAGGAGACACTGCAGAGATGGGACTGACTGACTGACTGACTGACAGACTGACTGACTGACTGACTGACTGACAGACTGACTGAGGTGGCTAGCCAAAAGAAAAGTAGAGAATTAAGAGGAAATTAAAATTCCTCAGGGATGTATGTGTAGAGGGAGCGAGAGCAAAGGAGATAGATATGCATGGATGGATGGATGCATGTTTGAAAGGTGAAACCTCCTGCTTACACTGACACCATTTGACCTGCTGGCCTAGCAGTCCGGGCCACTTAGGCTCAATGTAGCCTGACAGCGTGTCGCGGGTTCGAGTCCCAAGCCCGACGGCCTTTGCTGAGCGTCATTCCCTGTGTCTCTCTCCCCGTTATCTGTCTCTCTGCACTAATACCATCCAATAAAAAAGGCAGAAAAAGCCAAAACGATATCTTTAAAAAATAAGAGGTTTGCATAATTCTCCCCAGATAATTTTTGGGGTTGGAAGTAGTAGTACATACCATGACAAATGTATTGATACTGAGAGAAATTTTACATTTGTAATTGAGAGTAGAGGGATTGTAGACAACAAAGGGAGATTCCAACTATTTCACGGTTGCATCATCACATTCTTAGGAGTCAGGTCTTTGCTGAGCCCTATAATCTTATGACGATTTGAATGCTGAATATTTTCTAAAACAGCATTCCCAGAATAGGGACACCAACGTTAACCACTTAAACCCGGTCTACTTTGTTGACCCCCAGGCCTAGGGGTCTACGGTATATACTCTCGGAATGTTCACCTATTAGGACATGTCCAGAATAAGGACACTAGGGTTAATCATTAAACCTAGCAGCGTCCTTATTCTGGACATGTCATAATAGGTGAACATTATAGCAGATTATTAACCGTTAATGTTGTTAATATACCTCTAGTCTAGGTCACATGAGGCCGCATGTGCAACATTTAGGGGTTCAAGTCCCTATAGTTGCGTGTTATAGTAACAAACGCATATGACCCCAATTGGCCTGATGTGGGTGCTGTATTTCATAGACATGACATAACGTCTATGACATGAGTCAGCTTTACACTTGCTACAGTCATCCAGCTCTCCTCTCTCTACAAAAAATGACAAGATTTCCCACAATTTAGAATGATTGAAAAACCAAACCAATCTCCAAAAACGCCAAAAACTCCCCCAAAAAACAATTCTGTAGGTCATTATTGGACCTTATCAAAACTGATAAAGTGGAATGACAAAAGGTGTGGCTCAGTACATAAATAGAACAGAGTCAACAACCGCTCGTCACAGAACCTGCAGGGTACGTCCACATCAGAACCTGAATGATGATTACAGATTATGTTTCATAACACTGTTATGGACTATTGAATTATTTTTTTTAATCGCCCAATATGGGGTGCCATCAGTCCAAACACATGCATGGGCCTGGTGTAAATTCCAGCAAACTTGCTGGTTATTTTTAATCAAGCTGTAGAAACATGTCTCCAAATGTTTTTTGAAAATGACCAAAAGTGGGGTGTCCATATTGCTAAAAAAGAACACATTTGGCCACAAAGGGGCATGAAACCCTATATGCCGATTTTGTAGTTTGTTTTCCTGTATAGGTTAAAAACTACAGAACAAGGCAGGCTGACCTTACACAGTACACTGTGATGTAAGCAAGGCAGTGGCAGTTAATACAAATTAATCATGGGGTGTGTTAGATTTAGGTGTGAATCACCATGGGTGTGTCGGCGCGCAAGCATTTAAAGTAGTAAACAGTATTGTCAATGCACAATGACACGCGTATATCAAACGCACCCATTTACTTTCTTAGCAGCAGCTGCATTGCTTACATCACAGTGTACAATATGGTCAGTCTGCCATGTTTAACTTTGTGTAGTTTTTAACCTGTAAAGGAAAACAAACGTCAAAATCGTCTTACGGTTTCATCCTCCTTAAACTTTATCTAAGCGTCCAATCGTGATAAAAATGTTAAGTTATCTTTAACAGAGTTGTCCAAAACGTTTAAAAGGTCTTCTAGACCCTTAGCAGCTCTCAACTTCTCCAAGAGTCTGTGTTGGCTGGTAGCCCCAACTCGCCGCCTTGCGGCTATATTTGTATCTGTATACAAATATTGCACATGTCCCTGTCTGACCTCAAGACTAGAGATGTGTTCAAATAGCATACAGGGCATATACTATCAATCACGTGATAATTAAGAGGGAAAGAAAATGCATGAGGGATTTATGTATAGAGGGGAGCGAGAGAGCATAGGAGATATGCATGGATGCATTTCTGAAAGGTGACACTTCCTGCTTATTTGACATGGTGATGGTGACGCCAGCAACGCAAGGGGGGGGACTGATAGCCACTACAAGCCTGACTCCCGCCACCTGCCACGCTCACACGCCCCGGCCCTCCCACATTTATTACATAACGAGTGGTTTGTGTATGTTTGTTTTGGTTGGAAGAACACATCCCATGAAAAACAAATGAATACTGACAGATGTAAATTAGGAAGGGAGAGTAGATGGAACGGAGCCAATATAGGGAAAAGCTTCCTGTTCTCAAGACAATTATTACAATCATTATAACCATATGGGCCCTGGAATCTCTAGTGTAGCATTCTGGGGGCAAACATTCGTTAACATTCATTGAGTGGTTATTAACCATTTAAATTCGATTCCGTACTTTGTCATCACGCCGGTCGAAAAACTGTCAATCTACAACAAGCTCACAGATGCAACGCAATGTGAGCTTGTAGAACTGCTATTTTGTTGAACTATTTGTCTGCCTATAATGACAATGACCAAAGTAGGGATGCTAGGTTTACAGTGGTTAACGGTTTCGTTATCACATGCTTGTGCAATAGTGTACTTTAAATAAAAGGCGATAGATGATTGATGATGAGTTTTACTGTGAGTTTTGCAGAGGCCACCTCTGAACTGTGATAAGTTCATTCTATCCTCTGGCACTAGAACTGTTCTTTTAGGGATTCCCAGGAGTCGCGAGCAGTTGAGTCATAAGATCATGACTTGTAAACAAAACAAAATGTTTGCTGTTGCTCTGTCAGAGCTGTTTTGCATTTAGTTGCAGCCGTAAACATCGGGCGTAGGGCCAGAGGTAAACTCTTGTTGCTTACTGTTCACACACAGTAAAAGCACACTCTATCTCCCTGTTGTAAATATAAGACTCCAAACAAATAGGAGTCACTCATATAGCTCTTATGCAAAATACAAGAAGAAAAAATTGGTTACATTTCAGCTACAATGTAGCCTCCCATTGACAGTGGCATGTTACTTAGCCTATACTACTACTATACTACTAATGCCTAATGCCTGTGACATAACATTACTCAACGAGCTCCACATAGATTAGTTCTGCTTGTAAAACTGTACTTTGGAGATCAATTATGTTCAGAGGGATCAATTGTTGGCACGGACATATTGGAATGCTATTATAAAAAGATTTGTATAATTTCTTTCGCCTTTGAAAACATTTCTGGGGAAATTCTGGGGTAAAAATTCTGTAATGTGATAAGATTTGACCTGATAACACGCACTGACATACAGCACAATACATGCAGGCATAAAAACACAGGCTACAGTAGCAAAGGGTGAGTATACGGTAGTTTTAACTTGGCATGCCTGCCCTGTATTTAGATATTCCAAAAGGAGTGTGCAGTTTATATTTCACTTCTACAACTGCAGAGCCTCACAGAAAGAACTGTCCACAGCACATCTCTGTGTAATGCAGTGTTTTTCAAACTTCTTCGTGCCAAGGACCCCCAAAATGATATGCATTTGGCCGCGGACCCCCATCTGAAAATGTTTTGTGCCAGGGACCTTCCAGAAGCAAAGATTTGAGTTAAAAATGTTTGCTTTGAAAATATACATATTCAAAGATTTGCACAAATTTTCAAGATTTTTCAAAAATAGCAGATCTACAAGCTCATAGCGCGGTACGAAGTGACACGCTGAATGAGGAACCATTTAAACGTATAAGCCCCATTTATTTTATTTTATTTGAAAATAGACCATCTAAAAGCTCACGACGCGCTGTAAGCTTATAGATCTGCAAGTTTTTTTTGTGTTAAAAAAATCTTCCCTGAGACAACACCTTTTCAAATAGGGGTCCGCACCCAAATATATATCAATTACATAAAAACTGATGAATATACCTCTCGAGCTTGTAAATCTACTATTTTTGAAAAGATTATGACAGATCTTGATTATGACAAATCTTTTCTAATGGGGGTCCCTGGCAAATGGGGGGTCCGCCGCCAAATACATATCAATTACACATTAACTGATGTATAATATTATTCCTCTCCTTTTGGACGTTGGTCCTTTAAAAGTGGGCGGGGCGAAGGGAGCTGGGGTGGGGGGGGGGGGTGGGGCTTGAAAAAATAGAAACAAGACGCCTATGACGCGGCGAGCCACTCTGACGTCACGGACCCTGCGAAAGTCACAACCCAGCCTCTCTCTCTCTCTCGGTCGCCCAGAGAAAAAAAAGAAAAAAAAAGAAAAGAATAAAAAGCCATCAATAACAAGGGATAAATCCAAACGTATACAGCCCATATATGTCATTAAAATGTCACTTTTTCCATGTTAGAACATAACGGATTATGTAACAGAACGTGTTGCCTGTGTTACAACCGTTATGATGTTATTATGTCTGCTTTGGGCTTTGTCAAAAAAATCCCTGGGACTATTGGCACACACAAAAAAAATAAAAGGGAAAATTTCCATCCAGCTTCTGAATCTGAACGAGCAGTAGTGTTTATTATTCTTTAACTTTAACCCCAACGGAAGAACAAAGTCTTTGTGTGTGTATTAGATAGACTAGAGATAGATTATTCAGGGCATAGAATTATCCGATCAGCTTGAAAGGGTCACAGCAATGACAGTCTGGCTCAAAAACTGGGAGCTTTGAAAGCAGCCAGCCAGGGACGACACGACAGCATAGAGAGAGGATGTCTATTAAAAAAAAGGATCGTCTAAGTATAGCCTCTGTGTTACAGAAATAAATAACAATAAGTGATGAAACAATGTAGCAATCGCGACGTCGCCACGTAGAGATAAACATACACAGAGACATCCTCCAGATCGTCGAGTCGACTGCATTCAGCAGCATCAACATTAAAGGGTGAAAGACAATCGGGTCGCTCTTCTTGGTTAGAAAAAAGGATGACGTTATTTTTTTTTAGGAGGTTGAAGGAAAGCGAACATTCGATGAATTGAATACACAGGAGACAGGACCCCAATGGAAACAACAAGCCCCATAGTGCTTTCTTTGGGGGTTTCATCCTTTTTAGCATCCTTTTGTACAGAACTGTACTTTCTGTGCCTTTTTTTTGGGTTGTTGTTGTTGCAAACTGTTAATAAAGTATTCAATCAATCGATCAAAACCAACGATCAGCTTAAATAAACTACTAGACATGGTTTCAAATCAATTATCCCTAGCCTGACCTATTAATAGGCTATAGGATGCAGAAAAATACAAATGTATGCACTGACTGGACTATGAAACACAGACAACAATGATATATAGGCCTATAATACCGTTATGAAATAGGCTATGTTGTTGTGCTGGTGCATGATATTAATAATGGCCTATAGTGTAATGATATGCAGATTGGCCTATGTGTGAGGAGGGTATTATATGTACAGTATGCACCAGATCATCCAGCTGGCCTAAAAGGGTCACATCTATATCTGGACACTACTCGCATTGACACTTGAACGACCATTAAAACACATTCAAAGTAATATAGGACCAAAAAAATAAGAAAAAAATCTTACCTGCCTTTTGCAATAATAAAATTCAAGTTGTAAACGCGGATCTCTTCTCTCTCTCTCTCAACAAACACACAGTAGAAACGACAACAATGTTCTTAAAGCATAGCTTTAGGTTATTAACGCCTTTATAATAATAAAGTGAGGTAGTTAAAAAAACACCATTGATATAATATATATATATAAAAAAATAAAATAATAAAAAAGGCTTTCTTCTCAGAAGAAGGAGCTTCGTGTAAAAAACAAACAAAAAAAAAACGTTTTTTACACGGATGTCTCAGATAGTAACATCTGCAGTTTTTTTTTCCTCCTCCTTGTGTGTGTTTGTTTATTGCTGCCTTCCAGCTGATCCTCAGATCAGAATGTAGAACGTACAAAACAGCTGATTGTGAGATCACAATACTCGCCCGAGACCACGCCCACGTCCCCGCCCACCTGGCTCCCCCGACGGCCAATCAGAATATTACACCAGCCAGCCTTCTCTTGGTAACAGTGGTGTGGGGGTTGGGGGAGAGCAGTGCTGGCAACCTGCAGCCGACACAGATGGAACGGCGTTGCCACGTCTGCTTATTATAAGCAGTTGGTGGGGGGAAAAAAGTACTCACATTTCTTACTTTAAGTAAAAGTATCAATATTGCAATGCAGAAATACTCTGTTACAAGTAAAAGTCTGGAATTCAACTACAAAAGTATTGGTATCAAAATGTACTAAAAGTACCAAAGTAAAAGTACTCATTAGGCCTATGCAGAATGTATACAAATATTTTGAAAATAGGTGATCTACAAGCTCACAACGCATCATGACGCGTTGTGAGCTTGTAGATCAGCTATTTTCAAATAGCCGAAGTAACTGCTTGTTAATGTAGGTTTTGTATGTATGTTTTGTTTTCTAATAATAATATAAATCTACAAAGTAACTAGCTAGTATTCAAATAATTGTAATGGAATAAAAGTATAATATTTGCCTCTGAGATGTAGTGGAGTAGAAGTAAAAGTACTGACATTTGGAAATACTCCAGTAAAGTAAAAAAAATACCTCAAAATGTTATTTAAGGACAGTACTTGAGTAAATGTAGGCTACAGTAGGAAAGGGTGAGTATACGGTATAGTCTTAACTTGGCAGGCCTGCCCTGTATTTAGATATTCCAAAAAGAGTGTGCAGATTATATTTCACTTCTACAACTGCAGAGGCTCACAGAAAGAACTGTCCACAGCACATCTCTGTGTAATGCAGTGGTTCTCAAAAAGTTTCGTGCCAAGGACCCCCAAAATTATATGTATTTGGCCGCGGACCCCCATTTGAAAATGTTTTGTGCCAGGGACCTCCATCCCTTGTACTTAGTTACTTTACACCACTGATTATAAGCAACTTTGGGCTTCTTTTTCTGTAAAGTCGCTTGTAAATATTGATGGTTCTTAATGAATTGAATACACAGGACCACAATGGAAACAATTTTCAATTTCAATTTTTTTTTGAAAATAGCAGATCTACAAACACAGCACGTTGTGAGCTTGTAGATCACCTATTTTCAAACAGCAGTTGTATGCCTATAAAGCTCCTTTGAATTGAATTGAAAATATACAGTATATAGTGGCCTATAGTTGCTTCTTTTGGGTTTGTTTTCCTAGACCTGGTCTGCTTATTTCTCTCACAAAATCTGGCAACGCTGCCTGCAAACTAACACAGATGGAACAGGAACATACATGGGGCTCTGATCCAAGATCAGATTATTTATTCCACTCTCCCATAGTGCAGAGTGGAGGGCTGGGGGAGGGTAGGCTGATCCTGGGTCAGTGTTCTAGTACGGCTCCAACTACAGGCTCTCTAAAACAAGGAGAGTTGAAGGTCTGTTGACAGAAACATGATGTATTATTATGCACTCATGCCTCAACCTAATTAGGCTGCCGGACCGGTAGAACTTTTACAGAAAAACATAACATAAGTTTGCATATTATTCGTTTTTTCCTGCTATGTTGATGAATTGAATTGAATACATATAGGACCACAATGGAAACAAGTCCCCAGGACTTTCTTGTGTTATCCTTTTAGCTTTAATATTACTGTACCAAGTGCTGTTTGCATTTATGATAAATAAAATATTCAATCAATCGATTGTGTCACCTTTTGCCTTTGGCTCAGTAACTTGTGTATATCAAATGGAATTATACTAAACTTACCCCTCTGTTACATGTTTTAAATGGCATAATGATACAGTAGCATCAGCCTTTAATAAATACATAAAATTATGATAATAATAGTAATAATAATAATATATTACGGCATTTATTTGTGGTAGGTAGGTTACAAAGCAGTAATAATAAGATAATACGCTATTCTTCACTTTTTTAGAAGTTGAAGTTATGAATGTACTAGTGTAAATGAACAATGCCTTATAATGAGCATACAAGTAAACTACTTTCATGATGCAAGATGAGCTGCCTCTCCCCCAGTCAGTCAGGCAGTCAGTCCAGCCAACATCGGTACTGTCGCTTTAAATGTCATAAATAAATAGTCCTCTTCCCTGCCCTCGTGCCATCCCATCGTTCCCACTCCTTCTCAGCTGAGTGGACTTCCAAGTGTCACTCAACACGGAGCAGCCAATGAGGCATGCCACTTTTGTGAATGCAGCATTCCAAGGGCCAATGAGCTGCCAAGAGATTTTGAAAGCCTTCTCGGTGACCGCTTTCCCCATCGGTTGGCAGTGGCACACACAAGTAATCTCCTCATATGAGTAGCCACAGCTTAGCCATTATGTCAGGATGTACGAACTAAACTGTTGGTAGTCAACTTCACTATGCATGCATGCATCAAATGCTGTAAAAGTCTTAACCTAGCCCCCAGCCCCCCCCTTAAACTGTTCACTGTACATATATATTTTTTTCTTTTTTTTTCTTTTTAAACTGTTTATATGATGTTCTGCATTATGTATATCTGTCTGTCATATAATGTCACTATGAATTGAGTACAAAGGACCCCAATTGAAACAAGCCATAGGCTTTTTGTTTTTTTTAAAATCCTATTTAGTTGACCTTGTATTTGAACTGTACTTTCATGTGTTTTTTTCTGCAAACTTCTAAATAAAGTATTCAATCAATCAATCAATGCTTATGGCTTCATGGTGCACCAGCACAGCCTGTTGCACCAGCACAGCCTGTAATCGTGTGTGTGTGTGTGTGTGTGTGTGTGTGTGTGTGTGTGTGTGTGTGTGTGTGTGTGTGTGTGTGTGTGTGTGTGTGTGTGTGTGTGTGTGTGTGTGTGTGTGTGTGTGTGTGTGTGTGTGTGTGTGTGTATGTGTGTGTGTGTGTGGGAGGTACAAAGTGTCTGTATTAGAGATAGCATTCTCCTTTGATCCTAGCCTAGAGGAAGCTTTAATGACCAAGGTCATTAAATACCAACCACTTCTACATACCATCTCAGAGCTGGGCTATTATAGTTGCAAACTATTTGTTTTTATATTTGGCAGCCTAGGACATTATACCCACAGCCTGGTTGTTAGAGAGTTCCAACAACTTGGGATGCCCAAAAAGGAGGCAAAAAGGCTGGCAAAGTATTGTGCTGACTCTGCTATAATTGGCAGCCGCCACATATGGCGGAGACGCTGTTACTTATACCCATAGAGTGCTGAGTGACATATCATGAAGACACGATTTTGTGAATGTAACCTTACTGCACCTTTAATTTGTGTCCTTGTACACTCTCCTTTGTG
The DNA here is from genome assembly GCF_963280865.1 of Gymnoscopelus braueri. Taxonomy (NCBI): domain Eukaryota; kingdom Metazoa; phylum Chordata; class Actinopteri; order Myctophiformes; family Myctophidae; genus Gymnoscopelus; species Gymnoscopelus braueri. The sequence goes on from NC_137614.1 coordinate 49,297,551, forward strand.
TGGACATAAATAAATGGTTAAAATGTTCATTCACAAGGTCGGCTGTACTTTTAATTACAGCTTAGAGGAAGCCTTTCTAACCAAAGTGCTAAAATATCATCAGCTGGAGCTTGGAGCAGACCATCTCACAGCTAGGCTACAGATGTACACTTTTAGTTTTTATCTTTGGTAGCCTAGGACACATGCACACGTTGGTTGCGAGGGGCCTCAAATGGCCGGCCTCTCCAAAAGGAGGGACAAACAGTTAGCAAGGTACTGCTCAATATCAGCTATTATAGGAAGCAACTCAATTTGGAGGAGGCGTTGTTTCCTTTATCCATGATTGATGTCTGCTGTGTCTGGCAAGTATGTCAACTCAACTGCATTGTATGTAACAACGTTCTGCCGTCTAGGCACTTTGTAACTGGCTGTTTTCCTATTGTCACTGGCAGTGTTTATGTCCTTTGTACAAGGCATTCTTGTACTTCTGTTTATGTGATAGATAGATACTTTATTTGTCCTTGCGGAAATTCATTTTGTGCCAAGCAGCCATCAGGATACAAAAAATCACAAACACATAACATAAATACAAAATACATACAAACTAGAAAAGGCCACCAGTCATGATTCAAGAGGCATCACATTACATTTTATGCACAGAACTGAGATGGGGCCTGTTTGTTCAGGAGTCCTGTACTTGTAGGGACAAATGATCTTGAAGCCCTAGCCTGCAACCTTGGCACTGTGTACCGTCGTCCTGATGGTAAAAAGTGGTATTGACTGTATAACGGGTGCGTTCTATCCCTAGCAATAGCTCTCCGCTTCCTAAGCACCCGGGTCTCATACATTGCTGCCATACTCTCATGTCGTACCCCAGCTATCTTGCTGGATACATTGACGATTTTATGGAGTTTGTTCTTATTAACCAATGATAATGAGCCATACCAGGAAACAAAACAGAAAGTCAGTGCACTCTCCACGAAGGATCGATGGAAGAGTACCATTACACTTTTTCCCACGTCATACTGTCTCAGTCTGCGCATAAAATGCAGCCTCTGCTGCGGACATAAATATATTTCAAATGTGTGTCGGGGTGGATATTCAGTTTCCTGCTTCACCCAGCTGATTGCTAGACACATTGCCAGGGCTGGGAATAGCACCTGGCTGGGACCTTTGTGCGTGCGTGTGTGCATACTCACATACAGTACAGTACAGTACACGCCGTAAAATCCCCAGTGTTAAGGGTACCATTTGGTTCCATTTGCACACACACAAGAGTCCAATGAACCCTCAGGATTTGACGGTGTACTTATGGGGGGCTTATATTGCAGCATTTGGGATAAAGTTATGTCAGGGGAGCTGCTGACTGTTTTCATATGCCAGAAATCACTGGACTCCTTCCTGGCAGGGGGCCAACAAACCTCTCAATGAGCTAGGGCCAATAATAAAGCCTCCAGTAGTCCTGAAAATAGAACGTGAATCTCTTTAACACATACAGAGGCTCCAGGAGCTAGACTCTCCATTTGTATAGTTTTTTGTGCGGAACCTGACGACAGCTCACATTGTTTGCCTCAAGTGAAGTTGAATGTTTGCCTGTTCTCCCTGAAAGGCAAGGTAGGTTTTACACTGTTCTATGGATTGCTGGATTGTAGGCCCGTAACGATACAGTAACTGCATCGATGCATCGTTTTGAATTTTCAACGATCTACTATATCGATATGCAAACAGCTAAATATCGTATCGTTTGACTTTGTATCGTATCGAATCGTTTTGCAATGCAAATAATCGTATCGAATCGTTCTGCAATGCAAATAATCAATTATATCAAACTAAGTACTTTTAAGAAGAAAAAAAGAGAAAGAGGGGTTTATATCCAGTATCCAGGTATTTATTTTTCACACAGAATTTTTGGGTAAATAAATAGTTACTATATCGATTTTAAGTCATTGAATCGAATCGTATCGTTCTAAATTAACCTGTCCTGTATCGTTCATGTATCGTATCGACTAAATCACTGAATCGAAACATATCGTATCGTTCTAAATTAACCTGTATCGTTCATGTATCGTATCGACAACCAAGTATCGTGATACGTATCGAATCGTTGTTAAAATGTATCGTTACACCCCTACTGGATTGCCTTCCCCCCCCCCGTCTACACCACAAACTCTCTGCCAAAAACAGCTGATCTACAAGCTCACAACGCGTCGCAATGCAACGATGTGTTGTGAGCTTGTAGATCGGCTATTGTAGATTGTTATTTTTGGCAAATGCCCCCCCCCCACCCCCTGAATAGGATGCTATGGGTTGAAGTGGATTGTTTGTTTACCTCAAGTGGAGCTGATTTCTCCCTGCCTGGTCAAAGGAGAGGTCGATTTACATTGTTGCTATGTGGATTATAATCTATAGATAGTTTACATCAGTGATTTTCAAACCTTTTGTGCCCAAAGCACATCAAAAGGCCAAGTCAAAATGTCACGGCACACCTGTATTCATATCACGTGTTAGTCCACTCTTATCACTATCGCTGTAAACATGTATTTGTTATTTACTAATAATGTTGACTAAAAAGTCTAACGACCCAGTCCCTTATTTCATACTTTCATAAATGTTCTAAAAATACAGAAAATAGCTGATCTACAAGCTCACAATGCATCACATCGTGACACGTGAGCTTGTGCATCTGCCATTTATTTGACAAATTAAACTTTTTTTTGTTTAAAATATGGGGAAATGAGCGTGCATAAACTTTATGTATAGTTGTATATATTGCAATGATAAAGTGTGGTTGACACAAAATCCCACGGTGCACCTGGACTTGTCACAGCAGACAAGCGTGCCTTGGCACATTGCTTGTGAACCACTGGCCAGTCTGGCCTACATATATACTGTAGGTACTAGGTAGTAATCTATACATAGAGTAGTTACAGTACCGTTGGCATCCAGACTGGGGTTAGCATTACACTGTCCCACACGAATACACCAACACCAAAGATCTGACCGTATACCACAGTCACTGACGTTTGTTTATTTACTATCCTTCCTTTGAAGTGACACACTTTTATAGATCCCATTCCCATAGAATAGGTGACAATTTCAGGTTCTGAGGAAATTACAGTGTTGCTATGCACTGCCCTAAGGACAGTTCTGTTCTATTAGGTGTGTCTGTACAAACCTGTACAAACACACATACACACACACACACACACACACACAAACACAAGCACGCACACACACACACAGGAAGAGGAAGGGTGAGAGGGGTGACTGACAGCTAGGGAAAGGGCGGATGTGAAGAGAGACAGACGCAATCAAACATTATTTTTACGACTGGATGTTTTGAATGCAAATTCAGACAAAGCGAGCCACACCTAACCAGGTATGCGTCTACAGTAGTCTTCTGTATCCTGTCTGTGTCGACCCAACTGACGGCTTTTAGCTACTTAACTCAACCACAAGTTTATTGTTGCATCACAGGTTTACATGAAGTGAAACAAAAAGTTCTTTGTCATACAAACTCTCCATCATTGCAATTTCGAGAAAGATGGAAAGAGATAGAGAAAGAAAAGAACATAAAAAAACGGTCAGAAATCAATATGAGCAGTATAGTGAAATATATACACAAGGTGCATGATATATACCAAAGGTGGTTAAAATAGCAGTGGGATGAGGTAGTTAAAATAGCAGCAGATGTAATCAAATATATGTATAAGGTGCATGGTTTAAATAAAAAAAGATCAATAAAACACTATATAATACAGCAGATGTAATAACAACTGTGACAGAGTATTCAATCATATAGTCATATATATCGTCTCCATCCGGTGGAAACCTCATATGACCAAAACTGTTACTTGCCAGGATTTTAAAAAAAGTAGCGTATCACCAGATTGTAGATCTACTACTTTGAATAGTTTTGTGTGACGCTGTAGTATGATCAAGTAGGGTGTTCATTTACGAGAAGAAGAATATGGAGATAAGCAGTGGTGTAAAGTAACTAAGTACATTGACTCAAGTACTGTACTTAAGTAAAATGTTGAGGTATTTCCAGTTTTCAGTACTTTTACTTCTACTCCACTACATCTCAAAGGCAAATATTGATTTTTTTTACTCCACAACAATTATTTGAAAACTTTAGCTACTAGTTACTTTGTAGACAGATTTGTAGGTATATATTTGAAAATAGCCGATCTACAAGGTCACAATGTGTCGCAACACAACGCATTGTGAGCTTGTAGATCTGCTATTTTCAAAAGATTTTTTATCCATTTGAAAACGTGTGAAATGCATAACGTGTACTTTCTACTTTTGGTACTTTAAGTACATTTTGATACCAATACTTTTGTACTTTTACTCAAGTACATTTTTAATTCTGCTACTATTCTGACCACTGGAGATGAGAGGTTTATGCCCGACAGCAACGATATACAGAAACATTATCCTGTGTGGCCTGTGTTGTCAGGACAGCCTGGAGACAAGCGGGCTGGGATAACACAAAAAGCCCTGAGGGCTCGTTTCCATTGTGGTCCTGACTCCTGAGTATTCAATTCATCAAGACATATAAAGACATACAATACTATACAAGAAATTATCAATACTAGGAGCCGTAAAAGTATATTTACAGAGAAACAGTGGGGGGTCATCATTTCTTTTGGCAAGCTAGAGGTGTCTAGGTCCAGTTGTTAATTGCAGACTCTTTTATGGTGGTTTTTAAGGAGGGTAGGGAGTCACACTTTTTGATGGCTGTTGGTAGAGCATTCCACATTTTGGTGGCATAATAGTAGAATGAATTCATCACCATGTTTGATGGTAGCCATTGGATACTGTTACGTCAGTGTGGTGTCATGACTTTGGATACCTCTGTAGCGCTTGCCTGGCCGTGGCCACAGCAGCGGCGTGAACAGATTGTGGCTGGGGTGGTGAGTATCAGTTGTTCAGCCTTACTAAACACACACACACACACACTGATGAAACAAGCTGGAGAAGCGGCGCGTAGTCAACAAGCTCTCCTCCGACTATATGCGCTGTGGGCCGTCCCAATAAGCCACCGTTTCCCAAAACATCCAACTCACCCATAAAGCTCACAAGATTGTAGATGTGCTATATTTTCACTATTTGCTGCTGCTTTCACTTTTCAAATTAGTTGAAAATGTTTTTTCGCTTATAATGACATGCCCAAAATAGGAATGTGGCGATGGTTAAAGTTGTTAATAAGCGTTCTTTTTTTAACCCTGTCTTGTCAACAATGACCTCCTATCAGTGAGTGATGATAGGAGAGTGCTGCCCAATGGGCTGCTAGCTGTGCACCAGCGACATGTGAGCTTTTCTGAACGCAAGAGAGACTAAGGTTTCGGGCCTATACGGTTACCAGGTGCTAAGCAACACACACACACACACACACACACACACACGCACACACGCACACACGCACACACGCACGCACGCACACACACACACCTCTTCGATTGTGATATCTGTGTCCTGGTATAGCATGGTGAACGCAAACATTTAGCCAGAACAGTTCGTATGTCCACGCCACGCCGTGCTGGACTGGTGTTATCAGATAGCTTTTTATTTTATCTAATCACATCTTGGAGCATGTAACAGGCCTCAATTGACCTTGTGTCATTTCCAAATGTTTTCACGTAACCCCCCTCCTTTATTGGCTTCCTGTTTACGCCTCCACCCACCCAGAACAAAACACTGATGTTGTCCCACAAGACAATTAACCAAAGGCATGGCACCCCCATACCTTCAGGACATGGTGATCCAACCCTACGACCCTTCTCAGTTCCCTCTCACCAGTGTTGATTTTATCGACTAAAACTATGACCAAAAAAAATTGTTGACTACCTTTTTTCACTGACGAAAACAAAATAAAAACTATGACTAAATATATTGACAATTTCGTCAACAAATAAAAACTAGACTAAAATGTTAGGGAGGGACTAGTGGAGAAGAGATCCAGTAGAACTAGAAGACAAGTCATTTTATGTTTGGTTGTGCTCTGAAAATAGCCTATCTAGCTTGTAGATCAGGTATTTTCAGCATGTAACCACGTGTAAAATCAGCCATTACGACGCCATCACGACCCGCCGAAATACATTTTAGTCAACTAAATCAACTGTCGACTAAAATCTTATGATATTTAGTCAACTAAAACTAGACTAAAATAAAAACTAAATCGAAATTTTGCTGTCAAAATCCACACTACCTCTCACTTAGATCAGCTCAACACAGCAATGCTGTCCGAGCCTTCCCTAAAACACCGCCGGGACAGACAATGCTCCAGACATCCTCGACTCTTCTCCCTCCTCCAAACTGCGGAATAAACAACCCTCTTTTACAGTCAGGACTAACTACACCTGCTTTCTGAAGACTCACCTCTTCAGACTCCACCTCACCCCCAAGCACTCCTCTCACCTTTTGTCCCTTCCTAAGGTTGATGTTTACCTGGTATCCTAGTTTCAACATCCATTGTTCTCTTTGCACTATACATAATATGAGACTTTTACCTTGTTGCGTAATGTTTATTGACAAGAGCTCATGCTTACTCTGCTTATTCTGATCTGGCAAATTGTAAACTGTACATTTTGTCAGCAGTATACTTATACAGTATGTTCCATACATAATCGGATGTTCAACATATATTCATGGTATCTTGTGTCTCCAATATTGCTCACTAACCACCTAAACCCTATTTTATACTTCGGCTATTGGAAAATAGATCAGCTATTTAAAAAAATAAAAAATAAATATTTTGAAAGATCTAACTAAACATGGGGAAGAAGCAGTTCAGTTTTTATGCACCACATATATGTGGAACTAACTACTACAAAATCAAGATCTTTCTGTTTGTTGCTGCCTTTTACTGCCTTTTTAGTTTAAATTTTTTCTTTTCTTGTGCTGCACCGTAACTTCTCTCAAATCTTTGCAAATTATTTTACTTATTTTCAATGTCATTTTTGCTTATTCTAATTTTCTATTATTTTAATTGTACCCACATGACCGTTTATAAAGGGTGTCATACTCATAATGTTTTGTGCAAAATACTTGTTTTTTAAGTGTACAATACAAATAAGCTCGCCTTGCCTCGCAAGGCCTTGCCTTGTGATGAAAACAAACTTTGAAGCACAATCAAAATCTCATCACAACCCCCACACACATCAGAGCGACTTCAATGCAGAACTCTGAGGAAGAGAGAGAGTGAAATTAATTCCTCTCTTGTTTACAGTTTTTGTTCCCCTCCTTTTTTCCTGCCATTATCCAGTCAGATCAGTTCAGTTCTGTTCACAACATGCTTGACTTCACAGGATTCCTGCAGTTTCCCAGGCTGACTGGAAAACTAGGTGAGAGGTCAGTAGGAATGCCTTCTGTACATGCTAACACGCCCCCACTTCTCTCTCTCTCTCTGTCTCGCACATGTGTTTGGAACCTACAGCTCTTTGACAGCTGATGTGCAATGCCATGCATGCCTTTGCCCAGGCTGTCCTGAGGGCATATGGCTGCAATCCAACCCAGACAAGGTTTGTAAACATTGGTATTTGTTGTGTGTGTGTGTGGGGTAGACTCGGGTGTGGCGTCGAGCACGTTCATATACGTCTCACAACGACGGCACATGACAAAAACGACGAGTGGGCTTATAGGTCTGCTATTTTCCCCACCACTTTGGTCCCCAACAATATATCTTGAAAATCTACTGAGTAGATTGCCATGGATTTTTTTGCTGTGCAAGTTCATGCTCCTCTGAGTATGACCCCTGTAACTGCCTTTTGGTGACCCCGGTCACCCCGTGACCTCACCTCTAGCACCACCCTTCAAGCTCAAATTTCCAGTATGGTGTAAGGATCAGTACGGCCTCTAGGGGCCGCTAGCGGGGACTTTAGAATTTTAGCCTTGTCGTGAAAAAATCAAGATCACCATGGTTATTGTTCATTACACGGTACATAATGATCCATTGTGAATAAAATACAGAGGGACACTCTGGGGTGTAGTAGGTAAACACCAAAACACAACCGTGGACCCCCATCTAAAAAAATATTTTGTTTCAGGGACCCCCAGAAGCAAAGATTTGAGTTACAAATGTTCGCTTTAAAAAAATATATATTCAAAGATTTGAACAAATTTTCATGATTTTTCTAAAATAGCAGATCTACAAGCTCATAGCGCGGCACTTGGTGCTGCGCTATGAGCTTGTATATCTGCTATTTTTTAATAGCCAAATCTTAAAATGACACAGATGCGTTACCGGCCTTAATGGATTAAGGGGTGCATTGGTCCTTGGGGTGCTGGTGGCGTTAAGGCGTGTACCACATCGGCTTTGATGTCTGACAGCATGATGTCTCGGGTTGGATTTACTGTGCCCGGTGGGGGACTTGCAGGATGTTACTCCCCGACTCTCTCCCCGTTTCCTATCTCTCTTTGCTGTACTATTTGAAATGCCAAAGAAAAAGGGGTGCATGAGCCTTTGACATTATATTTGTTGTGGGTCTCTGACATTATGCCATGTTGCCTTTGTAGAGGGAGAATACCGAGTCAATATGAAGATGTAATTGTTAAGGAATGGAGAGGAGAGCGGAATATTAGGGGGTGGAGAAGAAAAAAACGGAGGGCCAACCCCGTCATGGAGTGATGTCAGCATCATGATATATTTGGGGAAGAATGGGAAATACAGGTCTTCCATTCAATATGTTTTATATCAATACACTTCTATAAAATGTTTTGGGACTGATGTCTTTGGCTGTTTTATTTTTTGTGAACTTCTTAGAGCAGTGGTTTTCAGGGGGTTCCAGCAGGGATTGGAAAGGAGAGGAAAAT